>NW_027672060.1:600000-976000 GCF_964165515.1 Mesoplodon bidens | reverse complement strand
CAAGGGGACGACACTGCAAACCTTCCCCTAACAGGGACAATGCAACCCACTTCCCTTGTCCAAAATGTTGAGTGCTGAGGTTCTCAGAGCTAAAGACAAAGAGTGGGAAATGGGGTCAGGGAGGCTACTAAGGAGTTATGAAAGGGAGAAAAGGTTCCAGATAGATGGAGACAGTGGGGAGTGCACTCAGTGGAAAGGTATTCTGCTGCCAACTCATGTACTGCAATTCAATGCAGACACTAACTACCCAGAGCCAGTGTTCGACTCCACAGGTTTAAGGGCACAGTCCCAACAAGCCTGCCTCCACTTGAGCTGCCAGTCACAAGTGGGGTCCCCAGGACACCTGCATTTCTGCCTAACTAGCTACAAGTCCAGAGGTCTTCAAACCCCCCTCAGTTCCAATGGTTCACTAGAATGACTCACACAACTCGGAAGTGCTCTCCTGACAACTAGTTTTTTATAAAGTACATATATCAGGAACATCCAAATGAAAAGACACACAAGGAGGGTCTCAGTGCAGAGCTCCCATGCTCTCTCCCCATGGAGACACAAAGGGCATTCACCCTCCCAGTACATCAATATGTTCACCAACCAGGAAGTTCCATGAGCTTTGATGTACAGAGTTTTTACTGAGATTTCATACATAGGCAGGAATGAATTGTTGGCAACATGACTCGATCTCCTCTGACGGATTGGCTCAAAACCCCAATTCTGCAGTGATATGGTTGGTCTTTCTGCTGACCAGGCCTCAGCCCAAGTCACCTCATCTCTTAGCATCAACTCAGGTGTGAGCCGAGGGACTCATAGATAACAAAGACACTCGTATTACTTGAGGTATTCCAAAGATTTAGAGTCTCCCTCTCAGGGACCAGGGACAAAAGCCAAATTGTTGAGTATACAACAGACAGAGCCCTGCATGTGAGTGAAGGGATGTGAATTACTGAAGCCCTGGGGACCAGGCCTCCTCTTCCCGTGCACCAGACTTGACCCAGCTGCAGCAGGGCAGGAGTGTCACTGTGAGTGTGAGTGTAAGTGAGGGTGAGTGCGGTGGAAGCACAGCTTCTCCATGCCCAGACTGCAATGCTTCCCACTGGCATCCGTGGATCTGTCTGTCACCTGTCTGTCTGTAGCCCAGGCAGGGGAAGATAGGTATGAGAGGGGAAAAGAGTGTGGAATGGTGGGAAGAGGATAGGTGAATCCATTCTCCACACTTCAGCCTGAGGGGACTTTTATTTCACTCATTTCTGGTCATTCTCTCCCATACCGTCCAGCCACAAGGCTCCCTTCCCCCCTCCCCAGACCAAATAGGGCAGCTATTTCCAACCTCCCACACTGGGTTAATTGCTCTTTCTTGGCTTTGCCAAAGCACCCTCCACGGCACCCAGCCAGTCAGCTTCGTCTATTGTAGTGATCTTATTGTCTCTTTGGATTCCCCTGCACTGTCCAACCCAGATGACAAGCTCCCTGAGGGAAGAGTCTGTGCCTGTCTTCTCTGCTGTATCCTCATTCCCAAGCACATCACCCGGCACCTAGTAGTCACTCGATAAATATTTGTTGATTAGTGACTGCAGGAACAGAAATCACATGAAAGGAGGTCTCAGCTCAGAGAGGAAGGGCTGTGACCCTCTAACCATGAAGTGACTTGGCCAAGGCCACTCAGCCAACAAGTGTTGCCATAGCCTGGCCTGCCTAGACTGGGCCCCCTCTGGGGCCCTATTCCTCCTCTGCCCAGAATCGTACAAACAGAATGGGGCAGACAAGAAAGGTAATTGTCGGAGCAGAAGCCAGGAAGACGGAGAGGAGAGAGGATTGGCAAAACAGTACTGCACAGCGTCCCAAAGCTCTTTTCTTGCTGCCTGGGGCTGAGGTCTCCGTCTTCCCAGGGTGCAGCTCTGAAATCTGACTCCACCCTTATAAAAGAGGGTCCGTGCCCTGCCTCTTTGTAACAAATCCTAACTCCACCTCTTTATTGATAGGCTCTGGCTCCACCTTCTGGACTACCCTTCCTCTGAAGAAATGCCCTGGCTCCGCCCCTACCTGGTAATAGGTAAGCCCCACCCCTAGTGCGTGATGCTGTCTTTGTGACCTAATGCACCGGCGTGTTTCCAGGGTGGAGGAGAGAGGGTGGGCATTTAGGTTGTGCCGAACCCTCAACCCCCATCCGGGTGACCACAATCCCCCAAAATCCTCACGCGGGACCCCAAATATCCCAGCCCCATGACCTCGAAGGCCTTTGGCTCTAACCTCCTAAATGCCCCATGCCCCAGAGGGGCCCTACCACCCAATCCCTTAACGCCTAGTGCCTCCCAAATCTTCAATCCAACCCTGTCCCAATGTGGCAACTGAGTCTTCCCGGGGGCACCTGTCTCATATTATCTCAGGACAATTCAGACTGGTCCAGAGAATGACAGAGAAGGGCATCCTCCCAAGGATTTGGGGAATCTTTGATCCAATCATGCCGCTCACCAGGAGACGTTGGGAACCCAGGACATGTCGGGATTGAGGAGATACCAGGTGATGCAGGAAGCTGAGGAGGAGGAGGAGGAGGAGGCGTGAGTGGAGGCGGGGTTCTGTGGAGGAGGAACCTAGCCGCTCTCGGTTGGTGGGGAAGGGGCGGGAGAAGCGGGAGGGGAGGGGCCTCTTAGGGGGCGTGGACTGGAGGAACCGCCTCTAAAAACCGCCTGTAAAGGGCCTCTAACTGCCTCTAACCGCCTCTAAAAGGGCGGAGCCTCTAAAGACCGCCTGTAAACCGCCTGTAAACCGCCTCTAAATGCCTCTAAAAGGGCGGAGCCTTCCACGAGAGGGTAGAAGCGTCCAAGGGACGGAGTCAGTGGGGTCAGCCCCGCCCCGCCCCACCCCACCCCCCACTGCTCTGCCTTCTCTTTCCAGGATCGGCTGGGGCTGTTTCTACATTTTCCCCTGGCTGCACATGTGGTGGAGGGAGCGGAGGCGAAGGGCTTGGGATACCGCGCACCCGCCCAGGGCATGGACGAGGCTCAGTCCGGGAGAACCGGTCGCGGGGAAGCCGGGAGCCCCCGCCCCGCCTCATGCCTGTGTCGGGTCCCCACACAGCTCAGCGCACCCTCGGGAGCAGAAGCTGGAGCTTCTGCGGGGCCTGATGAGCTGTTTGTCAAGCGGACTGGGCACTGCTCTCCAGGGCTCCGGTCGCAACATCCACCACCGCACCCCTGCTGCCGCTGCCTAGCCAGCTGGTGAGTTAAAGATTTAAACCGAAGCCACCGTCCTGCCCTCCTGATTCTGCCGCCGCTGCTGCCATTCGGGCTGGGAGCCATTCTCCATGCCAGCTGTTTCCATATCGACAGGGCCTCTCTTCCTGATAAGGGGTCCATCCGTGTCCAGGCTCCCATTATTCCTAAGGGCCCCTCATCAGAGTCAGGCCTCCCCTTACGACCAGTGATTGCCTTCCACCACCTAAGCCCCCCGCCCCACCACACACACACTCGTCTCTGTGAGTGGCCTGTATGGAGGGAGCTAAATAATCCTGGCTTTATCTTCCTCCCAGCCTTGTCCCCACATCCATAAATCCTCACAATCCCAGCACTCTGCTGCCACCTTCCTCCTAGACAGGGCTTTGCCTGGTGACTGAAGCATCTTCTCCTCCTGTGAGAGGAACGAAAATATTTCAAGCCCATAGTTGTAGGAAGTAGGCTGTGAGAGGAGGGAAAGATTTCTAGAAGCTGCCACCCTTGGCCTGCCATAGGGGAATGACTGAGATCTGTTGGAGGTCTTTCCTACAGTTAACAACGCAGCTTCTGGCTCCTTCAGTTGGATCCCAAGTTGAAAGATACTGGGCATCAGGGACTTCCCTGATGGTCCAGTGGTTAAGACTCCATTCTCCCACTGCACGGGGTATGCGTTCTATCCCTGGCAGGGGAATTAACATACCGCATGCCGTGCGGCACAGCCAAAAGATAAAAATAAAAGGGTACATAGATACTTGGCATCAGCCCCCCGATGTGTAACCTCCCTAGGAGAACACAAGGGCCACTGCTCCCTACATTTCCTTTCTGTCTTGTCACCGAGTTGGGCTGAAATCGACTAGCAACTGAAGTGATGAAGGGTCAGGGACTCCTAGTGGGTCTGCTTTCAGTTAGGGACTGGCCCCAGCTCCGGGGAGGGCACCACAGAATTAAGTTAAAGGGACAGCACTCTACGATTGGTGTCTCCTGAGAGGTCTCCTCCTCTGGTCTCTGTCTCTTGGGTCCCTCTCATCAGGTGGGGGAAACACTTGCTCCCCTCCCGCATCTCTAGTTTCCTTGTGTCCCTGGGAGCTCACCATCCCCTCTCCTCAGAAATCCCCTTTCAATTCCCAGGATAGGGAAGGCATGGCAGAAGGGGATGTTCTAAGCCGGGTTCCCCTCATGCTATCGATAATTCTCTGACTCAGTTTGGGGCACAGGAAAATAATGGGGGAGAGGGACAGTACTGGCTGGGCCAGGAGGGGGAAGCCCTAGAGTCCTGAGATGTGAGATATGGGAACTGGACCTGCTTCCAAAGAACTTTCCCTTTAGCCCTGCTTGTCGAAGAGAGGAGTAGGTCTCAGATGAGGGATGTGTAGTCACTGTGATAGGCCTATGGAGACCTGGGAGGAGATCTTCCCCAGTCTACCCTGCTACTTGCCATTGTCCTCAGGGAATCTGGGGGACCAGCTGGGTCCCATCTTTCCCACTCCAGTAGTCTTAGGACCACAGAGAAGAGGTGGGAGTAAGGAGAAACCTGAGAAAGAGGGAGCCCCGCAACCATATTGTTCTGACCTCTAATACTGAACCAAGCTCTGACCCCTAGCCTTAAAACTCATGTTCAAGTGCCTTCAAGGGGACGACACTGCAAACCTTCCCCTAACAGGGACAATGCAACCCACTTCCCTTGTCCAAAATGTTGAGTGCTGAGGTTCTCAGAGCTAAAGACAAAGAGTGGGAAATGGGGACAGGGAGGCTACTAAGGAGTTATGAAAGGGAGAAAAGGTTCCAGATAGATGGAGACAGTGGGGAGTGCACTCAGTGGAAAGGTATTCTGCTGCCAACTCATGTACTGCAATTCAATGCAGACACTAACTACCCAGAGCCATTGTTCGACTCCACAGGTTTAAGGGCACAGTCCCAACAAGCCTGCCTCCACTTGAGCTGCCAGTCACAAGTGGGGTCCCCAGGACACCTGCATTTCTGCCTAACTAGCTACAAGTCCAGAGGTCTTCAAACCCCCCTCAGGTCCAATGGTTCACTAGAATGACTCACACAACTCGGAAGTGCTCTCCTGACAACTAGTTTTTTATAAAGTACATATATCAGGAACATCCAAATGAAAAGACACACAAGGAGGGTCTCAGTGCAGAGCTCCCATGCTCTCTCCCCATGGAGACACAAAGGGCACGTCACCCTCCCAGTACATCAATATGTTCACCAACCAGGAAGTTCCATGAGCTTTGGTGTACAGAGTTTTTACTGAGATTTCATACATAGGCAGGAATGAATTGTTGGCAACATGACTCGATCTCCTCTGACGGATTGGCTCAAAACCCCAATTCTGCAGTGATATGGTTGGTCTTTCTGCTGACCAGGCCTCAGCCCAAGTCACCTCATCTCTTAGCATCAACTCAGGTGTGAGCCGAGGGACTCATAGATAACAAAGACACTCGTATTACTTGAGGTATTCCAAAGATTTAGAGTCTCCCTCTCAGGGACCAGGGACAAAAGCCAAATTGTTGAGTATACAACAGACAGAGCCCTGCATCTGAGTGAAGGGATGTGAATTACTGAAGCCCTGGGGACCTGGCCTCCTCTTCCCGTGCACCAGACTTGATCCAGCTGCAGCAGGGCAGGAGTGTCACTGTGAGTGTGAGTGTAAGTGAGGGTGACTGCGGTGGAAGCACAGCTTCTCCGTGCCCAGACTGCCATGCTTCCCACTGGCATCCGTGGATCTGTCTGTCACCTGTCTGTATGTAGCCCAGGCAGGGGAAGATAGGTATGAGAGGGGAAAAGAGTGTGGAATGGTGGGAAGAGGATAGGTGAATCCATTCTCCACACTTCAGCCTGAGGGGACTTTTATTTCACTCATTTCTGGTCATTCTCTCCCATACCGTCCAGCCACAAGGCTCCCTTCCCCCCTCCCCAGACCAAATAGGGCAGCTATTTCCAACCTCCCACACTGGGTTAATTGCTCTTTCTTGGCTTTGCCAAAGGACCCTCCACGGCCCCCAGCCAGTCAGCTTCATCTATTGTAGTGATCTTATTGTCTCTTTGGATTCACCTGCCCTGTCCAACCCAGATGACAAGCTCTCTGAGGGAAGAGTCTGTGCCTGTCTTCTCTGCTGTATCCTCATGCCCAAGCACATCACCCGGCACCTAGTAGTCACTCGATAAATATTTGTTGATTAGTGACTGCAGGAACAGAAATCACATGAAAGAGGTCTCAGCTCAGAGAGGAAGGGCTGTGACCCTCTAACCATGAAGTGACTTGGCCAAGGCCACTCAGCCCACAAGTGTTGCCATAGCCTGGCCTGCCTAGACTGGGCCCCCTCTGGGGCCCTATTCCTCCTCTGCCCAGAATCGTACAAACAGAATGGGGCAGACAAGAAAGGTAATTGTCGGAGCAGAAGCCAGGAAGACGGAGAGGAGAGAGGATTGGCAAAACAGTACTGCACAGCGTCCCAAAGCTCTTTTCTTGCTGCCTGGGGCTGAGGTCTCCGTCTTCCCAGGGTGCAGCTCTGAAATCTGACTCCACCCTTATAAAAGAGGGTCCGTGCCCTGCCTCTTTGTAACAAACCCTAACTCCACCTCTTTATTGATAGGCTCTGGCTCCACCTTCTGGACTACCCCTCCTCTGAAGAAATGCCCTGGCTCCGCCCCTTCCTGGTAATAGGTAAGCCCCACCCCTAGTGCGTGATGCTGTCTTTGTGACCTAATGCACCAGCGTGTTTCCAGGGTGGAGCCAGAGAGGGTGGGCATTTAGGTTGTGCCGAACCCTCAATCCCTATCCGGGTGACCACAATCCCCGAAAATCCTCACGCGGGACCCCAAATATCCCAGCCCCATGACCTCGAAGGCCTTTGGCTCTAACCTCCTAAATGCCCCATGCCCCAGAGGGGCCCTACCACCCAATCCCTTAACGCCTAGTGCCTCCCAAATCTTCAATCCAAACCTGTCCCAATGTGGCAACTGAGTCTTCCCGGGGGCACCTGTCTCATATTATCTGAGGACAATTCAGACTGGTCCAGAGAATGACAGAGAAGGGCATCCTCCCAAGGATTTGGGGAATCCTTGATCCAATCATGCCGCTCACCAGGAGACGTTGGGAACCCAGGACATGTCGGGATTGAGGAGATACCAGGTGATGCAGGAAGATGAGGAGGAGGAGGAGGAGGAGGCGTGAGTGGAGGCGGGGTTCTGTGGAGGAGGAACCTAGCCGCTCTCGGTTGGTGGGGAAGGGGCGGGAGAAGCGGGAGGGGAGGGGCCTCTTAGGGGGCGTGGACTGGAGGAACCGCCTCTAAAAACCGCCTGTAAAGCGCCTGTAAAGCGCCTCTAACCGCCTCTAAAAGGGCGGAGCCTCTAAAGACCGCCTGTAAACCGCCTCTAAACGCCTCTAAAACGGCGGAGCCTTCCACGAGAGGGTAGAAGCGTCCAAGGGGCGGAGTCAGTGGGGTCAGCCCCGCCCCGCCCCACCCCACCCCCCACTGCTCTGCCTTCTCTTTCCAGGATCGGCTGGGGCTGTTTCTACATTTTCCCCTGGCTGCACATGTGGTGGAGGGAGCGGAGGCGAAGGGCTTGGGATACCGCGCACCCGCCCAGGGCATGGACGAGGCTCAGTCCGGGAGAACCGGTCGCGGGGAAGCCGGGAGCACCCGCCCCGCCTCATGCCTGTGTCGGGTCCCCACACAGCTCAGCGCACCCTCGGGAGCAGAAGCTGGAGCTTCTGCGGGGCCTGATGGGCTGTTTGTCAAGCGGACTGGGCACTGCTCTCCAGAGCTCCGGTCGCAACATCCCCCACCACACCCCTGCTGCCGCTGCCTAGCCAGCTGGTGAGTTAAAGATTTAAACCGAAGCCACCGTCCTGCCCTCCTGATTCTGCCGCCGCTGCTGCCATTCGGGCTGGGAGCCATTCTCCATGCCGGCTGTTTCCATATCGACAGGTCCTCTCTCCCTGATAAGGGGTCCATCCGTGTCCAGGCTCCCATTATTCCTAAGGGCCCCTCATCAGAGTCAGGCCTCCCCTTACGACCAGTGATTGCCTTCCACCACTTTAGCCCCCCCCCACCACACAAACACTCGTCTCTGTCAGTGGCCTGTATGGAGGGAGCTAAATAATCCTGGCTTTATCTGCCTCCCAGCCTTGTCCCCACATCCATAAATCCTCACAATCCCAGCACTCTGCTGCCACCTTCCTCCTAGACAGGACTTTGCCTGGTGCCTGAAGCATCTTCTCCTCCTGGGAGTGGATTGGAAATATTTCAAGCCCATAGTTGTAGGAAGTAGGCTGTGAGAGGAGGGAAAGATTCCTAGAAGCTGCCACCCTTGGCCTGCCATAGGGGAATGACTGAGAACTGTTGGAGGTCTTTCCTACATTTAACACCCCAGCTTCTGGCTCCTTCAGTTGGATCGCAAGTTGAAAGATACTGGGCATCGGGGACTTCCCTGATGGTCCATTGGATAAGACTCCATGCTCCCACTGCAGGGGGTATGCGTTCTATCCCTGGCTGGGGAATTAACATACCGCATGCCGCGTGGCACAGTCAAAAGGAAAAAATAAAAGGGTACATAGATACTTGGCATCAGCCCCCCGAAGTGTAACCTCCCTTGGAGAACACAAGGGCCACTGCTCCCTACCTTTCCTTTCTGTCTTGTCACTGAGTTGGGCTGAAATCGACTAGCAACTGAAGTGATGAAGGGTCAGGGACTCCTAGTGGGTCTGCTTTCAGTTAGGGACTGGCCCCAGCTCCGGGGAGGGCACCACAGAATTAAGTTAAAGGGACAGCACTCTACGATTGGTGTCTCCTGAGAGGTCTCCTCCTCTGGTCTCTGTCTCTTGGGTCCCTCTCATCAGGTGGGGGAAACACTTGCTCCCCTCCCGCATCTCTAGTTTCCTTGTGTCCCTGGGAGCTCACCATCCCCTCTCCTCAGAAATCCCCTTTCAATTCCCAGGATAGGGAAGGCATGGCAGAAGGGGATGTTCTAAGCCGGGTTCCCCTCATGCTATCGATAATTCTCTGCCTCAGTTTGGGGCACAGGAAAATAATGGTGGAGAGGGACAGTGCTGGCTGGGCCAGGAGGGGGAAGCCCTAGAGTCCTGAGATGTGAGATATGGGAACTGGACCTGCTTCCAAAGAACTTTCCCTTTAGCCCTGCTTGTCGAAGAGAGGAGTAGGTCTCAGATGAGGGATGTGTAGTCACTGTGATAGGCCTATGGAGACCTGGGAGGAGATCTTCCCCAGTCTACCCTGCTACTTGCCATTGTCCTCAGGGAATCTGGGGGACCAGCTGGGTCCCATCTTTCCCACTCCAGTAGTCTTAGGACCACAGAGAAGTGGTGGGAGTAAGGAGAAACCTGGGAAAGAGGGAGCCCCGCAACCATATTGTTCTGACCTCTAATACTGAACCAAGCTCTGACCCCTAGCCTTAAAACTCATGTTCAAGTGCCTTCAAGGGGACGACACTGCAAACCTTCCCCTAACAGGGACAATGCAACCCACTTCCCTTGTCCAAAATGTTGAGTGCTGAGGTTCTCAGAGCTAAAGACAAAGAGTGGGAAATGGGGACAGGGAGGCTACGAAGGAGTTATGAAAGGGAGAAAAGGTTCCAGATAGATGGAGACAGTGGGGAGTGCACTCAGTGGAAAGGTATTCTGCTGCCAACTCATGTACTGCAATTCAATGCAGACACTAACTACCCAGAGCCAGTGTTCGACTCCACAGGTTTAAGGGCACAGTCCCAACAAGCCTGCCTCCACTTGAGCTGCCAGTCACAAGTGGGGTGCCCAGGACACCTGCATTTCTGCCTAACTAGCTACAAGTCCAGAGGTCTTCAAACCCCCCTCAGGTCCAATGGTTCACTAGAATGACTCACACAACTCGGAAGTGCTCTCCTGACAACTAGTTTTTTATAAAGTACATATATCAGGAACATCCAAATGAAAAGACACACAAGGAGGGTCTCAGTGCAGAGCTCCCATGCTCTCTCCCCATGGAGACACAAAGGGCACGTCACCCTCCCAGTACATCAATATGTTCACCAACCAGGAAGTTCCATGAGCTTTGGTGTACAGAGTTTTTACTGAGATTTCATACATAGGCAGGAATGAATTGTTGGCAACATGACTCGATCTCCTCTGACGGATTGGCTCAAAACCCCAATTCTGCAGTGATATGGTTGGTCTTTCTGCTGACCAGGCCTCAGCCCAAGTCACCTCATCTCTTAGCATCAACTCAGGTGTGAGCCGAGGGACTCATAGATAACAAAGACACTCGTATTACTTGAGGTATTCCAAAGATTTAGAGTCTCCCTCTCAGGGACCAGGGACAAAAGCCAAATTGTTGAGTATACAACAGACAGAGCCCTGCATCTGAGTGAAGGGATGTGAATTACTGAAGCCCTGGGGACCAGGCCTCCTCTTCCCGTGCACCAGACTTGACCCAGCTGCAGCAGGGCAGGAGTGTCACTGTGAGTGTGAGTGTAAGTGAGGGTGAGTGCGGTGGAAGCACAGCTTCTCCGTGCCCAGACTGCCATGCTTCCCACTGGCATCCGTGGATCTGTCTGTCACCTGTCTGTATGTAGCCCAGGCAGGGGAAGATAGGTATGAGAGGGGAAAAGAGTGTGGAATGGTGGGAAGAGGATAGGTGAATCCATTCTCCACACTTCAGCCTGAGGGGACTTTTATTTCACTCATTTCTGGTCATTCTCTCCCATACAGTCCAGCCACAAGGCTCCCTTCCCCCCTCCCCAGACCAAATAGGGCAGCTATTTCCAACCTCCCACACTGGGTTAATTGCTCTTTCTTGGCTTTGCCAAAGGACCCTCCACGGCCCCCAGCCAGTCAGCTACATCTATTGTAGTGATCTTATTGTCTCTTTGGATTCCCCTGCCCTGTCCAACCCAGATGACAAGCTCTCTGAGGGAAGAGTCTGTGCCTGTCTTCTCTGCTGTATCCTCATGCCCAAGCACATCACCTGGCACCTAGTAGTCACTCGATAAATATTTGTTGATTAGTGACTGCAGGAACAGAAATCACATGAAAGAGGTCTCAGCTCAGAGAGGAAGGGCTGTGACCCTCTAACCATGAAGTGACTTGGCCAAGGCCACTCAGCCCACAAGTGTTGCCATAGCCTGGCCTGCCTAGACTGGGCCCCCTCTGGGGCCCTATTCCTCCTCTGCCCAGAATCGTACAAACAGAATGGGGCAGACAAGAAAGGTAATTGTCGGAGCAGAAGCCAGGAAGACGGAGAGGAGAGAGGATTGGCAAAACAGTACTGCACAGCGTCCCAAAGCTCTTTTCTTGCTGCCTGGGGCTGAGGTCTCCGTCTTCCCAGGGTGCAGCTCTGAAATCTGACTCCACCCTTATAAAAGAGGGTCCATGCCCTGCCTCTTTGTAACAAACCCTAACTCTACCTCTTTATTGATAGGCTCTGGCTCCAACTTCTGGACTACCCCTCCTCTGAAGAAATGCCCTGGCTCCGCCCCATCCTGGTAATAGGTAAGCCCCACCCCTAGTGCGTGATGCTGTCTTTGTGACCTAATGCACCAGCGTGTTTCCAGGCTGGAGCCAGAGAGGGTGGGCATTTAGGTTGTGCCGAACCCTCAACCCCCATCCTGGTGACCACAATCCCCCAAAATCCTCACGTGGGACCCCAAATATCCCAGCCCCATGACCTCGAAGGCCTTTGGCTCTAACCTCCTAAATGCCCCATGCCCCAGAGGGGCCCTACCACCCAATCCCTTAACGCCTAGTGCCTCCCAAATCTTCAATCCAACCCTGTCCCAATGTGGCAACTGAGTCTTCCCGGGGGCACCTGTCTCATATTATCTGAGGACAATTCAGACTGGTCCAGAGAATGACAGAGAAGGGCATCCTCCCAAGGATTTGGGGAATCCTTGATCCAATCATGCCGCTCACCAGGAGACGTTGGGAACCCAGGATATGTTGGGATTGAGGAGATACCAGGTGATGCAGGAAGCTGAGGAGGAGGAGGAGGAGGAGGCGTGAGTGGAGGCGGGGTTCTGTGTAGGAGGAACCTAGCCGCTCTCGGTTGGTGGGGAAGGGGCGGGAGAAGCGGGAGGGGAGGGGCCTCTTAGGGGGCGTGGACTGGAGGAACCGCCTCTAAAAACCGCCTGTAAAGCGCCTCTAACCGCCTCTAACCGCCTCTAATAGGGCGGAGCCTCTAAAGGCCGCCTGTAAACCGCCTGTAAAACGCCTCTAAACGCCTCTAAAAGGGCGGAGCCTTCCACGAGAGGGTAGAAGCGTCCAAGGGGCGGAGTCAGTGGGGACAGCCCCGCCCCGCCCCGCCACACCCCGCCCTGCTCTGCCTTCTCTTTCCAGGATCGGCTGGGGCTGTTTCTACTTTTTCCCCTGGCTGCACATGTGGTGGAGGGAGCGGAGGCGAAGGGCTTGGGATACCGCGCACCCGCCCAGGGCATGGACGAGGCTCAGTCCGGGAGAACCGGTCGCGGGGAAGCCGGGAGCCCCCGCCCCGCCTCATGCCTGTGTCGGGTCCCCACACAGCTCAGCGCACCCTCGGGAGCAGAAGCTGGAGCTTCTGCGGGGCCTGATGAGCTGTTTGTCAAGCGGACTGGGCACTGCTCTCCAGGGCTCCGGTCGCAACATCCCCCACCGCACCCCTGCTGCCGCTGCCTAGCCAGCTGGTGAGTTAAAGATTTAAACGGAAGCCACTGTCCTGCCCTCCTGATTCTGCCGCCGCTGCTGCCATTCGGGCTGGGAGCCATTCTCCATGCCAGCTGTTTCCATATCGACAGGGCCTCTCTCCCTGATAAGGGGTCCATCCGTGTCCAGGCTCCCATTATTCCTAAGGGCCCCTCATCAGAGTCAGGCCTCCCCTTACGACCAGTGATTGCCTTCCACCACCTAAGCCCCCCGCCCCACCACACACACACTCGTCTCTGTCAGTGGCCTGTATGGAGGGAGCTAAATAATCCTGGCTTTATCTTCCTCCCAGCCTTGTCCCCACATCCATAAATCCTCACAATCCCAGCACTCTGCTGCCACCTTCCTCCTAGACAGGGCTTTGCCTGGTGACTGAAGCATTTTCTCCTCCTGGGAGTGGATCGAAAATATTTCAAGCCCATAGTTGTAGGAAGTAGGCTGTGAGAGGAGGGAAAGATTCCTAGAAGCTGCCACCCTTGGCCTGCCATAGGGGAATGACTGAGAACTGTTGGAGGTCTTTCCTACCGTTAACACCCCAGCTTCTGGCTCCTTCAGTTGGATCCCAAGTTGAAAGATACTGGGCATCAGGGACTTCCCTGATGGTCCAGTGGATAAGACTCCATGCTCCCACTGCAGGGGGTATGCGTTCTATCCCTGGCTGGGGAATTAACATACTGCATGCCGTGTGGCACAGCCAAAAGATAAAAATAAAAGGGTACATAGATACTTGGCATCAGCCCCCGAAGTGTAACCTCCCTAGGAGAACCCAAGGGCCACTGCTCCCTACATTTCCTTTCTGTCTTGTCACCGAGTTGGGCTGAAATCGACTAGCAACTGAAGTGATGAAGGGTCAGGGACTCCTAGTGGGTCTGCTTTCAGTTAGGGACTGGCCCCAGCTCCAGGGAGGGCACCACAGAATTAAGTTATAGGGACAGCACTCTACGATTGGTGTCTCCTGAGAGGTCTCCTCCTCTGGTCTCTGTCTCTTGGGTCCCTCTCATCAGGTGGGGGAAACACTTGCCCCCCTCCCGCATCTCTAGTTTCATTGTGTCCCTGGGAGCTCACCATCCCCTCTCCTCAGAAATCCCCTTTCAATTCCCAGGATAAGGAAGGCATGGCAGAAGTGGGTGTTCTAAGCCGGGTTCCCCTCATGCTATCGATAATTCTCTGACTCAGTTTGGGGCACAGGAAAATAATGGGGGAGAGGGACAGTACTGGCTGGGCCAGGAGGGGGAAGCCCTAGAGTCCTGAGATGTGAGATATGGGAACTGGACCTGCTTCCAAAGAACTTTCCCTTTAGCCCTGCTTGTCGAAGAGAGGAGTAGGTCTTAGATGAGGGATGTGTAGTCACTGTGATAGGCCTATGGAGACCTGGGAGGTGATCTTCCCCAGTCTACCCTGCTACTTGCCATTGTCCTCAGGGAATCTTGGTGACCAGCTGGGTCCCATCTTTCCCACTCCAGTAGTCTTAGGACCACAGAGAAGAGGTGGGAGTAAGGAGAAACCTGGGAAAGAGGGAGCCCTGCAACCATATTGTTCTGACCTCTAATCCTGAACCAAGCTCTGACCCCTAGCCTTAAAACTCATGTTCAAGTGCCTTCAAGGGGACGACACTGCAAACCTTCCCCTAACAGGGACAATGCAACCCACTTCCCTTGTCCAAAATGTTGAGTGCTGAGGTTCTCAGAGCTAAAGACAAAGAGTGGGAAATGGGGTCAGGGAGGCTACTAAGGAGTTATGAAAGGGAGAAAAGGTTCCAGATAGATGGAGACAGTGGGGAGTGCACTCAGTGGAAAGGTATTCTGCTGCCAACTCATGTACTGCAATTCAATGCAGACACTAACTACCCAGAGCCAGTGTTCGACTCCACAGGTTTAAGGGCACAGTCCCAACAAGCCTGCCTCCACTTGAGCTGCCAGTCACAAGTGGGGTCCCCAGGACACCTGCATTTCTGCCTAACTAGCTACAAGTCCAGAGGTCTTCAAACCCCCCTCAGGTCCAATGGTTCACTAGAATGACTCACACAACTCGGAAGTGCTCTCCTGACAACTAGTTTTTTATAAAGTACATATATCAGGAACATCCAAATGAAAAGACACACAAGGAGGGTCTCAGTGCAGAGCTCCCATGCTCTCTCCCCATGGAGACACAAAGGGCATGTCACCCTCCCAGTACATCAATATGTTCACCAACCAGGAAGTTCCATGAGCTTTGGTGTACAGAGTTTTTACTGAGATTTCATACATAGGCAGGAATGAATTGTTGGCAACATGACTCGATCTCCTCTGACAGATTGGCTCAAAACCCCAATTCTGCAGTGATATGGTTGGTCTTTCTGCTGACCAGGCCTCAGCCCAAGTCACCTCATCTCTTAGCATCAACTCAGGTGTGAGCTGAGGGTCTCATAGATAACAAAGACACTCGTATTACTTGAGGTATTCCAAAGATTTAGAGTCTCCCTCTCAGGGACCAGGGACAAAAGCCAAATTGTTGAGTATACAACAGACAGAGCCCTGCATCTGAGTGAAGGGATGTGAATTACTGAAGCCCTGGGGACCAGGCCTCCTCTTACCGTGCACCAGACTTGACCCAGCTGCAGCAGAGCAGGAGTGTCACTGTGAGTGTGAGTGTAAGTGAGGGTGAGTGCGGTGGAAGCACAGCTTCTCCATGCCCAGACTGCAATGCTTCCCACTGGCATCCGTGGATCTGTCTGTCACCTCTCTGTCTGTAGCCCAGGCAGTGGAAGATAGGTATGAGAGGGGAAAAGAGTGTGGAATGGTGGGAAGAGGATAGGTGAATCCATTCTCCACACTTCAGCCTGAGGGGACTTTTATTTCACTCATTTCTGGTCATTCTCTCCCATACCGTCCAGCCACAAGGCTCCCTTCCCCCCTCCCCAGAACAAATAGGGCAGCTATTTCCAACCTCCCACACTGGGTTAATTGCTCTTTCTTGGCTTTGCCAAAGCACCATCCACGGCCCCCAGCCAGTCAGCTTCATCTATTGTAGTGATCTTATTGTCTCTTTGGATTCCCCTGCCCTGTCCAACCCAGATGACAAGCTCTCTGAGGGAAGATTCTGTGCCTGTCTTCTCTGCTGTATCCTCATGCCCAAGCACATCACCCGGCACCTAGTAGTCACTCGATAAATATTTGTTGATTAGTGACTGCAGGAACAGAAATCACATGAAAGGAGGTCTCAGCTCACAGAGGAAGGGCTGTGACCCTCTAACCATGAAGTGACTTGGCCAAGGCCACTCAGCCAACAAGTGTTGCCATAGCCTGGCCTGCCTAGACTGGGCCCCCTCTGGGGCCCTATTCCTCCTCTGCCCAGAATCGTACAAACTGAATGGGGCAGACAAGAAAGGTAATTGTCGGAGCAGAAGCCAGGAAGACAGAGAGGAGAGGGGATTGGCAAAACAGTACTGCACAGCGTCCCATAGCTCTTTTCTTGCTGCCTGGGGCTGAGGTCTCCGTCTTCCCAGGGTGCAGCTCTGAAATCTGACTCCACCCTTATAAAAGAGGGTCCGTGCCCTGCCTCTTTGTAACAAACCCTAACTCCACCTCTTTATTGATAGGCTCTGGCTCCACCTTCTGGACTACCCCTCCTCTGAAGAAATGCCCTGGCTCCGCCCCTTCCTGGTAATAGGTAAGCCCCACCCCTAGTGCGTGATGCTGTCTTTGTGACCTAATGCACCAGCGTGTTTCCAGGGTGGAGGAGAGAGGGTGGGCATTTAGGTTGTGCCGAACCCTCAACCCCCATCCGGGTGACCACAATCCCCCAAAATCCTCACGCGGGACCCCAAATATCCCAGCCCCATGACCTCGAAGGCCTTTGGCTCTAACCTCCTAAATGCCCCATGCCCCAGAGGGGCCCTACCACCCAATCCCTTAACGCCTAGTGCCTCCCAAATCTTCAATCCAACCCTGTCCCAATGTGGCAACTGAGTCTTCCCGGGGGCACCTGACTCATATTATCTGAGGACAATTCAGACTGGTCCAGAGAATGACAGAGAAGGGCATCCTCCCAAGGATTTGGGGAATCCTTGATCCAGTCATGCTGCTCACCAGGAGACGTTGGGAACCCAGGACATGTCTGGATTGAGGAGATACCAGGTGATGCAGGAAGCTGAAGAGGAGGAGGAGGAGGAGGCGTGAGTGGAGGCGGGGTTCTGTGGAGGAGGAACCTAGCCGCTCTCGGTTGGTGGGGAAGGGGCGGGAGAAGCGGGAGGGGAGGGGCCTCTTAGGGGGCGTGGACTGGAGGATCCGCCTCTAAAAACCGCCTGTAAAGCGCCTCTAACCGCCTCTAACCGCCTCTAAAAGGGCGGAGCCTCTAAAGACCGCCTGTAAACCGCCTGTAAACCGCCTCTAAACGCCTCTAAAAGGGCGGAGCCTTCCACGAGAGGGTAGAAGCCTCCAAGGGGCGGAGTCAGTGGGGTCAGCCCCGCCCCACCCCGCCCTGCTCTGCCTTCTGTTTCCAGGATCGGCTGGGGCTGTTTCTACTTTTTCCCCTGGCTGTGCATGTGGTGGAGGGAGCGGAGGCGAAGGGCTTGGGATACCTCGCCCCCGCCCAGGTCATGGACGAGGCTCAGTCCGGGAGAACCGGTCGCGGGGAAGCCGGGAGCCCCCGCCCCTCCTCATGCCTGTGTCGGGTCGCCACACAGCTCAGCGCACCCTCGGGAGCAGAAGCTGGAGCTTCTGCGGGGCCTGATGAGCTGTTTGTCAAGCGGACTGGGCACTGCTCTCCAGGGCTCCGGTCGCAACATCCCCCACCGCACCCCTGCTGCCGCTGCCTAGCCAGCTGGTGAGTTAAAGATTTAAACCGAAGCCACCGTCCTGCCCTCCTGATTCTGCCGCCGCTGCTGCCATTCGGGCTGGGAGCCATTCTCCATGCCAGCTGTTTCCATATCGACAGGGCCTCTCTCCCTGATAAGGGGTCCATCCGTGTCCAGGCTCCCATTATTCCTAAGGGCCCCTCATCAGAGTCAGGCCTCCCCTTACGACCAGTGATTGCCTTCCACCACCTAAGCCCCCCGCCCCACCACACACACACTCGTCTCTGTCAGTGGCCTGTATGGAGGGAGCTAAATAATCCTGGCTTTATCTTCCTCCCAGCCTTGTCCCCACATCCATAAATCCTCACAGTCCCAGCACTCTGCTGCCACCTTCCTCCTAGACAGGGCTTTGCCTGGTGACTGAAGCATCTTCTCCTCCTGGGAGTGGATCGAAAATATTTCAAGCCCATAGTTGTAGGAAGTAGGCTGTGAGAGGAGGGAAAGATTCCTAGAAGCTGCCACCCTTGGCCTGCCATAGGGGAATGACTGAGAACTGTTGGAGGTCTTTCCTACAGTTAACACCCCAGCTTCTGGCTCCTTCAGTTGGATCCCAAGTTGAAAGATACTGGGCATCAGGGACTTCCCTGATGGTCCAGTGGATAAGACTCCATGCTCCCACTGCAGGGGGTATAAGTTCTATCCCTGGCTGGGGAATTAACATACCGCATGCCGTGTGGCACAGCCAAAAGGTAAAAATAAAAGGGTACATAGATACTTGGCATCAGCCCCCCGAAATGTAACCTCCCTAGGAGAACCCAAGGGCCACTGCTCCCTACATTTCCTTTCTGTCTTGTCACCGAGTTGGGCTGAAATCGACTAGCAACTGAAGTGATGAAGGGTCAGGGACTCCTAGTGGGTCTGCTTTCAGTTAGGGACTGGCCCCAGCTCCGGGGAGGGCACCACAGAATTAAGTTAAAGGGACAGCACTCTACGATTGGTGTCTCCTGAGAGGTCTCCTCCTCTGGTCTCTGTCTCTTGGGTCCCTCTCATCAGGTGGAGGAAACACTTGCTCCCCTCCCGCATCTCTAGTTTCATTGTGTCCCTGGGAGCTCACCATCCCCTCTCCTCAGAAATCCCCTTTCAATTCCCAGGATAGGGAAGGCATGGCAGAAGTGGGTGTTCTAAGCCGGGTACCCCTCATGCTATCGATAATTCTCTGACTCAGTTTGGGGCACAGGAAAATAATGGGGGAGAGGGACAGTACTGGCTGGGCCAGGAGGGGGAAGCCCTAGAGTCCTGAGATGTGAGATATGGGAACTGGACCTGCTTCCAAAGAACTTTCCCTTTAGCACTGCTTGTCGAAGAGAGGAGTAGGTCTCAGATGAGGGATGTGTAGTCACTGTGATAGGCCTATGGAGACCTGGGAGGAGATCTTCCCTAGTCTACCCTGCTACTTGCCATTGTCCTCAGGTAATCTGGGGGACCAGCTGGGTCCCATCTTTCCCACTCCAGTAGTCTTAGGACCACAGAGAAGAGGTGGGAGTAAGGAGAAACCTGGGAAAGAGGGATCACCGCAACCATATTGCTCTGACCTCTAATCCTGAACCAAGCTCTGTCCCCTAGCCTTACAACTCATGTTCAAGTGCCTTCAAGGGGACGACACTGCAAACCTTCCCCTAACAGGGACAATGCAACCCACTTCCCTTGTCCAAAATGTTGAGTGCTGAGTTTCTCAGAGCTAAACACAAAGAGTGGGATATGGGGACAGGGAGGCTACTAAGGAGTTATGAAAGGGAGAAAAGGTTCCAGATAGATGGAGACAGTGGGGAGTGCACTCAGTGGAAAGGTATTCTGCTGCCAACTCATGTACTGCAATTCAATGCAGACACTAACTACCCAGAGCCAGTGTTCGACTCCACAGGTTTAAGGGCACAGTCCCAACAAGCCTGCCTCCACTTGAGCTGCCAGTCACAAGTGGGGTCCCCAGGACACCTGCAGTTCTGCCTAACTAGCTACAAGTCCAGAGGTCTTCAAACCCCCCTCAGGTCCAATGGTTCACTAGAATGACTCACACAACTCGGAAGTGCTCTCCTGACAACTAGTTTTTTATAAAGTACATATATCTGGAACATCCAAATGAAAAGACACACAAGGAGGGTCTCAGTGCAGAGCTCCCATGCTCTCTCCCCATGGAGACACAAAGGGCATGTCACCCTCCCAGTACATCAATATGTTCACCAACCAGGAAGTTCCATGAGCTTTGGTGTACAGAGTTTTTACTGAGATTTCATACATAGGCAGGAATGAATTGTTGGCAACATGACTCGATCTCCTCTGACGGATTGGCTCAAAACCCCAATTCTGCAGTGATATGGTTGGTCTTTCTGCTGACCAGGCCTCAGCCCAAGTCACCTCATCTCTTAGCATCAACTCAGGTGTGAGCCGAGGGACTCATAGATAACAAAGACACTCGTATTACTTGAGGTATTCCAAAGATTTAGAGTCTCCCTCTCAGGGACCAGGGACAAAAGCCAAATTGTTGAGTATACAACAGACAGAGCCCTGCATCTGAGTGAAGGGATGTGAATTACTGAAGCCCTGGGGACCAGGCCTCCTCTTCCCGTGCACCAGACTTGACCCAGCTGCAGCAGGGCAGGAGTGTCACTGTGAGTGTGAGTGTAAGTGAGGGTGAGTGCGGTGGAAGCACAGCTTCTCCATGCCCAGACTGCAATGCTTCCCACTGGCATCCGTGGATCTGTCTGTCACCTGTCTGTCTGTAGCCCAGGCAGGGGAAGATAGGTATGAGAGGGGAAAAGAGTGTGGAATGGTGGGAAGAGGATAGGTGAATCCATTCTCCACACTTCAGCCTGAGGGGACTTTTATTTCACTCATTTCTGGTCATTCTCTCCCATACCGTCCAGGCACAAGGCTCCCTTCCCCCCTCCCCAGACCAAATAGGGCAGCTATTTCCAACCTCCCACACTGGGTTAATTGCTCTTTCTTGGCTTTGCCAAAGCACCCTCCACGGCCCCCAGCCAGTCAGCTTCGTCTATTGTAGTGATCTTATTGTCTCTTTGGATTCCCCTGCCCTGTCCAACCCAGATGACAAGCTCCCTGAGGGAAGAGTCTGTGCCTGTCTTCTCTGCTGTATCCTCATGCCCAAGCACATCACCCGGCACCTAGTAGTCACTCGATAAATATTTGTTGATTAGTGACTGCAGGAACAGAAATCACATGAAAGGAGGTCTCAGCTCAGAGAGGAAGGGCTGTGACCCTCTAACCATGAAGTGACTTGGCCAAGGCCACTCAGCCAACAAGTGTTGCCATAGCCTGGCCTGCCTAGACTGGGCCCCCTCTGGGGCCCTATTCCTCCTCTGCCCAGAATCGTACAAACAGAATGGGGCAGACAAGAAAGGTAATTGTCGGAGCAGAAGCCAGGAAGACGGAGAGGAGAGAGGATTGGCAAAACAGTACTGCACAGCGTCCCAAAGCTCTTTTCTTGCTGCCTGGGGCTGAGGTCTCCGTCTTCCCAGGGTGCAGCTCTGAAATCTGACTCCACCCTTATAAAAGAGGGTCCGTGCCCTGCCTCTTTGTAACAAACCCTAACTCCACCTCTTTATTGATAGGCTCTGGCTCCACCTTCTGGACTACCCCTCCTCTGAAGAAATGCCCTGGCTCCGCCCCTTCCTGGTAATAGGTAAGCCCCACCCCTAGTGCGTGATGCTGTCTTTGTGACCTAATGCACCGGCGTGTTTCCAGGGTGGAGGAGAGAGGGTGGGCATTTAGGCTGTGCCGAACACTCAACCCCCATCCGGGTGACCACAATCCCCCAAAATCCTCACGCGGGACCCCAAATATCCCAGCCCCATGACCTCGAAGGCCTTTGGCTCTAACCTCCTAAATGCCCCATGCCCCAGAGGGGCCCTACCACCCAATCCCTTAACGCCTAGTGCCTCCCAAATCTTCAATCCAACCCTGTCCCAATGTGGCAACTGAGTCTTCCCGGGGGCACCTGTCTCATATTATCTGAGGACAATTCAGACTGGTCCAGAGAATGACAGAGAAGGGCATCCTCCCAAGGATTTGGGGAATCTTTGATCCAATCATGCCGCTCACCAGGAGACGTTGGGAACCCAGGACATATCGGGATTGAGGAGATACCAGGTGATGCAGGAAGCTGAGGAGGAGGAGGAGGAGGAGGCGTGAGTGGAGGCTGGGTTCTGTGGAGGAGGAACCTAGCCGCTCTCGGTTGGTGGGGAAGGGGAGGGAGAAGCGGGAGGGGAGGGGCCTCTTAGGGGGCGTGGACTGGAGGAACCGCCTCTAAAAACCGCCTGTAAAGGGCCTCTAACCGCCTCTAACCGTCTCTAAAAGGGCGGAGCCTCTAAAGACCGCCTGTAAACCGCCTGTAAACCGCCTCTAAACGCCTCTAAAAGGGCGGAGCCTTCCACGAGAGGGTAGAAGCGTCCAAGGGACGGAGTCAGTGGGGTCAGCCCCGCCCTGCCCCGCCCTGCTCTGCCTTCTCTTTCCAGGATCGGCTGGGGCTGTTTCTACTTTTTCCCCTGGCTGTGCATGTGGTGGAGGGAGCAGAGGCGAAGGGCTTGGGATACCGCGCACCCGCCCAGGGCATGGACGAGGCTCAGTCCGGGAGAACCGGTCGCGGGGAAGCCGGGAGCCCCTGCCCCGCCTCATGCCTGTGTCGGGTCCCCACACAGCTCAGCGCACCCTCGGGAGCAGAAGCTGGAGCTTCTGCGGGGCCTGATGAGCTGTTTGTCAAGCGGACTGGGCACTGCTCTCCAGGGCTCCGGTCGCAACATCCACCACCGCACCCCTGCTGCCGCTGCCTAGCCAGCTGGTGAGTTAAAGATTTAAACCGAAGCCACCGTCCTGCCCTCCTGATTCTGCCGCCGCTGCTGCCATTCGGGCTGGGAGCCATTCTCCATGCCAGCTGTTTCCATATCGACAGGGCCTCTCTTCCTGATAAGGGGTCCATCCGTGTCCAGGCTCCCATTATTCCTAAGGGCCCCTCATCAGAGTCAGGCCTCCCCTTACGACCAGTGATTGCCTTCCACCACCTAAGCCCCCCGCCCCACCACACACACACTCGTCTCTGTGAGTGGCCTGTATGGAGGGAGCTAAATAATCCTGGCTTTATCTTCCTCCCAGCCTTGTCCCCACATCCATAAATCCTCACAATCCCAGCACTCTGCTGCCACCTTCCTCCTAGACAGGGCTTTGCCTGGTGACTGAAGCATCTTCTCCTCCTGTGAGAGGAACGAAAATATTTCAAGCCCATAGTTGTAGGAAGTAGGCTGTGAGAGGAGGGAAAGATTTCTAGAAGCTGCCACCCTTGGCCTGCCATAGGGGAATGACTGAGAACTGTTGGAGGTCTTTCCTACAGTTAACAACGCAGCTTCTGGCTCCTTCAGTTGGATCCCAAGTTGAAAGATACTGGGCATCAGGGACTTCCCTGATGGTCCAGTGGATAAGACTCCATTCTCCCACTGCACGGGGTATGCGTTCTATCCCTGGCTGGGGAATTAACATACCGCATGCCGTGCGGCACAGCCAAAAGATAAAAATAAAAGGGTACATAGATACTTGGCATCAGCCCCCCGATGTGTAACCTCCCTAGGAGAACACAAGGGCCACTGCTCCCTACATTTCCTTTCTGTCTTGTCACCGAGTTGGGCTGAAATCGACTAGCAACTGAAGTGATGAAGGGTCAGGGACTCCTAGTGGGTCTGCTTTCAGTTAGGGACTGGCCCCAGCTCCGGGGAGGGCACCACAGAATTAAGTTAAAGGGACAGCACTCTACGATTGGTGTCTCCTGAGAGGTCTCCTCCTCTGGTCTCTGTCTCTTGGGTCCCTCTCATCAGGTGGGGGAAACACTTGCTCCCCTCCCGCATCTCTAGTTTCCTTGTGTCCCTGGGAGCTCACCATCCCCTCTCCTCAGAAATCCCCTTTCAATTCCCAGGATAGGGAAGGCATGGCAGAAGGGGATGTTCTAAGCCGGGTTCCCCTCATGCTATCGATAATTCTCTGACTCAGTTTTGGGCACAGGAAAATAATGGGGGAGAGGGACAGTACTGGCTGGGCCAGGAGGGGGAAGCCCTAGAGTCCTGAGATGTGAGATATGGGAACTGGACCTGCTTCCAAAGAACTTTCCCTTTAGCCCTGCTTGTCGAAGAGAGGAGTAGGTCTCAGATGAGGGATGTGTAGTCACTGTGATAGGCCTATGGAGACCTGGGAGGAGATCTTCCCCAGTCTACCCTGCTACTTGCCATTGTCCTCAGGGAATCTGGGGGACCAGCTGGGTCCCATCTTTCCCACTCCAGTAGTCTTAGGACCACAGAGAAGAGGTGGGAGTAAGGAGAAACCTGAGAAAGAGGGAGCCCCGCAACCATATTGTTCTGACCTCTAATACTGAACCAAGCTCTGACCCCTAGCCTTAAAACTCATGTTCAAGTGCCTTCAAGGGGACGACACTGCAAACCTTCCCCTAACAGGGACAATGCAACCCACTTCCCTTGTCCAAAATGTTGAGTGCTGAGGTTCTCAGAGCTAAAGACAAAGAGTGGGAAATGGGGACAGGGAGGCTACTAAGGAGTTATGAAAGGGAGAAAAGGTTCCAGATAGATGGAGACAGTGGGGAGTGCACTCAGTGGAAAGGTATTCTGCTGCCAACTCATGTACTGCAATTCAATGCAGACACTAACTACCCAGAGCCATTGTTCGACTCCACAGGTTTAAGGGCACAGTCCCAACAAGCCTGCCTCCACTTGAGCTGCCAGTCACAAGTGGGGTCCCCAGGACACCTGCATTTCTGCCTAACTAGCTACAAGTCCAGAGGTCTTCAAACCCCCCTCAGGTCCAATGGTTCACTAGAATGACTCACACAACTCGGAAGTGCTCTCCTGACAACTAGTTTTTTATAAAGTACATATATCAGGAACATCCAAATGAAAAGACACACAAGGAGGGTCTCAGTGCAGAGCTCCCATGCTCTCTCCCCATGGAGACACAAAGGGCACGTCACCCTCCCAGTACATCAATATGTTCACCAACCAGGAAGTTCCATGAGCTTTGGTGTACAGAGTTTTTACTGAGATTTCATACATAGGCAGGAATGAATTGTTGGCAACATGACTCGATCTCCTCTGACGGATTGGCTCAAAACCCCAATTCTGCAGTGATATGGTTGGTCTTTCTGCTGACCAGGCCTCAGCCCAAGTCACCTCATCTCTTAGCATCAACTCAGGTGTGAGCCGAGGGACTCATAGATAACAAAGACACTCGTATTACTTGAGGTATTCCAAAGATTTACAGTCTCCCTCTCAGGGACCAGGGACAAAAGCCAAATTGTTGAGTATACAACAGACAGAGCCCTGCATCTGAGTGAAGGGATGTGAATTACTGAAGCCCTGGGGACCTGGCCTCCTCTTCCCGTGCACCAGACTTGATCCAGCTGCAGCAGGGCAGGGGTGTCACTGTGAGTGTGAGTGTAAGTGAGGGTGAGTGCGGTGGAAGCACAGCTTCTCCGTGCCCAGACTGCCATGCTTCCCACTGGCATCCGTGGATCTGTCTGTCACCTGTCTGTATGTAGCCCAGGCAGGGGAAGATAGGTATGAGAGGGGAAAAGAGTGTGGAATGGTGGGAAGAGGATAGGTGAATCCATTCTCCACACTTCAGCCTGAGGGGACTTTTATTTCACTCATTTCTGGTCATTCTCTCCCATACCGTCCAGCCACAAGGCTCCCTTCCCCCCTCCCCAGACCAAATAGGGCAGCTATTTCCAACCTCCCACACTGGGTTAATTGCTCTTTCTTGGCTTTGCCAAAGGACCCTCCACGGCCCCCAGCCAGTCAGCTTCATCTATTGTAGTGATCTTATTGTCTCTTTGGATTCACCTGCCCTGTCCAACCCAGATGACAAGCTCTCTGAGGGAAGAGTCTGTGCCTGTCTTCTCTGCTGTATCCTCATGCCCAAGCACATCACCCGGCACCTAGTAGTCACTCGATAAATATTTGTTGATTAGTGACTGCAGGAACAGAAATCACATGAAAGAGGTCTCAGCTCAGAGAGGAAGGGCTGTGACCCTCTAACCATGAAGTGACTTGGCCAAGGCCACTCAGCCCACAAGTGTTGCCATAGCCTGGCCTGCCTAGACTGGGCCCCCTCTGGGGCCCTATTCCTCCTCTGCCCAGAATCGTACAAACAGAATGGGGCAGACAAGAAAGGTAATTGTCGGAGCAGAAGCCAGGAAGACGGAGAGGAGAGAGGATTGGCAAAACAGTACTGCACAGCGTCCCAAAGCTCTTTTCTTGCTGCCTGGGGCTGAGGTCTCCGTCTTCCCAGGGTGCAGCTCTGAAATCTGACTCCACCCTTATAAAAGAGGGTCCGTGCCCTGCCTCTTTGTAACAAACCCTAACTCCACCTCTTTATTGATAGGCTCTGGCTCCACCTTCTGGACTACCCCTCCTCTGAAGAAATGCCCTGGCTCCGCCCCTTCCTGGTAATAGGTAAGCCCCACCCCTAGTGCGTGATGCTGTCTTTGTGACCTAATGCACCAGCGTGTTTCCAGGGTGGAGCCAGAGAGGGTGGGCATTTAGGTTGTGCCGAACCCTCAATCCCTATCCGGGTGACCACAATCCCCGAAAATCCTCACGCGGGACCCCAAATATCCCAGCCCCATGACCTCGAAGGCCTTTGGCTCTAACCTCCTAAATGCCCCATGCCCCAGAGGGGCCCTACCACCCAATCCCTTAACGCCTAGTGCCTCCCAAATCTTCAATCCAACCCTGTCCCAATGTGGCAACTGAGTCTTCCCGGGGGCACCTGTCTCATATTATCTGAGGACAATTCAGACTGGTCCAGAGAATGACAGAGAAGGGCATCCTCCCAAGGATTTGGGGAATCCTTGATCCAATCATGCCGCTCACCAGGAGACGTTGGGAACCCAGGACATGTCGGGATTGAGGAGATACCAGGTGATGCAGGAAGATGAGGAGGAGGAGGAGGAGGAGGCGTGAGTGGAGGCGGGGTTTTGTGGAGGAGGAACCTAGCCGCTCTCGGTTGGTGGGGAAGGGGCGGGAGAAGCGGGAGGGGAGGGGCCTCTTAGGGGGCGTGGACTGGAGGAACCGCCTCTAAAAACCGCCTGTAAAGCGCCTGTAAAGCGCCTCTAACCGCCTCTAAAAGGGCGGAGCCTCTAAAGACCGCCTGTAAACCGCCTGTAAACCGCCTCTAAACGCCTCTAAAACGGCGGAGCCTTCCACGAGAGGGTAGAAGCGTCCAAGGGGCGGAGTCAGTGGGGTCAGCCCCGCCCCGCCCCACCCCACCCCCACTGCTCTGCCTTCTCTTTCCAGGATCGGCTGGGGCTGTTTCTACATTTTCCCCTGGCTGCACATGTGGTGGAGGGAGCGGAGGCGAAGGGCTTGGGATACCGCGCACCCGCCCAGGGCATGGACGAGGCTCAGTCCGGGAGAACCGGTCGCGGGGAAGCCGGGAGCACCCGCCCCGCCTCATGCCTGTGTCGGGTCCCCACACAGCTCAGCGCACCCTCGGGAGCAGAAGCTGGAGCTTCTGCGGGGCCTGATGGGCTGTTTGTCAAGCGGACTGGGCACTGCTCTCCAGAGCTCCGGTCGCAACATCCCCCACCACACCCCTGCTGCCGCTGCCTAGCCAGCTGGTGAGTTAAAGATTTAAACCGAAGCCACCGTCCTGCCCTCCTGATTCTGCCGCCGCTGCTGCCATTCGGGCTGGGAGCCATTCTCCATGCCGGCTGTTTCCATATCGACAGGTCCTCTCTCCCTGATAAGGGGTCCATCCGTGTCCAGGCTCCCATTATTCCTAAGGGCCCCTCATCAGAGTCAGGCCTCCCCTTACGACCAGTGATTGCCTTCCACCACTTTAGCCCCCCCCACACCACACAAACACTCGTCTCTGTCAGTGGCCTGTATGGAGGGAGCTAAATAATCCTGGCTTTATCTGCCTCCCAGCCTTGTCCCCACATCCATAAATCCTCACAATCCCAGCACTCTGCTGCCACCTTCCTCCTAGACAGGACTTTGCCTGGTGCCTGAAGCATCTTCTCCTCCTGGGAGTGGATTGGAAATATTTCAAGCCCATAGTTGTAGGAAGTAGGCTGTGAGAGGAGGGAAAGATTCCTAGAAGCTGCCACCCTTGGCCTGCCATAGGGGAATGACTGAGAACTGTTGGAGGTCTTTCCTACATTTAACACCCCAGCTTCTGGCTCCTTCAGTTGGATCGCAAGTTGAAAGATACTGGGCATCGGGGACTTCCCTGATGGTCCATTGGATAAGACTCCATGCTCCCACTGCAGGGGGTATGCGTTCTATCGCTGGCTGGGGAATTAACATACCGCATGCCGCGCGGCACAGCCAAAAGGTCAAAATAAAAGGGTACATAGATACTTGGCATCAGCCCCCCGAAGTGTAACCTCCCTAGGAGAACCCAAGGGCCACTGCTCCCTACCTTTCCTTTCTGTCTTGTCACCGAGTTGGGCTGAAATCGACTAGCAACTGAAGTGATGAAGGGTCAGGGACTCCTAGTGGGTCTGCTTTCAGTTAGGGACTGGCCCCAGCACCGGTGAGGGCACCACAGAATTAAGTTAAAGGGACAGCACTCTACGATTGGTGTCTCCTGAGAGGTCTCCTCCTCTGGTCTCTGTCTCTTGGGTCCCTCTCATCAGGTGGGGGAAACACTTGCTCCCCTCCCGCATCTCTAGTTTCCTTGTGTCCCTGGGAGCTCACCATCCCCTCTCCTCAGAAATCCCCTTTCAATTCCCAGGATAGGGAAGGCATGGCAGAAGGGGATGTTCTAAGCCGGGTTCCCCTCATGCTATCGATAATTCTCTGCCTCAGTTTGGGGCACAGGAAAATAATGGTGGAGAGGGACAGTGCTGGCTGGGCCAGGAGGGGGAAGCCCTAGAGTCCTGAGATGTGAGATATGGGAACTGGACCTGCTTCCAAAGAACTTTCCCTTTAGCCCTGCTTGTCGAAGAGAGGAGTAGGTCTCAGATGAGGGATGTGTAGTCACTGTGATAGGCCTATGGAGACCTGGGAGGAGATCTTCCCCAGTCTACCCTGCTACTTGGCATTGTCCTCAGGGAATCTGGGGGACCAGCTGGGTCCCATCTTTCCCACTCCAGTAGTCTTAGGACCACAGAGAAGTGGTGGGAGTAAGGAGAAACCTGGGAAAGAGGGAGCCCCGCAACCATATTGTTCTGACCTCTAATACTGAACCAAGCTCTGACCCCTAGCCTTAAAACTCATGTTCAAGTGCCTTCAAGGGGACGACACTGCAAACCTTCCCCTAACAGGGACAATGCAACCCACTTCCCTTGTCCAAAATGTTGAGTGCTGAGGTTCTCAGAGCTAAAGACAAAGAGTGGGAAATGGGGACAGGGAGGCTACGAAGGAGTTATGAAAGGGAGAAAAGGTTCCAGATAGATGGAGACAGTGGGGAGTGCACTCAGTGGAAAGGTATTCTGCTGCCAACTCATGTACTGCAATTCAATGCAGACACTAACTACCCAGAGCCAGTGTTCGACTCCACAGGTTTAAGGGCACAGTCCCAACAAGCCTGCCTCCACTTGAGCTGCCAGTCACAAGTGGGGTGCCCAGGACACCTGCATTTCTGCCTAACTAGCTACAAGTCCAGAGGTCTTCAAACCCCCCTCAGGTCCAATGGTTCACTAGAATGACTCACACAACTCGGAAGTGCTCTCCTGACAACTAGTTTTTTATAAAGTACATATATCAGGAACATCCAAATGAAAAGACACACAAGGAGGGTCTCAGTGCAGAGCTCCCATGCTCTCTCCCCATGGAGACACAAAGGGCATGTCACCCTCCCAGTACATCAATATGTTCACCAACCAGGAAGTTCCATGAGCTTTGGTGTACAGAGTTTTTACTGAGATTTCATACATAGGCAGGAATGAATTGTTGGCAACATGACTCGATCTCCTCTGACGGATTGGCTCAAAACCCCAATTCTGCAGTGATATGGTTGGTCTTTCTGCTGACCAGGCCTCAGCCCAAGTCACCTCATCTCTTAGCATCAACTCAGGTGTGAGCCGAGGGACTCATAGATAACAAAGACACTCGTATTACTTGAGGTATTCCAAAGATTTAGAGTCTCCCTCTCAGGGACCAGGGACAAAAGCCAAATTGTTGAGTATACAACAGACAGAGCCCTGCATCTGAGTGAAGGGATGTGAATTACTGAAGCCCTGGGGACCAGGCCTCCTCTTCCCGTGCACCAGACTTGACCCAGCTGCAGCAGGGCAGGAGTGTCACTGTGAGTGTGAGTGTAAGTGAGGGTGAGTGCGGTGGAAGCACAGCTTCTCCGTGCCCAGACTGCCATGCTTCCCACTGGCATCCGTGGATCTGTCTGTCACCTGTCTGTATGTAGCCCAGGCAGGGGAAGATAGGTATGAGAGGGGAAAAGAGTGTGGAATGGTGGGAAGAGGATAGGTGAATCCATTCTCCACACTTCAGCCTGAGGGGACTTTTATTTCACTCATTTCTGGTCATTCTCTCCCATACAGTCCAGCCACAAGGCTCCCTTCCCCCCTCCCCAGACCAAATAGGGCAGCTATTTCCAACCTCCCACACTGGGTTAATTGCTCTTTCTTGGCTTTGCCAAAGGACCCTCCACGGCCCCCAGCCAGTCAGCTACATCTATTGTAGTGATCTTATTGTCTCTTTGGATTCCCCTGCCCTGTCCAACCCAGATGACAAGCTCTCTGAGGGAAGAGTCTGTGCCTGTCTTCTCTGCTGTATCCTCATGCCCAAGCACATCACCTGGCACCTAGTAGTCACTCGATAAATATTTGTTGATTAGTGACTGCAGGAACAGAAATCACATGAAAGAGGTCTCAGCTCAGAGAGGAAGGGCTGTGACCCTCTAACCATGAAGTGACTTGGCCAAGGCCACTCAGCCCACAAGTGTTGCCATAGCCTGGCCTGCCTAGACTGGGCCCCCTCTGGGGCCCTATTCCTCCTCTGCCCAGAATCGTACAAACAGAATGGGGCAGACAAGAAAGGTAATTGTCGGAGCAGAAGCCAGGAAGACGGAGAGGAGAGAGGATTGGCAAAACAGTACTGCACAGCGTCCCAAAGCTCTTTTCTTGCTGCCTGGGGCTGAGGTCTCCGTCTTCCCAGGGTGCAGCTCTGAAATCTGACTCCACCCTTATAAAAGAGGGTCCATGCCCTGCCTCTTTGTAACAAACCCTAACTCTACCTCTTTATTGATAGGCTCTGGCTCCAACTTCTGGACTACCCCTCCTCTGAAGAAATGCCCTGGCTCCGCCCCATCCTGGTAATAGGTAAGCCCCACCCCTAGTGCGTGATGCTGTCTTTGTGACCTAATGCACCAGCGTGTTTCCAGGCTGGAGCCAGAGAGGGTGGGCATTTAGGTTGTGCCGAACCCTCAACCCCCATCCTGGTGACCACAATCCCCCAAAATCCTCACGTGGGACCCCAAATATCCCAGCCCCATGACCTCGAAGGCCTTTGGCTCTAACCTCCTAAATGCCCCATGCCCCAGAGGGGCCCTACCACCCAATCCCTTAACGCCTAGTGCCTCCCAAATCTTCAATCCAACCCTGTCCCAATGTGGCAACTGAGTCTTCCCGGGGGCACCTGTCTCATATTATCTGAGGACAATTCAGACTGGTCCAGAGAATGACAGAGAAGGGCATCCTCCCAAGGATTTGGGGAATCCTTGATCCAATCATGCCGCTCACCAGGAGACGTTGGGAACCCAGGATATGTTGGGATTGAGGAGATACCAGGTGATGCAGGAAGCTGAGGAGGAGGAGGAGGAGGAGGCGTGAGTGGAGGCGGGGTTCTGTGGAGGAGGAACCTAGCCGCTCTCGGTTGGTGGGGAAGGGGCGGGAGAAGCGGGAGGGGAGGGGCCTCTTAGGGGGCGTGGACTGGAGGAACCGCCTCTAAAAACCGCCTGTAAAGCGCCTCTAACCGCCTCTAACCGCCTCTAATAGGGCGGAGCCTCTAAAAGCCGCCTGTAAACCGCCTGTAAAACGCCTCTAAACGCCTCTAAAAGGGCGGAGCCTTCCACGAGAGGGTAGAAGCGTCCAAGGGGCGGAGTCAGTGGGGACAGCCCCGCCCCGCCCCGCCACACCCCGCCCTGCTCTGCCTTCTCTTTCCAGGATCGGCTGCGGCTGTTTCTACTTTTTCCCCTGGCTGCACATGTGGTGGAGGGAGCGGAGGCGAAGGGCTTGGGATACCGCGCACCCGCCCAGGGCATGGACGAGGCTCAGTCCGGGAGAACCGGTCGCGGGGAAGCCGGGAGCCCCCGCCCCGCCTCATGCCTGTGTCGGGTCCCCACACAGCTCAGCGCACCCTCGGGAGCAGAAGCTGGAGCTTCTGCGGGGCCTGATGAGCTGTTTGTCAAGCGGACTGGGCACTGCTCTCCAGGGCTCCGGTCGCAACATCCCCCACCGCACCCCTGCTGCCGCTGCCTAGCCAGCTGGTGAGTTAAAGATTTAAACGGAAGCCACTGTCCTGCCCTCCTGATTCTGCCGCCGCTGCTGCCATTCGGGCTGGGAGCCATTCTCCATGCCAGCTGTTTCCATATCGACAGGGCCTCTCTCCCTGATAAGGGGTCCATCCGTGTCCAGGCTCCCATTATTCCTAAGGGCCCCTCATCAGAGTCAGGCCTCCCCTTACGACCAGTGATTGCCTTCCACCACCTAAGCCCCCCGCCCCACCACACACACACTCGTCTCTGTCAGTGGCCTGTATGGAGGGAGCTAAATAATCCTGGCTTTATCTTCCTCCCAGCCTTGTCCCCACATCCATAAATCCTCACAATCCCAGCACTCTGCTGCCACCTTCCTCCTAGACAGGGCTTTGCCTGGTGACTGAAGCATTTTCTCCTCCTGGGAGTGGATCGAAAATATTTCAAGCCCATAGTTGTAGGAAGTAGGCTGTGAGAGGAGGGAAAGATTCCTAGAAGCTGCCACCCTTGGCCTGCCATAGGGGAATGACTGAGAACTGTTGGAGGTCTTTCCTACCGTTAACACCCCAGCTTCTGGCTCCTTCAGTTGGATCCCAAGTTGAAAGATACTGGGCATCAGGGACTTCCCTGATGGTCCAGTGGATAAGACTCCATGCTCCCACTGCAGGGGGTATGCGTTCTATCCCTGGCTGGGGAATTAACATACTGCATGCCGTGTGGCACAGCCAAAAGATAAAAATAAACGGGTACATAGATACTTGGCATCAGCCCCCGAAGTGTAACCTCCCTAGGAGAACCCAAGGGCCACTGCTCCCTACATTTCCTTTCTGTCTTGTCACCGAGTTGGGCTGAAATCGACTAGCAACTGAAGTGATGAAGGGTCAGGGACTCCTATTGGGTCTGCTTTCAGTTAGGGACTGGCCCCAGCTCCAGGGAGGGCACCACAGAATTAAGTTATAGGGACAGCACTCTACGATTGGTGTCTCCTGAGAGGTCTCCTCCTCTGGTCTCTGTCTCTTGGGTCCCTCTCATCAGGTGGGGGAAACACTTGCCCCCCTCCCGCATCTCTAGTTTCATTGTGTCCCTGGGAGCTCACCATCCCCTCTCCTCAGAAATCCCCTTTCAATTCCCAGGATAAGGAAGGCATGGCAGAAGTGGGTGTTCTAAGCCGGGTTCCCCTCATGCTATCGATAATTCTCTGACTCAGTTTGGGGCACAGGAAAATAATGGGGGAGAGGGACAGTACTGGCTGGGCCAGGAGGGGGAAGCCCTAGAGTCCTGAGATGTGAGATATGGGAACTGGACCTGCTTCCAAAGAACTTTCCCTTTAGCCCTGCTTGTCGAAGAGAGGAGTAGGTCTCAGATGAGGGATGTGTAGTCACTGTGATAGGCCTATGGAGACCTGGGAGGAGATCTTCCCCAGTCTACCCTGCTACTTGCCATTGTCCTCAGGGAATCTTGGTGACCAGCTGGGTCCCATCTTTCCCACTCCAGTAGTCTTAGGACCACAGAGAAGAGGTGGGAGTAAGGAGAAACCTGGGAAAGAGGGAGCCCTGCAACCATATTGTTCTGACCTCTAATCCTGAACCAAGCTCTGACCCCTAGCCTTAAAACTCATGTTCAAGTGCCTTCAAGGGGACGACACTGCAAACCTTCCCCTAACAGGGACAATGCAACCCACTTCCCTTGTCCAAAATGTTGAGTGCTGAGGTTCTCAGAGCTAAAGACAAAGAGTGGGAAATGGGAACAGGGAGGCTACTAAGGAGTTATGAAAGGGAGAAAAGGTTCCAGATAGATGGAGACAGTGGGGAGTGCACTCAGTGGAAAGGTATTCTGCTGCCAACTCATGTACTGCAATTCAATGCAGACACTAACTACCCAGAGCCAGTGTTCGACTCCACAGGTTTAAGGGCACAGTCCCAACAAGCCTGCCTCCACTTGAGCTGCCAGTCACAAGTGGGGTCCCCAGGACACCTGCATTTCTGCCTAACTAGCTACAAGTCCAGAGGTCTTCAAACCCCCCTCAGGTCCAATGGTTCACTAGAATGACTCACACAACTCGGAAGTGCTCTCCTGACAACTAGTTTTTTATAAAGTACATATATCAGGAACATCCAAATGAAAAGACACACAAGGAGGGTCTCAGTGCAGAGCTCCCATGCTCTCTCCCCATGGAGACACAAAGGGCATGTCACCCTCCCAGTACATCAATATGTTCACCAACCAGGAAGTTCCATGAGCTTTGGTGTACAGAGTTTTTACTGAGATTTCATACATAGGCAGGAATGAATTGTTGGCAACATGACTCGATCTCCTCTGACAGATTGGCTCAAAACCCCAATTCTGCAGTGATATGGTTGGTCTTTCTGCTGACCAGGCCTCAGCCCAAGTCACCTCATCTCTTAGCATCAACTCAGGTGTGAGCTGAGGGTCTCATAGATAACAAAGACACTCGTATTACTTGAGGTATTCCAAAGATTTAGAGTCTCCCTCTCAGGGACCAGGGACAAAAGCCAAATTGTTGAGTATACAACAGACAGAGCCCTGCATCTGAGTGAAGGGATGTGAATTACTGAAGCCCTGGGGACCAGGCCTCCTCTTACCGTGCACCAGACTTGACCCAGCTGCAGCAGAGCAGGAGTGTCACTGTGAGTGTGAGTGTAAGTGAGGGTGAGTGCGGTGGAAGCACAGCTTCTCCATGCCCAGACTGCAATGCTTCCCACTGGCATCCGTGGATCTGTCTGTCACCTCTCTGTCTGTAGTCCAGGCAGGGGAAGATAGGTATGAGAGGGGAAAAGAGTGTGGAATGGTGGGAAGAGGATAGGTGAATCCATTCTCCACACTTCAGCCTGAGGGGACTTTTATTTCACTCATTTCTGGTCATTCTCTCCCATACCGTCCAGCCACAAGGCTCCCTTCCCCCCTCCCCAGAACAAATAGGGCAGCTATTTCCAACCTCCCACACTGGGTTAATTGCTCTTTCTTGGCTTTGCCAAAGCACCATCCACGGCCCCCAGCCAGTCAGCTTCATCTATTGTAGTGATCTTATTGTCTCTTTGGATTCCCCTGCCCTGTCCAACCCAGATGACAAGCTCTCTGAGGGAAGATTCTGTGCCTGTCTTCTCTGCTGTATCCTCATGCCCAAGCACATCACCCGGCACCTAGTAGTCACTCGATAAATATTTGTTGATTAGTGACTGCAGGAACAGAAATCACATGAAAGGAGGTCTCAGCTCAGAGAGGAAGGGCTGTGACCCTCTAACCATGAAGTGACTTGGCCAAGGCCACTCAGCCAACAAGTGTTGCCATAGCCTGGCCTGCCTAGACTGGGCCCCCTCTGGGGCCCTATTCCTCCTCTGCCCAGAATCGTACAAACTGAATGGGGCAGACAAGAAAGGTAATTGTCGGAGCAGAAGCCAGGAAGACAGAGAGGAGAGGGGATTGGCAAAACAGTACTGCACAGCGTCCCATAGCTCTTTTCTTGCTGCCTGGGGCTGAGGTCTCCGTCTTCCCAGGGTGCAGCTCTGAAATCTGACTCCACCCTTATAAAAGAGGGTCCGTGCCCTGCCTCTTTGTAACAAACCCTAACTCCACCTCTTTATTGATAGGCTCTGGCTCCACCTTCTGGACTACCCCTCCTCTGAAGAAATGCCCTGGCTCCGCCCCTTCCTGGTAATAGGTAAGCCCCACCCCTAGTGCGTGATGCTGTCTTTGTGACCTAATGCACCAGCGTGTTTCCAGGGTGGAGGAGAGAGGGTGGGCATTTAGGTTGTGCCGAACCCTCAACCCCCATCCGGGTGACCACAATCCCCCAAAATCCTCACGCGGGACCCCAAATATCCCAGCCCCATGACCTCGAAGGCCTTTGGCTCTAACCTCCTAAATGCCCCATGCCCCAGAGGGGCCCTACCACCCAATCCCTTAACGCCTAGTGCCTCCCAAATCTTCAATCCAACCCTGTCCCAATGTGGCAACTGAGTCTTCCCGGGGGCACCTGACTCATATTATCTGAGGACAATTCAGACTGGTCCAGAGAATGACAGAGAAGGGCATCCTCCCAAGGATTTGGGGAATCCTTGATCCAGTCATGCTGCTCACCAGGAGACGTTGGGAACCCAGGACATGTCTGGATTGAGGAGATACCAGGTGATGCAGGAAGCTGAAGAGGAGGAGGAGGAGGAGGCGTGAGTGGAGGCGGGGTTCTGTGGAGGAGGAACCTAGCCGCTCTCGGTTGGTGGGGAAGGGGCGGGAGAAGCGGGAGGGGAGGGGCCTCTTAGGGGGCGTGGACTGGAGGATCCGCCTCTAAAAACCGCCTGTAAAGCGCCTCTAACCGCCTCTAACCGCCTCTAAAAGGGCGGAGCCTCTAAAGACCGCCTGTAAACCGCCTGTAAACCGCCTCTAAACGCCTCTAAAAGGGCGGAGCCTTCCACGAGAGGGTAGAAGCGTCCAAGGGGCGGAGTCAGTGGGGTCAGCCCCGCCCCGCCCTGCCCCACCCCGCCCTGCTCTGCCTTCTCTTTCCACGATCGGCTGGGGCTGTTTCTACTTTTTCCCCTGGCTGCACATGTGGTGGAGGGAGCGGAGGCGAAGGGCTTGGGATACCGCGCACCCGCCCAGGGCATGGACGAGGCTCAGTCCGGGAGAACCGGTCGCGGGGAAGCCGGGAGCCCCCGCCCCGCCTCATGCCTGTGTCGGGTCCCCACACAGCTCAGCGCACCCTCGGGAGCAGAAGCTGGAGCTTCTGCGGGGCCTGATGAGCTGTTTGTCAAGCGGACTGGGCACTGCTCTCCAGGGCTCCGGTCGCAACATCCCCCACCGCACCCCTGCTGCCGCTGCCTAGCCAGCTGGTGAGTTAAAGATTTAAACCGAAGCCACCGTCCTGCCCTCCTGATTCTGCCGCCGCTGCTGCCATTCGGGCTGGGAGCCATTCTCCATGCCAGCTGTTTCCATATCGACAGGGCCTCTCTCCCTGATAAGGGGTCCATCCGTGTCCAGGCTCCCATTATTCCTAAGGGCCCCTCATCAGAGTCAGGCCTCCCCTTACGACCAGTGATTGCCTTCCACCACCTAAGCCCCCCGCCCCACCACACACACACTCGTCTCTGTGAGTGGCCTGTATGGAGGGAGCTAAATAATCCTGGCTTTATTTTCCTCAGAGCCTTGTCCCCACATCCATAAATCCTCACAGTCCCAGCACTCTGCTGCCACCTTCCTCCTAGACAGGGCTTTGCCTGGTGACTGAAGCATCTTCTCCTCCTGGGAGTGGATCGAAAATATTTCAAGCCCATAGTTGTAGGAAGTAGGCTGTGAGAGGAGGGAAAGATTCCTAGAAGCTGCCACCCTTGGCCTGCCATAGGGGAATGACTGAGAACTGTTGGAGGTCTTTCCTACAGTTAACACCCCAGCTTCTGGCTCCTTCAGTTGGATCCCAAGTTGAAAGATACTGGGCATCAGGGACTTCCCTGATGGTCCAGTGGATAAGACTCCATGCTCCCACTGCAGGGGGTATAAGTTCTATCCCTGGCTGGGGAATTAATATACCACATGCCGTGTGGCACAGCCAAAAGGTAAAAATAAAAGGGTACATAGATACTTGGCATCAGCCCCCCGAAATGTAACCTCCCTAGGAGAACCCAAGGGCCACTGCTCCCTACATTTCCTTTCTGTCTTGTCACCGAGTTGGGCTGAAATCGACTAGCAACTGAAGTGATGAAGGGTCAGGGACTCCTAGTGGGTCTGCTTTCAGTTATGGACTGGCCCCAGCTCCGGGGAGGGCACCACAGAATTAAGTTAAAGGGACAGCACTCTACGATTGGTGTCTCCTGAGAGGTCTCCTCCTCTGGTCTCTGTCTCTTGGGTCCCTCTCATCAGGTGGAGGAAACACTTGCTCCCCTCCCGCATCTCTAGTTTCATTGTGTCCCTGGGAGCTCACCATCCCCTCTCCTCAGAAATCCCCTTTCAATTCCCAGGATAGGGAAGGCATGGCAGAAGTGGGTGTTCTAAGCCGGGTACCCCTCATGCTATCGATAATTCTCTGACTCAGTTTGGGGCACAGGAAAATAATGGGGGCGAGGGACAGTACTGGCTGGGCCAGGAGGGGGAAGCCCTAGAGTCCTGAGATGTGAGATATGGGAACTGGACCTGCTTCCAAAGAACTTTCCCTTTAGCACTGCTTGTCGAAGAGAGGAGTAGGTCTCAGATGAGGGATGTGTAGTCACTGTGATAGGCCTATGGAGACCTGGGAGGAGATCTTCCCTAGTCTACCCTGCTACTTGCCATTGTCCTCAGGTAATCTGGGGGACCAGCTGGGTCCCATCTTTCCCACTCCAGTAGTCTTAGGACCACAGAGAAGAGTTGGGAGTAAGGAGAAACCTGGGAAAGAGGGATCACCGCAACCATATTGCTCTGACCTCTAATCCTGAACCAAGCTCTGTCCCCTAGCCTTAAAACTCATGTTCAAGTGCCTTCAAGGGGACGACACTGCAAACCTTCCCCTAACAGGGACAATGCAACCCACTTCCCTTGTCCAAAATGTTGAGTGCTGAGGTTCTCAGAGCTAAACACAAAGAGTGGGAAATGGGGACAGGGATTCTACTAAGGAGTTATGAAAGGGAGAAAAGGTTCCAGATAGATGGAGACAGTGGGGAGTGCACTCAGTGGAAAGGTATTCTGCTGCCAACTCATGTACTGCAATTCAATGCAGACACTAACTACCCAGAGCCAGTGTTCGACTCCACAGGTTTAAGGGCACAGTCCCAACAAGCCTGCCTCCACTTGAGCTGCCAGTCACAAGTGGGGTCCCCAGGACACCTGCAGTTCTGCCTAACTAGCTACAAGTCCAGAGGTCTTCAAACCCCCCTCAGGTCCAATGGTTCACTAGAATGACTCACACAACTCGGAAGTGCTCTCCTGACAACTAGTTTTTTATAAAGTACATATATCAGGAACATCCAAATGAAAAGACACACAAGGAGGGTCTCAGTGCAGAGCTCCCATGCTCTCTCCCCATGGAGACCCAAAGGGCATGTCACCCTCCCAGTACATCAATATGTTCACCAACCAGGAAGTTCCATGAGCTTTGGTGTACAGAGTTTTTACTGAGATTTCATACATAGGCAGGAATGAATTGTTGGCAACATGACTCGATCTCCTCTGACGGATTGGCTCAAAACCCCAATTCTGCAGTGATATGGTTGGTCTTTCTGCTGACCAGGCCTCAGCCCAAGTCACCTCATCTCTTAGCATCAACTCAGGTGTGAGCCGAGGGACTCATAGATAACAAAGACACTCGTATTACTTGAGGTATTCCAAAGATTTAGAGTCTCCCTCTCAGGGACCAGGGACAAAAGCCAAATTGTTGAGTATACAACAGACAGAGCCCTGCATCTGAGTGAAGGGATGTGAATTACTGAAGCCCTGGGGACCAGGCCTCCTCTTCCCGTGCACCAGACTTGACCCAGCTGCAGCAGGGCAGGAGTGTCACTGTGAGTGTGAGTGTAAGTGAGGGTGAGTGCGGTGGAAGCACAGCTTCTCCATGCCCAGACTGCAATGCTTCCCACTGGCATCCGTGGATCTGTCTGTCACCTGTCTGTCTGTAGCCCAGGCAGGGGAAGATAGGTATGAGAGGGGAAAAGAGTGTGGAATGGTGGGAAGAGGATAGGTGAATCCATTCTCCACACTTCAGCCTGAGGGGACTTTTATTTCACTCATTTCTGGTCATTCTCTCCCATACAGTCCAGCCACAAGGCTCCCTTCCCCCCTCCCCAGACCAAATAGGGCAGCTATTTCCAACCTCCCACACTGGGTTAATTGCTCTTTCTTGGCTTTGCCAAAGGACCCTCCACGGCCCCCAGCCAGTCAGCTACATCTATTGTAGTGATCTTATTGTCTCTTTGGATTCCCCTGCCCTGTCCAACCCAGATGACAAGCTCTCTGAGGGAAGAGTCTGTGCCTGTCTTCTCTGCTGTATCCTCATGCCCAAGCACATCACCTGGCACCTAGTAGTCACTCGATAAATATTTGTTGATTAGTGACTGCAGGAACAGAAATCACATGAAAGAGGTCTCAGCTCAGAGAGGAAGGGCTGTGACCCTCTAACCATGAAGTGACTTGGCCAAGGCCACTCAGCCCACAAGTGTTGCCATAGCCTGGCCTGCCTAGACTGGGCCCCCTCTGGGGCCCTATTCCTCCTCTGCCCAGAATCGTACAAACAGAATGGGGCAGACAAGAAAGGTAATTGTCGGAGCAGAAGCCAGGAAGACGGAGAGGAGAGAGGATTGGCAAAACAGTACTGCACAGCGTCCCAAAGCTCTTTTCTTGCTGCCTGGGGCTGAGGTCTCCGTCTTCCCAGGGTGCAGCTCTGAAATCTGACTCCACCCTTATAAAAGAGGGTCCATGCCCTGCCTCTTTGTAACAAACCCTAACTCTACCTCTTTATTGATAGGCTCTGGCTCCAACTTCTGGACTACCCCTCCTCTGAAGAAATGCCCTGGCTCCGCCCCATCCTGGTAATAGGTAAGCCCCACCCCTAGTGCGTGATGCTGTCTTTGTGACCTAATGCACCAGCGTGTTTCCAGGCTGGAGCCAGAGAGGGTGGGCATTTAGGTTGTGCCGAACCCTCAACCCCCATCCTGGTGACCACAATCCCCCAAAATCCTCACGTGGGACCCCAAATATCCCAGCCCCATGACCTCGAAGGCCTTTGGCTCTAACCTCCTAAATGCCCCATGCCCCAGAGGGGCCCTACCACCCAATCCCTTAACGCCTAGTGCCTCCCAAATCTTCAATCCAACCCTGTCCCAATGTGGCAACTGAGTCTTCCCGGGGGCACCTGTCTCATATTATCTGAGGACAATTCAGACTGGTCCAGAGAATGACAGAGAAGGGCATCCTCCCAAGGATTTGGGGAATCCTTGATCCAATCATGCCGCTCACCAGGAGACGTTGGGAACCCAGGATATGTTGGGATTGAGGAGATACCAGGTGATGCAGGAAGCTGAGGAGGAGGAGGAGGAGGAGGCGTGAGTGGAGGCGGGGTTCTGTGTAGGAGGAACCTAGCCGCTCTCGGTTGGTGGGGAAGGGGCGGGAGAAGCGGGAGGGGAGGGGCCTCTTAGGGGGCGTGGACTGGAGGAACCGCCTCTAAAAACCGCCTGTAAAGCGCCTCTAACCGCCTCTAACCGCCTCTAATAGGGCGGAGCCTCTAAAGGCCGCCTGTAAACCGCCTGTAAAACGCCTCTAAACGCCTCTAAAAGGGCGGAGCCTTCCACGAGAGGGTAGAAGCGTCCAAGGGGCGGAGTCAGTGGGGACAGCCCCGCCCCGCCCCGCCACACCCCGCCCTGCTCTGCCTTCTCTTTCCAGGATCGGCTGGGGCTGTTTCTACTTTTTCCCCTGGCTGCACATGTGGTGGAGGGAGCGGAGGCGAAGGGCTTGGGATACCGCGCACCCGCCCAGGGCATGGACGAGGCTCAGTCCGGGAGAACCGGTCGCGGGGAAGCCGGGAGCCCCCGCCCCGCCTCATGCCTGTGTCGGGTCCCCACACAGCTCAGCGCACCCTCGGGAGCAGAAGCTGGAGCTTCTGCGGGGCCTGATGAGCTGTTTGTCAAGCGGACTGGGCACTGCTCTCCAGGGCTCCGGTCGCAACATCCCCCACCGCACCCCTGCTGCCGCTGCCTAGCCAGCTGGTGAGTTAAAGATTTAAACGGAAGCCACTGTCCTGCCCTCCTGATTCTGCCGCCGCTGCTGCCATTCGGGCTGGGAGCCATTCTCCATGCCAGCTGTTTCCATATCGACAGGGCCTCTCTCCCTGATAAGGGGTCCATCCGTGTCCAGGCTCCCATTATTCCTAAGGGCCCCTCATCAGAGTCAGGCCTCCCCTTACGACCAGTGATTGCCTTCCACCACCTAAGCCCCCCGCCCCACCACACACACACTCGTCTCTGTCAGTGGCCTGTATGGAGGGAGCTAAATAATCCTGGCTTTATCTTCCTCCCAGCCTTGTCCCCACATCCATAAATCCTCACAATCCCAGCACTCTGCTGCCACCTTCCTCCTAGACAGGGCTTTGCCTGGTGACTGAAGCATTTTCTCCTCCTGGGAGTGGATCGAAAATATTTCAAGCCCATAGTTGTAGGAAGTAGGCTGTGAGAGGAGGGAAAGATTCCTAGAAGCTGCCACCCTTGGCCTGCCATAGGGGAATGACTGAGAACTGTTGGAGGTCTTTCCTACCGTTAACACCCCAGCTTCTGGCTCCTTCAGTTGGATCCCAAGTTGAAAGATACTGGGCATCAGGGACTTCCCTGATGGTCCAGTGGATAAGACTCCATGCTCCCACTGCAGGGGGTATGCGTTCTATCCCTGGCTGGGGAATTAACATACTGCATGCCGTGTGGCACAGCCAAAAGATAAAAATAAAAGGGTACATAGATACTTGGCATCAGCCCCCGAAGTGTAACCTCCCTAGGAGAACCCAAGGGCCACTGCTCCCTACATTTCCTTTCTGTCTTGTCACCGAGTTGGGCTGAAATCGACTAGCAACTGAAGTGATGAAGGGTCAGGGACTCCTAGTGGGTCTGCTTTCAGTTAGGGACTGGCCCCAGCTCCAGGGAGGGCACCACAGAATTAAGTTATAGGGACAGCACTCTACGATTGGTGTCTCCTGAGAGGTCTCCTCCTCTGGTCTCTGTCTCTTGGGTCCCTCTCATCAGGTGGGGGAAACACTTGCCCCCCTCCCGCATCTCTAGTTTCATTGTGTCCCTGGGAGCTCACCATCCCCTCTCCTCAGAAATCCCCTTTCAATTCCCAGGATAAGGAAGGCATGGCAGAAGTGGGTGTTCTAAGCCGGGTTCCCCTCATGCTATCGATAATTCTCTGACTCAGTTTGGGGCACAGGAAAATAATGGGGGAGAGGGACAGTACTGGCTGGGCCAGGAGGGGGAAGCCCTAGAGTCCTGAGATGTGAGATATGGGAACTGGACCTGCTTCCAAAGAACTTTCCCTTTAGCCCTGCTTGTCGAAGAGAGGAGTAGGTCTCAGATGAGGGATGTGTAGTCACTGTGATAGGCCTATGGAGACCTGGGAGGTGATCTTCCCCAGTCTACCCTGCTACTTGCCATTGTCCTCAGGGAATCTTGGTGACCAGCTGGGTCCCATCTTTCCCACTCCAGTAGTCTTAGGACCACAGAGAAGAGGTGGGAGTAAGGAGAAACCTGGGAAAGAGGGAGCCCTGCAACCATATTGTTCTGACCTCTAATCCTGAACCAAGCTCTGACCCCTAGCCTTAAAACTCATGTTCAAGTGCCTTCAAGGGGACGACACTGCAAACCTTCCCCTAACAGGGACAATGCAACCCACTTCCCTTGTCCAAAATGTTGAGTGCTGAGGTTCTCAGAGCTAAAGACAAAGAGTGGGAAATGGGGTCAGGGAGGCTACTAAGGAGTTATGAAAGGGAGAAAAGGTTCCAGATAGATGGAGACAGTGGGGAGTGCACTCAGTGGAAAGGTATTCTGCTGCCAACTCATGTACTGCAATTCAATGCAGACACTAACTACCCAGAGCCAGTGTTCGACTCCACAGGTTTAAGGGCACAGTCCCAACAAGCCTGCCTCCACTTGAGCTGCCAGTCACAAGTGGGGTCCCCAGGACACCTGCATTTCTGCCTAACTAGCTACAAGTCCAGAGGTCTTCAAACCCCCCTCAGGTCCAATGGTTCACTAGAATGACTCACACAACTCGGAAGTGCTCTCCTGACAACTAGTTTTTTATAAAGTACATATATCAGGAACATCCAAATGAAAAGACACACAAGGAGGGTCTCAGTGCAGAGCTCCCATGCTCTCTCCCCATGGAGACACAAAGGGCATGTCACCCTCCCAGTACATCAATATGTTCACCAACCAGGAAGTTCCATGAGCTTTGGTGTACAGAGTTTTTACTGAGATTTCATACATAGGCAGGAATGAATTGTTGGCAACATGACTCGATCTCCTCTGACAGATTGGCTCAAAACCCCAATTCTGCAGTGATATGGTTGGTCTTTCTGCTGACCAGGCCTCAGCCCAAGTCACCTCATCTCTTAGCATCAACTCAGGTGTGAGCTGAGGGTCTCATAGATAACAAAGACACTCGTATTACTTGAGGTATTCCAAAGATTTAGAGTCTCCCTCTCAGGGACCAGGGACAAAAGCCAAATTGTTGAGTATACAACAGACAGAGCCCTGCATCTGAGTGAAGGGATGTGAATTACTGAAGCCCTGGGGACCAGGCCTCCTCTTACCGTGCACCAGACTTGACCCAGCTGCAGCAGAGCAGGAGTGTCACTGTGAGTGTGAGTGTAAGTGAGGGTGAGTGCGGTGGAAGCACAGCTTCTCCATGCCCAGACTGCAATGCTTCCCACTGGCATCCGTGGATCTGTCTGTCACCTCTCTGTCTGTAGCCCAGGCAGTGGAAGATAGGTATGAGAGGGGAAAAGAGTGTGGAATGGTGGGAAGAGGATAGGTGAATCCATTCTCCACACTTCAGCCTGAGGGGACTTTTATTTCACTCATTTCTGGTCATTCTCTCCCATACCGTCCAGCCACAAGGCTCCCTTCCCCCCTCCCCAGAACAAATAGGGCAGCTATTTCCAACCTCCCACACTGGGTTAATTGCTCTTTCTTGGCTTTGCCAAAGCACCATCCACGGCCCCCAGCCAGTCAGCTTCATCTATTGTAGTGATCTTATTGTCTCTTTGGATTCCCCTGCCCTGTCCAACCCAGATGACAAGCTCTCTGAGGGAAGATTCTGTGCCTGTCTTCTCTGCTGTATCCTCATGCCCAAGCACATCACCCGGCACCTAGTAGTCACTCGATAAATATTTGTTGATTAGTGACTGCAGGAACAGAAATCACATGAAAGGAGGTCTCAGCTCACAGAGGAAGGGCTGTGACCCTCTAACCATGAAGTGACTTGGCCAAGGCCACTCAGCCAACAAGTGTTGCCATAGCCTGGCCTGCCTAGACTGGGCCCCCTCTGGGGCCCTATTCCTCCTCTGCCCAGAATCGTACAAACTGAATGGGGCAGACAAGAAAGGTAATTGTCGGAGCAGAAGCCAGGAAGACAGAGAGGAGAGGGGATTGGCAAAACAGTACTGCACAGCGTCCCATAGCTCTTTTCTTGCTGCCTGGGGCTGAGGTCTCCGTCTTCCCAGGGTGCAGCTCTGAAATCTGACTCCACCCTTATAAAAGAGGGTCCGTGCCCTGCCTCTTTGTAACAAACCCTAACTCCACCTCTTTATTGATAGGCTCTGGCTCCACCTTCTGGACTACCCCTCCTCTGAAGAAATGCCCTGGCTCCGCCCCTTCCTGGTAATAGGTAAGCCCCACCCCTAGTGCGTGATGCTGTCTTTGTGACCTAATGCACCAGCGTGTTTCCAGGGTGGAGGAGAGAGGGTGGGCATTTAGGTTGTGCCGAACCCTCAACCCCCATCCGGGTGACCACAATCCCCCAAAATCCTCACGCGGGACCCCAAATATCCCAGCCCCATGACCTCGAAGGCCTTTGGCTCTAACCTCCTAAATGCCCCATGCCCCAGAGGGGCCCTACCACCCAATCCCTTAACGCCTAGTGCCTCCCAAATCTTCAATCCAACCCTGTCCCAATGTGGCAACTGAGTCTTCCCGGGGGCACCTGACTCATATTATCTGAGGACAATTCAGACTGGTCCAGAGAATGACAGAGAAGGGCATCCTCCCAAGGATTTGGGGAATCCTTGATCCAGTCATGCTGCTCACCAGGAGACGTTGGGAACCCAGGACATGTCTGGATTGAGGAGATACCAGGTGATGCAGGAAGCTGAAGAGGAGGAGGAGGAGGAGGCGTGAGTGGAGGCGGGGTTCTGTGGAGGAGGAACCTAGCCGCTCTCGGTTGGTGGGGAAGGGGCGGGAGAAGCGGGAGGGGAGGGGCCTCTTAGGGGGCGTGGACTGGAGGATCCGCCTCTAAAAACCGCCTGTAAAGCGCCTCTAACCGCCTCTAACCGCCTCTAAAAGGGCGGAGCCTCTAAAGACCGCCTGTAAACCGCCTGTAAACCGCCTCTAAACGCCTCTAAAAGGGCGGAGCCTTCCACGAGAGGGTAGAAGCCTCCAAGGGGCGGAGTCAGTGGGGTCAGCCCCGCCCCACCCCGCCCTGCTCTGCCTTCTGTTTCCAGGATCGGCTGGGGCTGTTTCTACTTTTTCCCCTGGCTGTGCATGTGGTGGAGGGAGCGGAGGCGAAGGGCTTGGGATACCTCGCCCCCGCCCAGGTCATGGACGAGGCTCAGTCCGGGAGAACCGGTCGCGGGGAAGCCGGGAGCCCCCGCCCCTCCTCATGCCTGTGTCGGGTCGCCACACAGCTCAGCGCACCCTCGGGAGCAGAAGCTGGAGCTTCTGCGGGGCCTGATGAGCTGTTTGTCAAGCGGACTGGGCACTGCTCTCCAGGGCTCCGGTCGCAACATCCCCCACCGCACCCCTGCTGCCGCTGCCTAGCCAGCTGGTGAGTTAAAGATTTAAACCGAAGCCACCGTCCTGCCCTCCTGATTCTGCCGCCGCTGCTGCCATTCGGGCTGGGAGCCATTCTCCATGCCAGCTGTTTCCATATCGACAGGGCCTCTCTCCCTGATAAGGGGTCCATCCGTGTCCAGGCTCCCATTATTCCTAAGGGCCCCTCATCAGAGTCAGGCCTCCCCTTACGACCAGTGATTGCCTTCCACCACCTAAGCCCCCCGCCCCACCACACACACACTCGTCTCTGTCAGTGGCCTGTATGGAGGGAGCTAAATAATCCTGGCTTTATCTTCCTCCCAGCCTTGTCCCCACATCCATAAATCCTCACAGTCCCAGCACTCTGCTGCCACCTTCCTCCTAGACAGGGCTTTGCCTGGTGACTGAAGCATCTTCTCCTCCTGGGAGTGGATCGAAAATATTTCAAGCCCATAGTTGTAGGAAGTAGGCTGTGAGAGGAGGGAAAGATTCCTAGAAGCTGCCACCCTTGGCCTGCCATAGGGGAATGACTGAGAACTGTTGGAGGTCTTTCCTACAGTTAACACCCCAGCTTCTGGCTCCTTCAGTTGGATCCCAAGTTGAAAGATACTGGGCATCAGGGACTTCCCTGATGGTCCAGTGGATAAGACTCCATGCTCCCACTGCAGGGGGTATAAGTTCTATCCCTGGCTGGGGAATTAACATACCGCATGCCGTGTGGCACAGCCAAAAGGTAAAAATAAAAGGGTACATAGATACTTGGCATCAGCCCCCCGAAATGTAACCTCCCTAGGAGAACCCAAGGGCCACTGCTCCCTACATTTCCTTTCTGTCTTGTCACCGAGTTGGGCTGAAATCGACTAGCAACTGAAGTGATGAAGGGTCAGGGACTCCTAGTGGGTCTGCTTTCAGTTAGGGACTGGCCCCAGCTCCGGGGAGGGCACCACAGAATTAAGTTAAAGGGACAGCACTCTACGATTGGTGTCTCCTGAGAGGTCTCCTCCTCTGGTCTCTGTCTCTTGGGTCCCTCTCATCAGGTGGAGGAAACACTTGCTCCCCTCCCGCATCTCTAGTTTCATTGTGTCCCTGGGAGCTCACCATCCCCTCTCCTCAGAAATCCCCTTTCAATTCCCAGGATAGGGAAGGCATGGCAGAAGTGGGTGTTCTAAGCCGGGTACCCCTCATGCTATCGATAATTCTCTGACTCAGTTTGGGGCACAGGAAAATAATGGGGGAGAGGGACAGTACTGGCTGGGCCAGGAGGGGGAAGCCCTAGAGTCCTGAGATGTGAGATATGGGAACTGGACCTGCTTCCAAAGAACTTTCCCTTTAGCACTGCTTGTCGAAGAGAGGAGTAGGTCTCAGATGAGGGATGTGTAGTCACTGTGATAGGCCTATGGAGACCTGGGAGGAGATCTTCCCTAGTCTACCCTGCTACTTGCCATTGTCCTCAGGTAATCTGGGGGACCAGCTGGGTCCCATCTTTCCCACTCCAGTAGTCTTAGGACCACAGAGAAGAGGTGGGAGTAAGGAGAAACCTGGGAAAGAGGGATCACCGCAACCATATTGCTCTGACCTCTAATCCTGAACCAAGCTCTGTCCCCTAGCCTTACAACTCATGTTCAAGTGCCTTCAAGGGGACGACACTGCAAACCTTCCCCTAACAGGGACAATGCAACCCACTTCCCTTGTCCAAAATGTTGAGTGCTGAGTTTCTCAGAGCTAAACACAAAGAGTGGGATATGGGGACAGGGAGGCTACTAAGGAGTTATGAAAGGGAGAAAAGGTTCCAGATAGATGGAGACAGTGGGGAGTGCACTCAGTGGAAAGGTATTCTGCTGCCAACTCATGTACTGCAATTCAATGCAGACACTAACTACCCAGAGCCAGTGTTCGACTCCACAGGTTTAAGGGCACAGTCCCAACAAGCCTGCCTCCACTTGAGCTGCCAGTCACAAGTGGGGTCCCCAGGACACCTGCAGTTCTGCCTAACTAGCTACAAGTCCAGAGGTCTTCAAACCCCCCTCAGGTCCAATGGTTCACTAGAATGACTCACACAACTCGGAAGTGCTCTCCTGACAACTAGTTTTTTATAAAGTACATATATCTGGAACATCCAAATGAAAAGACACACAAGGAGGGTCTCAGTGCAGAGCTCCCATGCTCTCTCCCCATGGAGACACAAAGGGCATGTCACCCTCCCAGTACATCAATATGTTCACCAACCAGGAAGTTCCATGAGCTTTGGTGTACAGAGTTTTTACTGAGATTTCATACATAGGCAGGAATGAATTGTTGGCAACATGACTCGATCTCCTCTGACGGATTGGCTCAAAACCCCAATTCTGCAGTGATATGGTTGGTCTTTCTGCTGACCAGGCCTCAGCCCAAGTCACCTCATCTCTTAGCATCAACTCAGGTGTGAGCCGAGGGACTCATAGATAACAAAGACACTCGTATTACTTGAGGTATTCCAAAGATTTAGAGTCTCCCTCTCAGGGACCAGGGACAAAAGCCAAATTGTTGAGTATACAACAGACAGAGCCCTGCATCTGAGTGAAGGGATGTGAATTACTGAAGCCCTGGGGACCAGGCCTCCTCTTCCCGTGCACCAGACTTGACCCAGCTGCAGCAGGGCAGGAGTGTCACTGTGAGTGTGAGTGTAAGTGAGGGTGAGTGCGGTGGAAGCACAGCTTCTCCATGCCCAGACTGCAATGCTTCCCACTGGCATCCGTGGATCTGTCTGTCACCTGTCTGTCTGTAGCCCAGGCAGGGGAAGATAGGTATGAGAGGGGAAAAGAGTGTGGAATGGTGGGAAGAGGATAGGTGAATCCATTCTCCACACTTCAGCCTGAGGGGACTTTTATTTCACTCATTTCTGGTCATTCTCTCCCATACCGTCCAGGCACAAGGCTCCCTTCCCCCCTCCCCAGACCAAATAGGGCAGCTATTTCCAACCTCCCACACTGGGTTAATTGCTCTTTCTTGGCTTTGCCAAAGCACCCTCCACGGCCCCCAGCCAGTCAGCTTCGTCTATTGTAGTGATCTTATTGTCTCTTTGGATTCCCCTGCCCTGTCCAACCCAGATGACAAGCTCCCTGAGGGAAGAGTCTGTGCCTGTCTTCTCTGCTGTATCCTCATGCCCAAGCACATCACCCGGCACCTAGTAGTCACTCGATAAATATTTGTTGATTAGTGACTGCAGGAACAGAAATCACATGAAAGGAGGTCTCAGCTCAGAGAGGAAGGGCTGTGACCCTCTAACCATGAAGTGACTTGGCCAAGGCCACTCAGCCAACAAGTGTTGCCATAGCCTGGCCTGCCTAGACTGGGCCCCCTCTGGGGCCCTATTCCTCCTCTGCCCAGAATCGTACAAACAGAATGGGGCAGACAAGAAAGGTAATTGTCGGAGCAGAAGCCAGGAAGACGGAGAGGAGAGAGGATTGGCAAAACAGTACTGCACAGCGTCCCAAAGCTCTTTTCTTGCTGCCTGGGGCTGAGGTCTCCGTCTTCCCAGGGTGCAGCTCTGAAATCTGACTCCACCCTTATAAAAGAGGGTCCGTGCCCTGCCTCTTTGTAACAAACCCTAACTCCACCTCTTTATTGATAGGCTCTGGCTCCACCTTCTGGACTACCCCTCCTCTGAAGAAATGCCCTGGCTCCGCCCCTTCCTGGTAATAGGTAAGCCCCACCCCTAGTGCGTGATGCTGTCTTTGTGACCTAATGCACCGGCGTGTTTCCAGGGTGGAGGAGAGAGGGTGGGCATTTAGGCTGTGCCGAACACTCAACCCCCATCCGGGTGACCACAATCCCCCAAAATCCTCACGCGGGACCCCAAATATCCCAGCCCCATGACCTCGAAGGCCTTTGGCTCTAACCTCCTAAATGCCCCATGCCCCAGAGGGGCCCTACCACCCAATCCCTTAACGCCTAGTGCCTCCCAAATCTTCAATCCAACCCTGTCCCAATGTGGCAACTGAGTCTTCCCGGGGGCACCTGTCTCATATTATCTGAGGACAATTCAGACTGGTCCAGAGAATGACAGAGAAGGGCATCCTCCCAAGGATTTGGGGAATCTTTGATCCAATCATGCCGCTCACCAGGAGACGTTGGGAACCCAGGACATATCGGGATTGAGGAGATACCAGGTGATGCAGGAAGCTGAGGAGGAGGAGGAGGAGGAGGCGTGAGTGGAGGCTGGGTTCTGTGGAGGAGGAACCTAGCCGCTCTCGGTTGGTGGGGAAGGGGAGGGAGAAGCGGGAGGGGAGGGGCCTCTTAGGGGGCGTGGACTGGAGGAACCGCCTCTAAAAACCGCCTGTAAAGGGCCTCTAACCGCCTCTAACCGTCTCTAAAAGGGCGGAGCCTCTAAAGACCGCCTGTAAACCGCCTGTAAACCGCCTCTAAACGCCTCTAAAAGGGCGGAGCCTTCCACGAGAGGGTAGAAGCGTCCAAGGGACGGAGTCAGTGGGGTCAGCCCCGCCCTGCCCCGCCCTGCTCTGCCTTCTCTTTCCAGGATCGGCTGGGGCTGTTTCTACTTTTTCCCCTGGCTGTGCATGTGGTGGAGGGAGCAGAGGCGAAGGGCTTGGGATACCGCGCACCCGCCCAGGGCATGGACGAGGCTCAGTCCGGGAGAACCGGTCGCGGGGAAGCCGGGAGCCCCTGCCCCGCCTCATGCCTGTGTCGGGTCCCCACACAGCTCAGCGCACCCTCGGGAGCAGAAGCTGGAGCTTCTGCGGGGCCTGATGAGCTGTTTGTCAAGCGGACTGGGCACTGCTCTCCAGGGCTCCGGTCGCAACATCCACCACCGCACCCCTGCTGCCGCTGCCTAGCCAGCTGGTGAGTTAAAGATTTAAACCGAAGCCACCGTCCTGCCCTCCTGATTCTGCCGCCGCTGCTGCCATTCGGGCTGGGAGCCATTCTCCATGCCAGCTGTTTCCATATCGACAGGGCCTCTCTTCCTGATAAGGGGTCCATCCGTGTCCAGGCTCCCATTATTCCTAAGGGCCCCTCATCAGAGTCAGGCCTCCCCTTACGACCAGTGATTGCCTTCCACCACCTAAGCCCCCCGCCCCACCACACACACACTCGTCTCTGTGAGTGGCCTGTATGGAGGGAGCTAAATAATCCTGGCTTTATCTTCCTCCCAGCCTTGTCCCCACATCCATAAATCCTCACAATCCCAGCACTCTGCTGCCACCTTCCTCCTAGACAGGGCTTTGCCTGGTGACTGAAGCATCTTCTCCTCCTGTGAGAGGAACGAAAATATTTCAAGCCCATAGTTGTAGGAAGTAGGCTGTGAGAGGAGGGAAAGATTTCTAGAAGCTGCCACCCTTGGCCTGCCATAGGGGAATGACTGAGAACTGTTGGAGGTCTTTCCTACAGTTAACAACGCAGCTTCTGGCTCCTTCAGTTGGATCCCAAGTTGAAAGATACTGGGCATCAGGGACTTCCCTGATGGTCCAGTGGATAAGACTCCATTCTCCCACTGCACGGGGTATGCGTTCTATCCCTGGCTGGGGAATTAACATACCGCATGCCGTGCGGCACAGCCAAAAGATAAAAATAAAAGGGTACATAGATACTTGGCATCAGCCCCCCGATGTGTAACCTCCCTAGGAGAACACAAGGGCCACTGCTCCCTACATTTCCTTTCTGTCTTGTCACCGAGTTGGGCTGAAATCGACTAGCAACTGAAGTGATGAAGGGTCAGGGACTCCTAGTGGGTCTGCTTTCAGTTAGGGACTGGCCCCAGCTCCGGGGAGGGCACCACAGAATTAAGTTAAAGGGACAGCACTCTACGATTGGTGTCTCCTGAGAGGTCTCCTCCTCTGGTCTCTGTCTCTTGGGTCCCTCTCATCAGGTGGGGGAAACACTTGCTCCCCTCCCGCATCTCTAGTTTCCTTGTGTCCCTGGGAGCTCACCATCCCCTCTCCTCAGAAATCCCCTTTCAATTCCCAGGATAGGGAAGGCATGGCAGAAGGGGATGTTCTAAGCCGGGTTCCCCTCATGCTATCGATAATTCTCTGACTCAGTTTTGGGCACAGGAAAATAATGGGGGAGAGGGACAGTACTGGCTGGGCCAGGAGGGGGAAGCCCTAGAGTCCTGAGATGTGAGATATGGGAACTGGACCTGCTTCCAAAGAACTTTCCCTTTAGCCCTGCTTGTCGAAGAGAGGAGTAGGTCTCAGATGAGGGATGTGTAGTCACTGTGATAGGCCTATGGAGACCTGGGAGGAGATCTTCCCCAGTCTACCCTGCTACTTGCCATTGTCCTCAGGGAATCTGGGGGACCAGCTGGGTCCCATCTTTCCCACTCCAGTAGTCTTAGGACCACAGAGAAGAGGTGGGAGTAAGGAGAAACCTGAGAAAGAGGGAGCCCCGCAACCATATTGTTCTGACCTCTAATACTGAACCAAGCTCTGACCCCTAGCCTTAAAACTCATGTTCAAGTGCCTTCAAGGGGACGACACTGCAAACCTTCCCCTAACAGGGACAATGCAACCCACTTCCCTTGTCCAAAATGTTGAGTGCTGAGGTTCTCAGAGCTAAAGACAAAGAGTGGGAAATGGGGACAGGGAGGCTACTAAGGAGTTATGAAAGGGAGAAAAGGTTCCAGATAGATGGAGACAGTGGGGAGTGCACTCAGTGGAAAGGTATTCTGCTGCCAACTCATGTACTGCAATTCAATGCAGACACTAACTACCCAGAGCCATTGTTCGACTCCACAGGTTTAAGGGCACAGTCCCAACAAGCCTGCCTCCACTTGAGCTGCCAGTCACAAGTGGGGTCCCCAGGACACCTGCATTTCTGCCTAACTAGCTACAAGTCCAGAGGTCTTCAAACCCCCCTCAGGTCCAATGGTTCACTAGAATGACTCACACAACTCGGAAGTGCTCTCCTGACAACTAGTTTTTTATAAAGTACATATATCAGGAACATCCAAATGAAAAGACACACAAGGAGGGTCTCAGTGCAGAGCTCCCATGCTCTCTCCCCATGGAGACACAAAGGGCACGTCACCCTCCCAGTACATCAATATGTTCACCAACCAGGAAGTTCCATGAGCTTTGGTGTACAGAGTTTTTACTGAGATTTCATACATAGGCAGGAATGAATTGTTGGCAACATGACTCGATCTCCTCTGACGGATTGGCTCAAAACCCCAATTCTGCAGTGATATGGTTGGTCTTTCTGCTGACCAGGCCTCAGCCCAAGTCACCTCATCTCTTAGCATCAACTCAGGTGTGAGCCGAGGGACTCATAGATAACAAAGACACTCGTATTACTTGAGGTATTCCAAAGATTTAGAGTCTCCCTCTCAGGGACCAGGGACAAAAGCCAAATTGTTGAGTATACAACAGACAGAGCCCTGCATCTGAGTGAAGGGATGTGAATTACTGAAGCCCTGGGGACCTGGCCTCCTCTTCCCGTGCACCAGACTTGATCCAGCTGCAGCAGGGCAGGGGTGTCACTGTGAGTGTGAGTGTAAGTGAGGGTGAGTGCGGTGGAAGCACAGCTTCTCCGTGCCCAGACTGCCATGCTTCCCACTGGCATCCGTGGATCTGTCTGTCACCTGTCTGTATGTAGCCCAGGCAGGGGAAGATAGGTATGAGAGGGGAAAAGAGTGTGGAATGGTGGGAAGAGGATAGGTGAATCCATTCTCCACACTTCAGCCTGAGGGGACTTTTATTTCACTCATTTCTGGTCATTCTCTCCCATACCGTCCAGCCACAAGGCTCCCTTCCCCCCTCCCCAGACCAAATAGGGCAGCTATTTCCAACCTCCCACACTGGGTTAATTGCTCTTTCTTGGCTTTGCCAAAGGACCCTCCACGGCCCCCAGCCAGTCAGCTTCATCTATTGTAGTGATCTTATTGTCTCTTTGGATTCACCTGCCCTGTCCAACCCAGATGACAAGCTCTCTGAGGGAAGAGTCTGTGCCTGTCTTCTCTGCTGTATCCTCATGCCCAAGCACATCACCCGGCACCTAGTAGTCACTCGATAAATATTTGTTGATTAGTGACTGCAGGAACAGAAATCACATGAAAGAGGTCTCAGCTCAGAGAGGAAGGGCTGTGACCCTCTAACCATGAAGTGACTTGGCCAAGGCCACTCAGCCCACAAGTGTTGCCATAGCCTGGCCTGCCTAGACTGGGCCCCCTCTGGGGCCCTATTCCTCCTCTGCCCAGAATCGTACAAACAGAATGGGGCAGACAAGAAAGGTAATTGTCGGAGCAGAAGCCAGGAAGACGGAGAGGAGAGAGGATTGGCAAAACAGTACTGCACAGCGTCCCAAAGCTCTTTTCTTGCTGCCTGGGGCTGAGGTCTCCGTCTTCCCAGGGTGCAGCTCTGAAATCTGACTCCACCCTTATAAAAGAGGGTCCGTGCCCTGCCTCTTTGTAACAAACCCTAACTCCACCTCTTTATTGATAGGCTCTGGCTCCACCTTCTGGACTACCCCTCCTCTGAAGAAATGCCCTGGCTCCGCCCCTTCCTGGTAATAGGTAAGCCCCACCCCTAGTGCGTGATGCTGTCTTTGTGACCTAATGCACCAGCGTGTTTCCAGGGTGGAGCCAGAGAGGGTGGGCATTTAGGTTGTGCCGAACCCTCAATCCCTATCCGGGTGACCACAATCCCCGAAAATCCTCACGCGGGACCCCAAATATCCCAGCCCCATGACCTCGAAGGCCTTTGGCTCTAACCTCCTAAATGCCCCATGCCCCAGAGGGGCCCTACCACCCAATCCCTTAACGCCTAGTGCCTCCCAAATCTTCAATCCAACCCTGTCCCAATGTGGCAACTGAGTCTTCCCGGGGGCACCTGTCTCATATTATCTGAGGACAATTCAGACTGGTCCAGAGAATGACAGAGAAGGGCATCCTCCCAAGGATTTGGGGAATCCTTGATCCAATCATGCCGCTCACCAGGAGACGTTGGGAACCCAGGACATGTCGGGATTGAGGAGATACCAGGTGATGCAGGAAGATGAGGAGGAGGAGGAGGAGGAGGCGTGAGTGGAGGCGGGGTTCTGTGGAGGAGGAACCTAGCCGCTCTCGGTTGGTGGGGAAGGGGCGGGAGAAGCGGGAGGGGAGGGGCCTCTTAGGGGGCGTGGACTGGAGGAACCGCCTCTAAAAACCGCCTGTAAAGCGCCTGTAAAGCGCCTCTAACCGCCTCTAAAAGGGCGGAGCCTCTAAAGACCGCCTGTAAACCGCCTGTAAACCGCCTCTAAACGCCTCTAAAACGGCGGAGCCTTCCACGAGAGGGTAGAAGCGTCCAAGGGGCGGAGTCAGTGGGGTCAGCCCCGCCCCGCCCCACCCCACCCCCCACTGCTCTGCCTTCTCTTTCCAGGATCGGCTGGGGCTGTTTCTACATTTTCCCCTGGCTGCACATGTGGTGGAGGGAGCGGAGGCGAAGGGCTTGGGATACCGCGCACCCGCCCAGGGCATGGACGAGGCTCAGTCCGGGAGAACCGGTCGCGGGGAAGCCGGGAGCACCCGCCCCGCCTCATGCCTGTGTCGGGTCCCCACACAGCTCAGCGCACCCTCGGGAGCAGAAGCTGGAGCTTCTGCGGGGCCTGATGGGCTGTTTGTCAAGCGGACTGGGCACTGCTCTCCAGAGCTCCGGTCGCAACATCCCCCACCACACCCCTGCTGCCGCTGCCTAGCCAGCTGGTGAGTTAAAGATTTAAACCGAAGCCACCGTCCTGCCCTCCTGATTCTGCCGCCGCTGCTGCCATTCGGGCTGGGAGCCATTCTCCATGCCGGCTGTTTCCATATCGACAGGTCCTCTCTCCCTGATAAGGGGTCCATCCGTGTCCAGGCTCCCATTATTCCTAAGGGCCCCTCATCAGAGTCAGGCCTCCCCTTACGACCAGTGATTGCCTTCCACCACTTTAGCCCCCCCCACACCACACAAACACTCGTCTCTGTCAGTGGCCTGTATGGAGGGAGCTAAATAATCCTGGCTTTATCTGCCTCCCAGCCTTGTCCCCACATCCATAAATCCTCACAATCCCAGCACTCTGCTGCCACCTTCCTCCTAGACAGGACTTTGCCTGGTGCCTGAAGCATCTTCTCCTCCTGGGAGTGGATTGGAAATATTTCAAGCCCATAGTTGTAGGAAGTAGGCTGTGAGAGGAGGGAAAGATTCCTAGAAGCTGCCACCCTTGGCCTGCCATAGGGGAATGACTGAGAACTGTTGGAGGTCTTTCCTACATTTAACACCCCAGCTTCTGGCTCCTTCAGTTGGATCGCAAGTTGAAAGATACTGGGCATCGGGGACTTCCCTGATGGTCCATTGGATAAGACTCCATGCTCCCACTGCAGGGGGTATGCGTTCTATCCCTGGCTGGGGAATTAACATACCGCATGCCGCGTGGCACAGTCAAAAGGAAAAAATAAAAGGGTACATAGATACTTGGCATCAGCCCCCCGAAGTGTAACCTCCCTTGGAGAACACAAGGGCCACTGCTCCCTACCTTTCCTTTCTGTCTTGTCACTGAGTTGGGCTGAAATCGACTAGCAACTGAAGTGATGAAGGGTCAGGGACTCCTAGTGGGTCTGCTTTCAGTTAGGGACTGGCCCCAGCTCCGGTGAGGGCACCACAGAATTAAGTTAAAGGGACAGCACTCTACGATTGGTGTCTCCTGAGAGGTCTCCTCCTCTGGTCTCTGTCTCTTGGGTCCCTCTCATCAGGTGGGGGAAACACTTGCTCCCCTCCCGCATCTCTAGTTTCCTTGTGTCCCTGGGAGCTCACCATCCCCTCTCCTCAGAAATCCCCTTTCAATTCCCAGGATAGGGAAGGCATGGCAGAAGGGGATGTTCTAAGCCGGGTTCCCCTCATGCTATCGATAATTCTCTGCCTCAGTTTGGGGCACAGGAAAATAATGGTGGAGAGGGACAGTGCTGGCTGGGCCAGGAGGGGGAAGCCCTAGAGTCCTGAGATGTGAGATATGGGAACTGGACCTGCTTCCAAAGAACTTTCCCTTTAGCCCTGCTTGTCGAAGAGAGGAGTAGGTCTCAGATGAGGGATGTGTAGTCACTGTGATAGGCCTATGGAGACCTGGGAGGAGATCTTCCCCAGTCTACCCTGCTACTTGCCATTGTCCTCAGGGAATCTGGGGGACCAGCTGGGTCCCATCTTTCCCACTCCAGTAGTCTTAGGACCACAGAGAAGTGGTGGGAGTAAGGAGAAACCTGGGAAAGAGGGAGCCCCGCAACCATATTGTTCTGACCTCTAATACTGAACCAAGCTCTGACCCCTAGCCTTAAAACTCATGTTCAAGTGCCTTCAAGGGGACGACACTGCAAACCTTCCCCTAACAGGGACAATGCAACCCACTTCCCTTGTCCAAAATGTTGAGTGCTGAGGTTCTCAGAGCTAAAGACAAAGAGTGGGAAATGGGGACAGGGAGGCTACGAAGGAGTTATGAAAGGGAGAAAAGGTTCCAGATAGATGGAGACAGTGGGGAGTGCACTCAGTGGAAAGGTATTCTGCTGCCAACTCATGTACTGCAATTCAATGCAGACACTAACTACCCAGAGCCAGTGTTCGACTCCACAGGTTTAAGGGCACAGTCCCAACAAGCCTGCCTCCACTTGAGCTGCCAGTCACAAGTGGGGTGCCCAGGACACCTGCATTTCTGCCTAACTAGCTACAAGTCCAGAGGTCTTCAAACCCCCCTCAGGTCCAATGGTTCACTAGAATGACTCACACAACTCGGAAGTGCTCTCCTGACAACTAGTTTTTTATAAAGTACATATATCAGGAACATCCAAATGAAAAGACACACAAGGAGGGTCTCAGTGCAGAGCTCCCATGCTCTCTCCCCATGGAGACACAAAGGGCATGTCACCCTCCCAGTACATCAATATGTTCACCAACCAGGAAGTTCCATGAGCTTTGGTGTACAGAGTTTTTACTGAGATTTCATACATAGGCAGGAATGAATTGTTGGCAACATGACTCGATCTCCTCTGACGGATTGGCTCAAAACCCCAATTCTGCAGTGATATGGTTGGTCTTTCTGCTGACCAGGCCTCAGCCCAAGTCACCTCATCTCTTAGCATCAACTCAGGTGTGAGCCGAGGGACTCATAGATAACAAAGACACTCGTATTACTTGAGGTATTCCAAAGATTTAGAGTCTCCCTCTCAGGGACCAGGGACAAAAGCCAAATTGTTGAGTATACAACAGACAGAGCCCTGCATCTGAGTGAAGGGATGTGAATTACTGAAGCCCTGGGGACCAGGCCTCCTCTTCCCGTGCACCAGACTTGACCCAGCTGCAGCAGGGCAGGAGTGTCACTGTGAGTGTGAGTGTAAGTGAGGGTGAGTGCGGTGGAAGCACAGCTTCTCCGTGCCCAGACTGCCATGCTTCCCACTGGCATCCGTGGATCTGTCTGTCACCTGTCTGTATGTAGCCCAGGCAGGGGAAGATAGGTATGAGAGGGGAAAAGAGTGTGGAATGGTGGGAAGAGGATAGGTGAATCCATTCTCCACACTTCAGCCTGAGGGGACTTTTATTTCACTCATTTCTGGTCATTCTCTCCCATACAGTCCAGCCACAAGGCTCCCTTCCCCCCTCCCCAGACCAAATAGGGCAGCTATTTCCAACCTCCCACACTGGGTTAATTGCTCTTTCTTGGCTTTGCCAAAGGACCCTCCACGGCCCCCAGCCAGTCAGCTACATCTATTGTAGTGATCTTATTGTCTCTTTGGATTCCCCTGCCCTGTCCAACCCAGATGACAAGCTCTCTGAGGGAAGAGTCTGTGCCTGTCTTCTCTGCTGTATCCTCATGCCCAAGCACATCACCTGGCACCTAGTAGTCACTCGATAAATATTTGTTGATTAGTGACTGCAGGAACAGAAATCACATGAAAGAGGTCTCAGCTCAGAGAGGAAGGGCTGTGACCCTCTAACCATGAAGTGACTTGGCCAAGGCCACTCAGCCCACAAGTGTTGCCATAGCCTGGCCTGCCTAGACTGGGCCCCCTCTGGGGCCCTATTCCTCCTCTGCCCAGAATCGTACAAACAGAATGGGGCAGACAAGAAAGGTAATTGTCGGAGCAGAAGCCAGGAAGACGGAGAGGAGAGAGGATTGGCAAAACAGTACTGCACAGCGTCCCAAAGCTCTTTTCTTGCTGCCTGGGGCTGAGGTCTCCGTCTTCCCAGGGTGCAGCTCTGAAATCTGACTCCACCCTTATAAAAGAGGGTCCATGCCCTGCCTCTTTGTAACAAACCCTAACTCTACCTCTTTATTGATAGGCTCTGGCTCCAACTTCTGGACTACCCCTCCTCTGAAGAAATGCCCTGGCTCCGCCCCATCCTGGTAATAGGTAAGCCCCACCCCTAGTGCGTGATGCTGTCTTTGTGACCTAATGCACCAGCGTGTTTCCAGGCTGGAGCCAGAGAGGGTGGGCATTTAGGTTGTGCCGAACCCTCAACCCCCATCCTGGTGACCACAATCCCCCAAAATCCTCACGTGGGACCCCAAATATCCCAGCCCCATGACCTCGAAGGCCTTTGGCTCTAACCTCCTAAATGCCCCATGCCCCAGAGGGGCCCTACCACCCAATCCCTTAACGCCTAGTGCCTCCCAAATCTTCAATCCAACCCTGTCCCAATGTGGCAACTGAGTCTTCCCGGGGGCACCTGTCTCATATTATCTGAGGACAATTCAGACTGGTCCAGAGAATGACAGAGAAGGGCATCCTCCCAAGGATTTGGGGAATCCTTGATCCAATCATGCCGCTCACCAGGAGACGTTGGGAACCCAGGATATGTTGGGATTGAGGAGATACCAGGTGATGCAGGAAGCTGAGGAGGAGGAGGAGGAGGAGGCGTGAGTGGAGGCGGGGTTCTGTGGAGGAGGAACCTAGCCGCTCTCGGTTGGTGGGGAAGGGGCGGGAGAAGCGGGAGGGGAGGGGCCTCTTAGGGGGCGTGGACTGGAGGAACCGCCTCTAAAAACCGCCTGTAAAGCGCCTCTAACCGCCTCTAACCGCCTCTAATAGGGCGGAGCCTCTAAAAGCCGCCTGTAAACCGCCTGTAAAACGCCTCTAAACGCCTCTAAAAGGGCGGAGCCTTCCACGAGAGGGTAGAAGCGTCCAAGGGGCGGAGTCAGTGGGGACAGCCCCGCCCCGCCCCGCCACACCCCGCCCTGCTCTGCCTTCTCTTTCCAGGATCGGCTGCGGCTGTTTCTACTTTTTCCCCTGGCTGCACATGTGGTGGAGGGAGCGGAGGCGAAGGGCTTGGGATACCGCGCACCCGCCCAGGGCATGGACGAGGCTCAGTCCGGGAGAACCGGTCGCGGGGAAGCCGGGAGCCCCCGCCCCGCCTCATGCCTGTGTCGGGTCCCCACACAGCTCAGCGCACCCTCGGGAGCAGAAGCTGGAGCTTCTGCGGGGCCTGATGAGCTGTTTGTCAAGCGGACTGGGCACTGCTCTCCAGGGCTCCGGTCGCAACATCCCCCACCGCACCCCTGCTGCCGCTGCCTAGCCAGCTGGTGAGTTAAAGATTTAAACGGAAGCCACTGTCCTGCCCTCCTGATTCTGCCGCCGCTGCTGCCATTCGGGCTGGGAGCCATTCTCCATGCCAGCTGTTTCCATATCGACAGGGCCTCTCTCCCTGATAAGGGGTCCATCCGTGTCCAGGCTCCCATTATTCCTAAGGGCCCCTCATCAGAGTCAGGCCTCCCCTTACGACCAGTGATTGCCTTCCACCACCTAAGCCCCCCGCCCCACCACACACACACTCGTCTCTGTCAGTGGCCTGTATGGAGGGAGCTAAATAATCCTGGCTTTATCTTCCTCCCAGCCTTGTCCCCACATCCATAAATCCTCACAATCCCAGCACTCTGCTGCCACCTTCCTCCTAGACAGGGCTTTGCCTGGTGACTGAAGCATTTTCTCCTCCTGGGAGTGGATCGAAAATATTTCAAGCCCATAGTTGTAGGAAGTAGGCTGTGAGAGGAGGGAAAGATTCCTAGAAGCTGCCACCCTTGGCCTGCCATAGGGGAATGACTGAGAACTGTTGGAGGTCTTTCCTACCGTTAACACCCCAGCTTCTGGCTCCTTCAGTTGGATCCCAAGTTGAAAGATACTGGGCATCAGGGACTTCCCTGATGGTCCAGTGGATAAGACTCCATGCTCCCACTGCAGGGGGTATGCGTTCTATCCCTGGCTGGGGAATTAACATACTGCATGCCGTGTGGCACAGCCAAAAGATAAAAATAAACGGGTACATAGATACTTGGCATCAGCCCCCGAAGTGTAACCTCCCTAGGAGAACCCAAGGGCCACTGCTCCCTACATTTCCTTTCTGTCTTGTCACCGAGTTGGGCTGAAATCGACTAGCAACTGAAGTGATGAAGGGTCAGGGACTCCTATTGGGTCTGCTTTCAGTTAGGGACTGGCCCCAGCTCCAGGGAGGGCACCACAGAATTAAGTTATAGGGACAGCACTCTACGATTGGTGTCTCCTGAGAGGTCTCCTCCTCTGGTCTCTGTCTCTTGGGTCCCTCTCATCAGGTGGGGGAAACACTTGCCCCCCTCCCGCATCTCTAGTTTCATTGTGTCCCTGGGAGCTCACCATCCCCTCTCCTCAGAAATCCCCTTTCAATTCCCAGGATAAGGAAGGCATGGCAGAAGTGGGTGTTCTAAGCCGGGTTCCCCTCATGCTATCGATAATTCTCTGACTCAGTTTGGGGCACAGGAAAATAATGGGGGAGAGGGACAGTACTGGCTGGGCCAGGAGGGGGAAGCCCTAGAGTCCTGAGATGTGAGATATGGGAACTGGACCTGCTTCCAAAGAACTTTCCCTTTAGCCCTGCTTGTCGAAGAGAGGAGTAGGTCTCAGATGAGGGATGTGTAGTCACTGTGATAGGCCTATGGAGACCTGGGAGGAGATCTTCCCCAGTCTACCCTGCTACTTGCCATTGTCCTCAGGGAATCTTGGTGACCAGCTGGGTCCCATCTTTCCCACTCCAGTAGTCTTAGGACCACAGAGAAGAGGTGGGAGTAAGGAGAAACCTGGGAAAGAGGGAGCCCTGCAACCATATTGTTCTGACCTCTAATCCTGAACCAAGCTCTGACCCCTAGCCTTAAAACTCATGTTCAAGTGCCTTCAAGGGGACGACACTGCAAACCTTCCCCTAACAGGGACAATGCAACCCACTTCCCTTGTCCAAAATGTTGAGTGCTGAGGTTCTCAGAGCTAAAGACAAAGAGTGGGAAATGGGAACAGGGAGGCTACTAAGGAGTTATGAAAGGGAGAAAAGGTTCCAGATAGATGGAGACAGTGGGGAGTGCACTCAGTGGAAAGGTATTCTGCTGCCAACTCATGTACTGCAATTCAATGCAGACACTAACTACCCAGAGCCAGTGTTCGACTCCACAGGTTTAAGGGCACAGTCCCAACAAGCCTGCCTCCACTTGAGCTGCCAGTCACAAGTGGGGTCCCCAGGACACCTGCATTTCTGCCTAACTAGCTACAAGTCCAGAGGTCTTCAAACCCCCCTCAGGTCCAATGGTTCACTAGAATGACTCACACAACTCGGAAGTGCTCTCCTGACAACTAGTTTTTTATAAAGTACATATATCAGGAACATCCAAATGAAAAGACACACAAGGAGGGTCTCAGTGCAGAGCTCCCATGCTCTCTCCCCATGGAGACACAAAGGGCATGTCACCCTCCCAGTACATCAATATGTTCACCAACCAGGAAGTTCCATGAGCTTTGGTGTACAGAGTTTTTACTGAGATTTCATACATAGGCAGGAATGAATTGTTGGCAACATGACTCGATCTCCTCTGACAGATTGGCTCAAAACCCCAATTCTGCAGTGATATGGTTGGTCTTTCTGCTGACCAGGCCTCAGCCCAAGTCACCTCATCTCTTAGCATCAACTCAGGTGTGAGCTGAGGGTCTCATAGATAACAAAGACACTCGTATTACTTGAGGTATTCCAAAGATTTAGAGTCTCCCTCTCAGGGACCAGGGACAAAAGCCAAATTGTTGAGTATACAACAGACAGAGCCCTGCATCTGAGTGAAGGGATGTGAATTACTGAAGCCCTGGGGACCAGGCCTCCTCTTACCGTGCACCAGACTTGACCCAGCTGCAGCAGAGCAGGAGTGTCACTGTGAGTGTGAGTGTAAGTGAGGGTGAGTGCGGTGGAAGCACAGCTTCTCCATGCCCAGACTGCAATGCTTCCCACTGGCATCCGTGGATCTGTCTGTCACCTCTCTGTCTGTAGTCCAGGCAGGGGAAGATAGGTATGAGAGGGGAAAAGAGTGTGGAATGGTGGGAAGAGGATAGGTGAATCCATTCTCCACACTTCAGCCTGAGGGGACTTTTATTTCACTCATTTCTGGTCATTCTCTCCCATACCGTCCAGCCACAAGGCTCCCTTCCCCCCTCCCCAGAACAAATAGGGCAGCTATTTCCAACCTCCCACACTGGGTTAATTGCTCTTTCTTGGCTTTGCCAAAGCACCATCCACGGCCCCCAGCCAGTCAGCTTCATCTATTGTAGTGATCTTATTGTCTCTTTGGATTCCCCTGCCCTGTCCAACCCAGATGACAAGCTCTCTGAGGGAAGATTCTGTGCCTGTCTTCTCTGCTGTATCCTCATGCCCAAGCACATCACCCGGCACCTAGTAGTCACTCGATAAATATTTGTTGATTAGTGACTGCAGGAACAGAAATCACATGAAAGGAGGTCTCAGCTCAGAGAGGAAGGGCTGTGACCCTCTAACCATGAAGTGACTTGGCCAAGGCCACTCAGCCAACAAGTGTTGCCATAGCCTGGCCTGCCTAGACTGGGCCCCCTCTGGGGCCCTATTCCTCCTCTGCCCAGAATCGTACAAACTGAATGGGGCAGACAAGAAAGGTAATTGTCGGAGCAGAAGCCAGGAAGACAGAGAGGAGAGGGGATTGGCAAAACAGTACTGCACAGCGTCCCATAGCTCTTTTCTTGCTGCCTGGGGCTGAGGTCTCCGTCTTCCCAGGGTGCAGCTCTGAAATCTGACTCCACCCTTATAAAAGAGGGTCCGTGCCCTGCCTCTTTGTAACAAACCCTAACTCCACCTCTTTATTGATAGGCTCTGGCTCCACCTTCTGGACTACCCCTCCTCTGAAGAAATGCCCTGGCTCCGCCCCTTCCTGGTAATAGGTAAGCCCCACCCCTAGTGCGTGATGCTGTCTTTGTGACCTAATGCACCAGCGTGTTTCCAGGGTGGAGGAGAGAGGGTGGGCATTTAGGTTGTGCCGAACCCTCAACCCCCATCCGGGTGACCACAATCCCCCAAAATCCTCACGCGGGACCCCAAATATCCCAGCCCCATGACCTCGAAGGCCTTTGGCTCTAACCTCCTAAATGCCCCATGCCCCAGAGGGGCCCTACCACCCAATCCCTTAACGCCTAGTGCCTCCCAAATCTTCAATCCAACCCTGTCCCAATGTGGCAACTGAGTCTTCCCGGGGGCACCTGACTCATATTATCTGAGGACAATTCAGACTGGTCCAGAGAATGACAGAGAAGGGCATCCTCCCAAGGATTTGGGGAATCCTTGATCCAGTCATGCTGCTCACCAGGAGACGTTGGGAACCCAGGACATGTCTGGATTGAGGAGATACCAGGTGATGCAGGAAGCTGAAGAGGAGGAGGAGGAGGAGGCGTGAGTGGAGGCGGGGTTCTGTGGAGGAGGAACCTAGCCGCTCTCGGTTGGTGGGGAAGGGGCGGGAGAAGCGGGAGGGGAGGGGCCTCTTAGGGGGCGTGGACTGGAGGATCCGCCTCTAAAAACCGCCTGTAAAGCGCCTCTAACCGCCTCTAACCGCCTCTAAAAGGGCGGAGCCTCTAAAGACCGCCTGTAAACCGCCTGTAAACCGCCTCTAAACGCCTCTAAAAGGGCGGAGCCTTCCACGAGAGGGTAGAAGCGTCCAAGGGGCGGAGTCAGTGGGGTCAGCCCCGCCCCGCCCTGCCCCACCCCGCCCTGCTCTGCCTTCTCTTTCCACGATCGGCTGGGGCTGTTTCTACTTTTTCCCCTGGCTGCACATGTGGTGGAGGGAGCGGAGGCGAAGGGCTTGGGATACCGCGCACCCGCCCAGGGCATGGACGAGGCTCAGTCCGGGAGAACCGGTCGCGGGGAAGCCGGGAGCCCCCGCCCCGCCTCATGCCTGTGTCGGGTCCCCACACAGCTCAGCGCACCCTCGGGAGCAGAAGCTGGAGCTTCTGCGGGGCCTGATGAGCTGTTTGTCAAGCGGACTGGGCACTGCTCTCCAGGGCTCCGGTCGCAACATCCCCCACCGCACCCCTGCTGCCGCTGCCTAGCCAGCTGGTGAGTTAAAGATTTAAACCGAAGCCACCGTCCTGCCCTCCTGATTCTGCCGCCGCTGCTGCCATTCGGGCTGGGAGCCATTCTCCATGCCAGCTGTTTCCATATCGACAGGGCCTCTCTCCCTGATAAGGGGTCCATCCGTGTCCAGGCTCCCATTATTCCTAAGGGCCCCTCATCAGAGTCAGGCCTCCCCTTACGACCAGTGATTGCCTTCCACCACCTAAGCCCCCCGCCCCACCACACACACACTCGTCTCTGTGAGTGGCCTGTATGGAGGGAGCTAAATAATCCTGGCTTTATTTTCCTCAGAGCCTTGTCCCCACATCCATAAATCCTCACAGTCCCAGCACTCTGCTGCCACCTTCCTCCTAGACAGGGCTTTGCCTGGTGACTGAAGCATCTTCTCCTCCTGGGAGTGGATCGAAAATATTTCAAGCCCATAGTTGTAGGAAGTAGGCTGTGAGAGGAGGGAAAGATTCCTAGAAGCTGCCACCCTTGGCCTGCCATAGGGGAATGACTGAGAACTGTTGGAGGTCTTTCCTACAGTTAACACCCCAGCTTCTGGCTCCTTCAGTTGGATCCCAAGTTGAAAGATACTGGGCATCAGGGACTTCCCTGATGGTCCAGTGGATAAGACTCCATGCTCCCACTGCAGGGGGTATAAGTTCTATCCCTGGCTGGGGAATTAATATACCACATGCCGTGTGGCACAGCCAAAAGGTAAAAATAAAAGGGTACATAGATACTTGGCATCAGCCCCCCGAAATGTAACCTCCCTAGGAGAACCCAAGGGCCACTGCTCCCTACATTTCCTTTCTGTCTTGTCACCGAGTTGGGCTGAAATCGACTAGCAACTGAAGTGATGAAGGGTCAGGGACTCCTAGTGGGTCTGCTTTCAGTTATGGACTGGCCCCAGCTCCGGGGAGGGCACCACAGAATTAAGTTAAAGGGACAGCACTCTACGATTGGTGTCTCCTGAGAGGTCTCCTCCTCTGGTCTCTGTCTCTTGGGTCCCTCTCATCAGGTGGAGGAAACACTTGCTCCCCTCCCGCATCTCTAGTTTCATTGTGTCCCTGGGAGCTCACCATCCCCTCTCCTCAGAAATCCCCTTTCAATTCCCAGGATAGGGAAGGCATGGCAGAAGTGGGTGTTCTAAGCCGGGTACCCCTCATGCTATCGATAATTCTCTGACTCAGTTTGGGGCACAGGAAAATAATGGGGGCGAGGGACAGTACTGGCTGGGCCAGGAGGGGGAAGCCCTAGAGTCCTGAGATGTGAGATATGGGAACTGGACCTGCTTCCAAAGAACTTTCCCTTTAGCACTGCTTGTCGAAGAGAGGAGTAGGTCTCAGATGAGGGATGTGTAGTCACTGTGATAGGCCTATGGAGACCTGGGAGGAGATCTTCCCTAGTCTACCCTGCTACTTGCCATTGTCCTCAGGTAATCTGGGGGACCAGCTGGGTCCCATCTTTCCCACTCCAGTAGTCTTAGGACCACAGAGAAGAGTTGGGAGTAAGGAGAAACCTGGGAAAGAGGGATCACCGCAACCATATTGCTCTGACCTCTAATCCTGAACCAAGCTCTGTCCCCTAGCCTTAAAACTCATGTTCAAGTGCCTTCAAGGGGACGACACTGCAAACCTTCCCCTAACAGGGACAATGCAACCCACTTCCCTTGTCCAAAATGTTGAGTGCTGAGGTTCTCAGAGCTAAACACAAAGAGTGGGAAATGGGGACAGGGATTCTACTAAGGAGTTATGAAAGGGAGAAAAGGTTCCAGATAGATGGAGACAGTGGGGAGTGCACTCAGTGGAAAGGTATTCTGCTGCCAACTCATGTACTGCAATTCAATGCAGACACTAACTACCCAGAGCCAGTGTTCGACTCCACAGGTTTAAGGGCACAGTCCCAACAAGCCTGCCTCCACTTGAGCTGCCAGTCACAAGTGGGGTCCCCAGGACACCTGCAGTTCTGCCTAACTAGCTACAAGTCCAGAGGTCTTCAAACCCCCCTCAGGTCCAATGGTTCACTAGAATGACTCACACAACTCGGAAGTGCTCTCCTGACAACTAGTTTTTTATAAAGTACATATATCAGGAACATCCAAATGAAAAGACACACAAGGAGGGTCTCAGTGCAGAGCTCCCATGCTCTCTCCCCATGGAGACCCAAAGGGCATGTCACCCTCCCAGTACATCAATATGTTCACCAACCAGGAAGTTCCATGAGCTTTGGTGTACAGAGTTTTTACTGAGATTTCATACATAGGCAGGAATGAATTGTTGGCAACATGACTCGATCTCCTCTGACGGATTGGCTCAAAACCCCAATTCTGCAGTGATATGGTTGGTCTTTCTGCTGACCAGGCCTCAGCCCAAGTCACCTCATCTCTTAGCATCAACTCAGGTGTGAGCCGAGGGACTCATAGATAACAAAGACACTCGTATTACTTGAGGTATTCCAAAGATTTAGAGTCTCCCTCTCAGGGACCAGGGACAAAAGCCAAATTGTTGAGTATACAACAGACAGAGCCCTGCATGTGAGTGAAGGGATGTGAATTACTGAAGCCCTGGGGACCAGGCCTCCTCTTCCCGTGCACCAGACTTGACCCAGCTGCAGCAGGGCAGGAGTGTCACTGTGAGTGTGAGTGTAAGTGAGGGTGAGTGCGGTGGAAGCACAGCTTCTCCATGCCCAGACTGCAATGCTTCCCACTGGCATCCGTGGATCTGTCTGTCACCTGTCTGTCTGTAGCCCAGGCAGGGGAAGATAGGTATGAGAGGGGAAAAGAGTGTGGAATGGTGGGAAGAGGATAGGTGAATCCATTCTCCACACTTCAGCCTGAGGGGACTTTTATTTCACTCATTTCTGGTCATTCTCTCCCATACCGTCCAGGCACAAGGCTCCCTTCCCCCCTCCCCAGACCAAATAGGGCAGCTATTTCCAACCTCCCACACTGGGTTAATTGCTCTTTCTTGGCTTTGCCAAAGCACCCTCCACGGCCCCCAGCCAGTCAGCTTCGTCTATTGTAGTGATCTTATTGTCTCTTTGGATTCCCCTGCCCTGCCCAACCCAGATGACAAGCTCTCTGAGGGAAGAGTCTGTGCCTATCTTCTCTGCTGTATCCTCATGCCCAAGCACATCACCCGGCACCTAGTAGTCACTCGATAAATATTTGTTGATTAGTGACTGCAGGAACAGAAATCACATGAAAGGAGGTCTCAGCTCAGAGAGGAAGGGCTGTGACCCTCTAACCATGAAGTGACTTGGCCAAGGCCACTCAGCCAACAAGTGTTGCCATAGCCTGGCCTGCCTAGACTGGGCCCCCTCTGGGGCCCTATTCCTCCTCTGCCCAGAATCGTACAAACAGAATGGGGCAGACAAGAAAGGTAATTGTCGGAGCAGAAGCCAGGAAGACGGAGAGGAGAGAGGATTGGCAAAACAGTACTGCACAGCGTCCCAAAGCTCTTTTCTTGCTGCCTGGGGCTGAGGTCTCCGTCTTCCCAGGGTGCAGCTCTGAAATCTGACTCCACCCTTATAAAAGAGGGTCCGTGCCCTGCCTCTTTGTAACAAACCCTAACTCCACCTCTTTATTGATAGGCTCTGGCTCCACCTTCTGGACTACCCCTCCTCTGAAGAAATGCCCTGGCTCCGCCCCTTCCTGGTAATAGGTAAGCCCCACCCCTAGTGCGTGATGCTGTCTTTGTGACCTAATGCACCGGCGTGTTTCCAGGGTGGAGCCAGAGAGGGTGGGCATTTAGGCTGTGCCGAACCCTCAACCCCCATCCGGGTGACCACAATCCCCCAAAATCCTCACGCGGGACCCCAAATATCCCAGCCCCATGACCTCGAAGGCCTTTGGCTCTAACCTCCTAAATGCCCCATGCCCCAGAGGGGCCCTACCACCCAATCCCTTAACGCCTAGTGCCTCCCAAATCTTCAATCCAACCCTGTCCCAATGTGGCAACTGAGTCTTCCCGGGGGCACCTGTCTCATATTATCTGAGGACAATTCAGACTGGTCCAGAGAATGACAGAGAAGGGCATCCTCCCAAGGATTTGGGGAATCCTTGATCCAATCATGCCGCTCACCAGGAGACGTTGGGAACCCAGGATATGTCGGGATTGAGGAGATACCAGGTGATGCAGGAAGCTGAGGAGGAGGAGGAGGAGGAGGCGTGAGTGGAGGCGGGGTTCTGTGGAGGAGGAACCTAGCCGCTCTCGGTTGGTGGGGAAGGGGCGGGAGAAGCGGGAGGGTAGGGGCCTCTTAGGGGGCGTGGACTGGAGGAACCGCCTCTAAAAACCGCCTGTAAAGCGCCTCTAACCGCCTCTAACCGCCTCTAAAGGGCGGAGCCTCTAAAGACCGCCTGTAAACCGCCTGTAAACCGCCTCTAAACGCCTCTAAAAGGGCGGAGCCTTCCACGAGAGGGTAGAAGCGTCCAAGGGGCGGAGTCAGTTGGGTCAGCCCCGCCCCGCCCTGCCCCACCCCGCCCTGCTCTGCCTTCTCTTTCCACGATCGGCTGGGGCTGTTTCTACTTTTTCCCCTGGCTGCACATGTGGTGGAGGGAGCGGAGGCGAAGGGCTTGGGATACCGCGCACCCGCCCAGGGCATGGACGAGGCTCAGTCCGGGAGAACCGGTCGCGGGGAAGCCGGGAGCCCCCGCCCCGCCTCATGCCTGTGTCGGGTCCCCACACAGCTCAGCGCACCCTCGGGAGCAGAAGCTGGAGCTTCTGCGGGGCCTGATGAGCTGTTTGTCAAGCGGACTGGGCACTGCTCTCCAGGGCTCCGGTCGCAACATCCCCCACCGCACCCCTGCTGCCGCTGCCTAGCCAGCTGGTGAGTTAAAGATTTAAACCGAAGCCACCGTCCTGCCCTCCTGATTCTGCCGCCGCTGCTGCCATTCGGGCTGGGAGCCATTCTCCATGCCGGCTGTTTCCATATCGACAGGGCCTCTCTCCCTGATAAGGGGTCCATCCGTGTCCAGGCTCCCATTATTCCTAAGGGCCCCTCATCAGAGTCAGGCCTCCCCTTACGACCAGTGATTGCCTTCCACCACCTAAGCCCCCCGCCCCACCACACACACAATCGTCTCTGTGAGTGGCCTGTATGGAGGGAGCTAAATAATCCTGGCTTTATCTTCCTCCCAGCCTTGTCCCCACATCCATAAATCCTCACAATCCCAGCACTCTGCTGCCACCTTCCTCCTAGACAGGGCTTTGCCTGGTGACTGAAGCATCTTCTCCTCCTGGGACTGGATCAAAAATATTTCAAGCCCATAGTTGTAGGAAGTAGGCTGTGAGAGGAGGGAAAGATTCCTAGAAGCTGCCAGCCTTGGCCTGCCATAGGGGAATGACTGAGAACTGTTGGAGGTCTTTCCTACAGTTAGCACCCCAGCTTCTGGCTCCTTCAGTTGGATCCCAAGTTGAAAGATACTGGGCATCAGGGACTTCCCTGATGGTCCAGTGGATAAGACTCCATGCTCCCACTGCACGGGGTATGCGTTCTATCCCTGGCTGGGGAATTAACATACCGCATGCCGTGCGGCACAGCCAAAAGATAAAAATAAAAGGGTACATAGATACTTGGCATCAGCCCCCCGAAGTGTAACCTCCCTAGGAGGACCCAAGGGCCACTGCTCCCTACCTTTCCTTTCTGTCTTGTCACCGAGTTGGGCTGAAATCGACTAGCAACTGAAGTGATGAAGGGTCAGGGACTCCTAGTGGGTCTGCTTTCAGTTAGGGACTGGCCCCAGCTCTGGGGAGGGCACCACAGAATTAAGTTAAAGGGACAGCACTCTACGATTGGTGTCTCCTGAGAGGTCTCCTCCTCGGGTCTCTGTCTCTTGGGTCCCTCTCATCAGGTGGGGAAAACACTTGCTCCCCTCGTGCATCTCTAGTTTCCTTGTGTCCCTGGGAGCTCACCATCCCCTCTCCTCAGAAATCCCCTTTCAATTCCCAGGATAGGGAAGGCATGGCAGAAGGGGGTGTTCTAAGCCGGGTTCCCCTCATGCTATCGATAATTCTCTGACTCAGTTTGGGGCACAGGAAAATAATGGGGGAGAGGGACAGTACTGGCTGGGCCAGGAGGGGGAAGCCCTAGAGTCCTGAGATGTGAGATATGGGAACTGGACCTGCTTCCAAAGAACTTTCCCTTTAGCCCTGCTTGTCGAAGAGAGGAGTAGGTCTCAGATGAGGGATGTGTAGTCACTGTGATAGGCCTATGGAGACCTGGGAGGAGATCTTCCCCAGTCTACCCTGCTACTTGCCATTGTCCTCAGGGAATCTGGGTGACCAGCTGGGTCCCATCTTTCCCACTCCAGTAGTCTTAGGACCACAGAGAAGAGGTGGGAGTAAGGAGAAACCTGGGAAAGAGGAAGCCCGGCAACCATATTGTTCTGACCTCTAATCCTGAACCAAGCTCTGACCCCTTGCCTTAAAACTCATGTTCAAGTGCCTTCAAGGGGACGACACTGCAAATCTTCCCCTAATAGGGACAATGCAACCCACTTCCCTTGTCCAAAATGTTGAGTGCTGAGGTTCTCAGAGCTAAACACAAAGAGTGGGAAATGGGGACAGGGACGCTACTAAGGAGTTATGAAAGGGAGAAAAGGTTCCAGATAGATGGAGACAGTGGGGAGTGCACTCAGTGGAAAGGTATTCTGCTGCCAACTCATGTACTGCAATTCAATGCAGACACTAACTACCCAGAGCCAGTGTTCGACTCCACAGGTTTAAGGGCACAGTCCCAACAAGCCTGCCTCCACTTGAGCTGCCAGTCACAAGTGGGGTCCCCAGGACACCTGCATTTCTGCCTAACTAGCTACAAGTCCAGAAGTCTTCAAACCCCCCTCAGGTCCAATGGTTCACTAGAATGACTCACACAACTCGGAAGTGCTCTCCTGACAACTAGTTTTTTATAAAGTACATATATCAGGAACATCCAAATGAAAAGACACACAAGGAGGGTCTCAGTGCAGAGCTCCCATGCTCTCTCCCCATGGAGACACAAAGGGCATGTCACCCTCCCAGTACATCAATATGTTCACCAACCAGGAAGTTCCATGAGCTTTGGTGTACAGAGTTTTTACTGAGATTTCATACATAGGCAGGAATGAATTGTTGGCAACATGACTCGATCTCCTCTGATGGATTGGCTCAAAACCCCAATTCTGCAGTGATATGGTTGGTCTTTCTGCTGACCAGGCCTCAGCCCAAGTCACCTCATCTCTTAGCATCAACTCAGGTGTGAGCCGAGGGACTCATAGATAACAAAGACACTCGTATTACTTGAGGTATTCCAAAGATTTAGAGTCTCCCTCTCAGGGACCAGGGACAAAAGCCAAATTGTTGAGTATACAACAGACAGAGCCCTGCATCTGAGTGAAGGGATGTGAATTACTGAAGCCCTGGGGACCAGGCCTCCTCTTCCCGTGCACCAGACTTGACCCAGCTGCAGCAGGGCAAGAGTGTCACTGTGAGTGAGAGTGTAAGTGAGGGTGAGTGCGGTGGAAGCACAGCTTCTCCATGCACAGACTGCAATGCTTCCCACTGGCATCCGTGGATCTGTCTGTCACCTGTCTGTCTGTAGCCCAGGCAGGGGAAGATAGGTATGAGAGGGGAAAAGAGTGTGGAATGGTGGGAAGAGGATAGGTGAATCCATTCTCCACACTTCAGCCTGAGGGGACTTTTATTTCACTCATTTCTGGTCATTCTCTCCCATACCGTCCAGCCACAAGGCTCCCTTGCCCCCTCCCCAGACCAAATAGGGCAGCTATTTCCAACCTCCCACACTGGGTTAATTGCTCTTTCTTGGCTTTGCCAAAGCACCCTCCACGGCCCCCAGCCAGTCAGCTTCGTCTATTGTAGTGATCTTATTGTCTCTTTGGATTCCCCTGCCCTGTCCAACCCAGATGACAATCTCCCTGAGGGAAGAGTCTGTGCCTGTCTTCTCTGCTGTATCCTCATGCCCAAGCACATCACCCGGCACCTAGTAGTCACTCGATAAATATTTGTTGATTAGTGACTGCAGGAACAGAAATCACATGAAAGGAGGTCTCAGCTCAGAGAGGAAGGGCTGTGACCCTCTAACCATGAAGTGACTTGGCCAAGGCCACTCAGCCAACAAGTGTTGCCATAGCCTGGCCTGCCTAGACTGGGCCCCCTCTGGGGCCCTATTCCTCCTCTGCCCAGAATCGTACAAACTGAATGGGGCAGACAAGAAAGGTAATTGTCGGAGCAGAAGCCAGGAAGACAGAGAGGAGAGGGGATTGGCAAAACAGTACTGCACAGCGTCCCAAAGCTCTTTTCTTGCTGCCTGGGGCTGAGGTCTCCGTCTTCCCAGGGTGCAGCTCTGAAATCTGACTCCACCCTTATAAAAGAGGGTCCGTGCCCTGCCTCTTTGTAACAAACCCTAACTCCACCTCTTTATTGATAGGCTCTGGCTCCACCTTCTGGACTACCCCTCCTCTGAAGAAATGCCCTGGCTCCGCCCCTTCCTGGTAATAGGTAAGCCCCACCCCTAGTGCGTGATGCTGTCTTTGTGACCTAATGCACCGGCGTGTTTCCAGGGTGGAGCCAGAGAGGGTGGGCATTTAGGCTGTGCCGAACCCTCAACCCCCATCCGGGTGACCACAATCCCCCAAAATCCTCACGCGGGACCCCAAATATCCCAGCCCCATGACCTCGAAGGCCTTTGGCTCTAACCTCCTAAATGCCCCATGCCCCAGAGGGGCCCTACCACCCAATCCCTTAACGCCTAGTGCCTCCCAAATCTTCAATCCAACCCTGTCCCAATGTGGCAACTGAGTCTTCCCGGGGGCACCTGTCTCATATTATCTGAGGACAATTCAGACTGGTCCAGAGAATGACAGAGAAGGGCATCCTCCCAAGGATTTGGGGAATCCTTGATCCAATCATGCCGCTCACCAGGAGACGTTGGGAACCCAGGACATGTCGGGATTGAGGAGATACCAGGTGATGCAGGAAGCTGAGGAGGAGGAGGAGGAGGAGGCGTGAGTGGAGGCGGGGTTCTGTGGAGGAGGAACCTAGCCGCTCTCGGTTGGTGGGGAAGGGGCGGGAGAAGCGGGAGGGGAGGGGCCTCTTAGGGGGCGTGGACTGGAGGAACCGCCTCTAAAAACCGCCTGTAAAGCGCCTCTAACCACCTCTAACCGCCTCTAAAGGGCGGAGCCTCTAAAGACCGCCTGTAAACCGCCTGTAAACCGCCTCTAAACGCCTCTAAAAGGGCGGAGCCTTCCACGAGAGGGTAGAAGCGTCCAAGGGGCGGAGTCAGTGGGGTCAGCCCCGCCCTGCCCTGCCCCACCCCGCCCTGCTCTGCCTTCTCTTTCCACGATCGGCTGGGGCTGTTTCTACTTTTTCCCCTGGCTGCACATGTGGTGGAGGGAGCGGAGGCGAAGGGCTTGGGATACCGCGCACCCGCCCAGGGCATGGACGAGGCTCAGTCCGGGAGAACCGGTCGCGGGGAAGCCGGGAGCCCCCGCCCCGCCTCATGCCTGTGTCGGGTCCCCACACAGCTCAGCGCACCCTCGGGAGCAGAAGCTGGAGCTTCTGCGGGGCCTGATGAGCTGTTTGTCAAGCGGACTGGGCACTGCTCTCCAGGGCTCCGGTCGCAACATCCCCCACCGCACCCCTGCTGCCGCTGCCTAGCCAGCTGGTGAGTTAAAGATTTAAACCGAAGCCACCGTCCTGCCCTCCTGATTCTGCCGCCGCTGCTGCCATTCGGGCTGGGAGCCATTCTCCATGCCGGCTGTTTCCATATCGACAGGGCCTCTCTCCCTGATAAGGGGTCCATCCGTGTCCAGGCTCCCATTATTCCTAAGGGCCCCTCATCAGAGTCAGGCCTCCCCTTACGACCAGTGATTGCCTTCCACCACCTAAGCCCCCCGCCCCACCACACACACAATCGTCTCTGTGAGTGGCCTGTATGGAGGGAGCTAAATAATCCTGGCTTTATCTTCCTCCCAGCCTTGTCCCCACATCCATAAATCCTCACAATCCCAGCACTCTGCTGCCACCTTCCTCCTAGACAGGGCTTTGCCTGGTGACTGAAGCATCTTCTCCTCCTGGGACTGGATCAAAAATATTTCAAGCCCATAGTTGTAGGAAGTAGGCTGTGAGAGGAGGGAAAGATTCCTAGAAGCTGCCAGCCTTGGCCTGCCATAGGGGAATGACTGAGAACTGTTGGAGGTCTTTCCTACAGTTAACACCCCAGGTTCTGGCTCCTTCAGTTGGATCCCAAGTTGAAAGATACTGGGCATCAGGGACTTCCCTGATGGTCCAGTGGATAAGACTCCATGCTCCCACTGCACGGGGTATGCGTTCTATCCCTGGCTGGGGAATTAACATACCGCATGCCGTGCGGCACAGCCAAAAGATAAAAATAAAAGGGTACATAGATACTTGGCATCAGCCCCCCGAAGTGTAACCTCCCTAGGAGGACCCAAGGGCCACTGCTCCCTACCTTTCCTTTCTGTCTTGTCACCGAGTTGGGCTGAAATCGACTAGCAACTGAAGTGATGAAGGGTCAGGGACTCCTAGTGGGTCTGCTTTCAGTTAGGGACTGGCCCCAGCTCCGGGGAGGGCACCACAGAATTAAGTTAAAGGGACAGCACTCTACGATTGGTGTCTCCTGAGAGGTCTCCTCCTCGGGTCTCTGTCTCTTGGGTCCCTCTCATCAGGTGGGGAAAACACTTGCTCCCCTCCTGCATCTCTAGTTTCCTTGTGTCCCTGGGAGCTCACCATCCCCTCTCCTCAGAAATCCCCTTTCAATTCCCAGGATAGGGAAGGCATGGCAGAAGGGGGTGTTCTAAGCCGGGTTCCCCTCATGCTATCAATAATTCTCTGACTCAGTTTGGGGCACAGGAAAATAATGGGGGAGAGGGACAGTACTGGCTGGGCCAGGAGGGGGAAGCCCTAGAGTCCTGAGATGTGAGATATGGGAACTGGACCTGCTTCCAAAGAACTTTCCCTTTAGCCCTGCTTGTCGAAGAGAGGAGTAGGTCTCAGATGAGGGATGTGTAGTCACTGTGATAGGCCTATGGAGACCTGGGAGGAGATCTTCCCCAGTCTACCCTGCTACTTGCCATTGTCCTCAGGGAATCTGGGTGACCAGCTGGGTCCCATCTTTCCCACTCCAGTAGTCTTAGGACCACAGAGAAGAGGTGGGAGTAAGGAGAAACCTGGGAAAGAGGAAGCCCGGCAACCATATTGTTCTGACCTCTAATCCTGAACGAAGCTCTGACCCCTTGCCTTAAAACTCATGTTCAAGTGCCTTCAAGGGGACGACACTGCAAACCTTCCCCTAACAGGGACAATGCAACCCACTTCCCTTGTCCAAAATGTTGAGTGCTGAGGTTCTCAGAGCTAAACACAAAGAGTGGGAAATGGGGACAGGGACGCTACTAAGGAGTTATGAAAGGGAGAAAAGGTTCCAGATAGATGGAGACAGTGGGGAGTGCACTCAGTGGAAAGGTATTCTGCTGCCAACTCATGTACTGCAATTCAATGCAGACACTAACTACCCAGAGCCAGTGTTCGACTCCACAGGTTTAAGGGCACAGTCCCAACAAGCCTGCCTCCACTTGAGCTGCCAGTCACAAGTGGGGTCCCCAGGACACCTGCATTTCTGCCTAACTAGCTACAAGTCCAGAAGTCTTCAAACCCCCCTCAGGTCCAATGGTTCACTAGAATGACTCACACAACTCGGAAGTGCTCTCCTGACAACTAGTTTTTTATAAAGTACATATATCAGGAACATCCAAATGAAAAGACACACAAGGAGCGTCTCAGTGCAGAGCTCCCATGCTCTCTCCCCATGGAGACACAAAGGGCATGTCACCCTCCCAGTACATCAATATGTTCACCAACCAGGAAGTTCCATGAGCTTTGGTGTACAGAGTTTTTCCTGAGATTTCATACATAGGCAGGAATGAATTGTTGGCAACATGACTCGATCTCCTCTGACGGATTGGCTCAAAACCCCAATTCTGCAGTGATATGGTTGGTCTTTCTGCTGACCAGGCCTCAGCCCAAGTCACCTCATCTCTTAGCATCAACTCAGGTGTGAGCCGAGGGACTCATAGATAACAAAGACACTCGTATTACTTGAGGTATTCCAAAGATTTAGAGTCTCCCTCTCAGGGACCAGGGACAAAAGCCAAATTGTTGAGTATACAACAGACAGAGCCCTGCATCTGAGTGAAGGGATGTGAATTACTGAAGCCCTGGGGACCAGGCCTCCTCTTCCCGTGCACCAGGCTTGACCCAGCTGCAGCAGGGCAGGAGTGTCACTGTGAGTGAGAGTGTAAGTGAGGGTGAGTGCGGTGGAAGCACAGCTTCTCCATGCCCAGACTGCAATGCTTCCCACTGGCATCCGTGGATCTGTCTGTCACCTGTCTGTCTGTAGCCCAGGCAGGGGAAGATAGGTATGAGAGGGGAAAAGAGTGTGGAATGGTGGGAAGAGGATAGGTGAATCCATTCTCCACACTTCAGCCTGAGGGGACTTTTATTTCACTCATTTCTGGTCATTCTCTCCCATACCGTCCAGCCACAAGGCTCCCTTCCCCCCTCCCCAGACCAAATAGGGCAGCTATTTCCAACCTCCCACACTGGGTTAATTGCTCTTTCTTGGCTTTGCCAAAGCACCCTCCACGGCCCCCAGCCAGTCAGCTTCGTCTATTGTAGTGATCTTATTGTCTCTTTGGATTCCCCTGCCCTGTCCAACCCAGATGACAAGCTCTCTGAGGGAAGAGTCTGTGCCTGTCTTCTCTGCTGTATCCTCATGCCCAAGCACATCACCCGGCACCTAGTAGTCACTCGATAAATATTCGTTGATTAGTGACTGCAGGAACAGAAATCACATGAAAGGAGGTCTCAGCTCAGAGAGGAAGGGCTGTGACCCTCTAACCATGAAGTGACTTGGCCAAGGCCACTCAGCCAACAAGTGTTGCCATAGCCTGGCCTGCCTAGACTGGGCCCCCTCTGGGGCCCTATTCCTCCTCTGCCCAGAATCGTACAAACAGAATGGGGCAGACAAGAAAGGTAATTGTCGGAGCAGAAGCCAGGAAGACGGAGAGGAGAGAGGATTGGCAAAACAGTACTGCACAGCGTCCAAAAGCTCTTTTCTTGCTGCCTGGGGCTGAGGTCTCCGTCTTCCCAGGGTGCAGCTCTGAAATCTGACTCCACCCTTATAAAAGAGGGTCCATGCCCTGCCTCTTTGTAACAAACCCTAACTCCACCTCTTTATTGATAGGCTCTGGCTCCACCTTCTGGACTACCCCTCCTCTGAAGAAATGCCCTGGCTCCGCCCCTTCCTGGTAATAGGTAAGCCCCACCCCTAGTGCGTGATGCTGTCTTTGTGACCTAATGCACCGGCGTGTTTCCAGGGTGGAGCCAGAGAGGGTGGGCATTTAGGTTGTGCCGAACCCTCAACCCCCATCCGGGTGACCACAATCCCCCAAAATCCTCACGGGGGACCCCAAATATCCCAGCCCCATGACCTCGAAGGCCTTTGGCTCTAACCTCCTAAATGCACCATGCCCCAGAGGGGCCCTACCACCCAATCCCTTAACGCCTAGTGCCTCCCAAATCTTCAATCCAACCCTGTCCCAATGTGGCAACTGAGTCTTCCCGGGGGCACCTGTCTCATATTATCTGAGGACAATTCAGACTGGTCCAGAGAATGACAGAGAAGGGCATCCTCCCAAGGATTTGGGGAATCCTTGATCCAATCATGCCGCTCACCAGGAGACGTTGGGAACCCAGGACATGTCGGGATTGAGGAGATACCAGGTGATGCAGGAAGCTGAGGAGGAGGAGGAGGAGGAGGCGTGAGTGGAGGCGGGGTTCTGTGGAGGAGGAACCTAGCCGCTCTCGGTTGGTGGGGAAGGGGCGGGAGAAGCCGGAGGGGAGGGGCCTCTTAGGGGGCGTGGACTGCAGGAACCGCCTCTAAAAACCGCCTGTAAAGCGCCTCTAACCGCCTCTAACCGCCTCTAAAGGGCGGAGCCTCTAAAGACCGCCTGTAAACCGCCTGTAAACCGCCTCTAAACGCCTCTAAAAGGGCGGAGCCTTCCACGAGAGGGTAGAAGCGTCCAAGGGGCGGAGTCAGTTGGGTCAGCCCCGCCCCTCCCTGCCCCACCCCGCCCTGCTCTGCCTTCTCTTTCCACGATCCGCTGGGGCTGTTTCTACTTTTTCCCCTGGCTGTGCATGTGGTGGAGGGAGCGGAGGCGAAGGGCTTGGGATACCGCGCACCCGCCCAGGGCATGGACGAGGCTCAGTCCGGGAGAACCGGTCGCGGGGAAGCCGGGAGCCCCCGCCCCGCCTCATGCCTGTGTCGGGTCCCCACACAGCTCAGCGCACCCTCGGGAGCAGAATCTGGAGCTTCTGCGGGGCCTGATGAGCTGTTTGTCAAGCGGACTGGGCACTGCTCTCCAGGGCTCCGGTCGCAACATCCCCCACCGCACCCCTGCTGCCGCTTCCTAGCCAGCTGGTGAGTTAAAGATTTAAACCGAAGCCACCGTCCTGCCCTCCTGATTCTGCCGCCACTGCTGCCATTCGGGCTGGGAGCCATTCTCCATGCCAGCTGTTTCCATATCGACAGGGCCTCTCTCCCTGATAAGGGGTCCATCCGTGTCCAGGCTCCCATTATTCCTAAGGGCCCCTCATCAGAGTCAGGCCTCCCCTTACGACCAGTGATTGCCTTCCACCACCTAAGCCCCCCGCCCCACCACACACACACTCGTCTCTGTGAGTGGCCAGTATGGAGGGAGCTAAATAATCCTGGCTTTATTTTCCTCAGAGCCTTGTCCCCACATCCATAAATCCTCACAGTCCCAGCACTCTGCTGCCACCTTCCTCCTAGACAGGGCTTTGCCTGGTGACTGAAGCATCTTCTCCTCCTGGGAGTGGATCGAAAATATTTCAAGCCCATAGTTGTAGGCAGTAGGCTGTGAGAGGAGGGAAAGATTCCTAGAAGCTGCCACCCTTGGCCTGCCATAGGGGAATGACTGAGAACTGTTGGAGGTCTTTCCTACAGTTAACACCCCAGCTTCTGCCTCCTTCAGTTGGATCCCAAGTTGAAAGATACTGGGCATCAGGGACTTCCCTGATGGTCCAGTGGATAAGACTCCATTCTCCCACTGCACGGGGTATGCGTTCTATTCCTGGCTGGGGAATTAACATACCGCATGCCGTGCGGCACAGCCAAAAGGTAAAAATAAAAGGGTACATAGATACTTGGCATCAGCCCCCCGAAGTGTAACCTCCCTAGGAGAACCCAAGGGCCACTGCTCCCTACATTTCCTTTGTGTCTTGTCACCGAGTTGGGCTGAAATCGACTAGCAACTGAAGTGATGAAGGGTCAGGGACTCCTAGTGGGTCTGCTTTCAGTTAGGGACTGGCCCCAGCACCGGGGAGGGCACCACAGAATTAAGTTAAAGGGACAGCACTCTACGATTGGTGTCTCCTGAGAGGTCTCCTCCTCTGGTCTCTGTCTCTTGGGTCCCTCTCATCAGGTGGGGGAAACACTTGCTCCCCTCCCGCATCGCTAGTTTCCTTGTGTCCCTGGGAGCTCACCATCCCCTCTCCTCAGAAATCCCCTTTCAATTCCCAGGATAGGGAATGCATGGCAGAAGGGGGTGTTCTAAGCCGGGTTCCCCTCATGCTATCGATAATTCTCTGACTCAGTTTGGGGCACAGGAAAACAATGGGGGAGAGGGACAGTACTGGCTGGGCCAGGAGGGGGAAGCCCTAGAGTCCTGAGATGTGAGATATGGGAACTGGACCTGCTTCCAAAGAACTTTCCCTTTAGCCCTGCTTGTCGAAGAGAGGAGTAGGTCTCAGATGAGGGATGTGTAGTCACTGTGATAGGCCTATGGAGCCCTGGGAGGAGATCTTCCCCAGTCTACCCTGCTACTTGCCATTGTCCTCAGGGTATCTGGGGGACCAGCTGGGTCCCATCTTTCCCACTCCAGTAGTCTTAGGACCACAGAGAAGAGGTGGGAGTAAGGAGAAACCTCGAAAGAGGGAGCCCCGCAACCATATTGCTCTGACCTCTAATCCTGAACAAAGCTCTGTCCCCTAGCCTTTAAACTCATGTTCAAGTGCCTTCAAGGGGACGACACTGCAAACCTTCCCCTAACAGGGACAATGCAACCCACTTCCCTTGTCCAAAATGTTGAGTGCTGAGGTTCTCAGAGCTAAAGACAAAGAGTGGGAAATGGGGACAGGGAGGCTACTAAGGAGTTATGAAAGGGAGAAAAGGTTCCAGATAGATGGAGACAGTGGGGAGTGCACTCAGTGGAAAGGTATTCTGCTGCCAACTCATGTACTGCAATTCAATGCAGACACTAACTACCCAGAGCTAGTGTTCGACTCCACAGGTTTAAGGGCACAGTCCCAACAAGCCTGCCTCCACTTGAGCTGCCAGTCACAAGTGGGGTCCCCAGGACACCTGCATTTCTGCCTAACTAGCTACAAGTCCAGAGGTCTTCAAACCCCCCTCAGGTCCAAGGGTTCACTAGAATGACTCACACAACTCGGAAGTGCTCTCCTGACAACTAGTTTTTTATAAAGTACATATATCAGGAACATCCAAATGAAAAGACACACAAGGAGGGTCTCAGTGCAGAGCTCCCATGCTCTCTCCCCATGGAGACACAAAGGGCATGTCACACTCCCAGTACATCAATATGTTCACCAACCAGGAAGTTCCATGAGCTTTGGTGTACAGAGTTTTTCCTGAGATTTCATACATAGGCAGGAATGAATTGTTGGCAACATGACTCGATCTCCTCTGACGGATTGGCTCAAAACCCCAATTCTGCAGTGATATGGTTGGTCTTTCTGCTGACCAGGCCTCAGCCCAAGTCACCTCATCTCTTAGCATCAACTCAGGTGTGAGCCGAGGGACTCATAGATAACAAAGACACTCGTATTACTTGAGGTATTCCAAAGATTTAGAGTCTCCCTCTCAGGGACCAGGGACAAAAGCCAAATTGTTGAGTATACAACAGACAGAGCCCTGCATCTGAGTGAAGGGATGTGAATTACTGAAGCCCTGGGGACCAGGCCTCCTCTTCCCGTGCACCAGACTTGACCCAGCTGCAGCAGGGCAGGAGTGTCACTGTGAGTGTGAGTGTAAGTGAGGGTGAGTGCGGTGGAAGCACAGCTTCTCCATGCCCAGACTGCCATGCTTCCCACTGGCATCCGTGGATCTGTCTGTCACCTGTCTGTCTGTAGCCCAGGCATTGGAAGATAGGTATGAGAGGGGAAAAGAGTGTGGAATGCTGGGAAGAGGATAGGTGAATCCATTCTCCACACTTCAGCCTGAGGGGACTTTTATTTCACTCATTTCTGGTCATTCTCTCCCATACCGTCCAGCCACAAGGCTCCCTTGCCCCCTCCCCAGACCAAATAGGGCAGCTATTTCCAACCTCCCACACTGGGTTAATTGCTCTTTCTTGGCTTTGCCAAAGCACCCTCCACGGCCCCCAGCCAGTCAGCTTCGTCTATTGTAGTGATCTTATTGTCTCTTTGGATTCCCCTGCCCTGTCCAACCCAGATGACAATCTCCCTGAGGGAAGAGTCTGTGCCTGTCTTCTCTGCTGTATCCTCATGCCCAAGCACATCACCCGGCACCTAGTAGTCACTCGATAAATATTTGTTGATTAGTGACTGCAGGAACAGAAATCACATGAAAGGAGGTCTCAGCTCAGAGAGGAAGGGCTGTGACCCTCTAACCATGAAGTGACTTGGCCAAGGCCACTCAGCCAACAAGTGTTGCCATAGCCTGGCCTGCCTAGACTGGGCCCCCTCTGGGGCCCTATTCCTCCTCTGCCCAGAATCGTACAAACTGAATGGGGCAGACAAGAAAGGTAATTGTCGGAGCAGAAGCCAGGAAGACAGAGAGGAGAGGGGATTGGCAAAACAGTACTGCACAGCGTCCCAAAGCACTTTTCTTGCTGCCTGGGGCTGAGGTCTCCGTATTCCCAGGGTGCAGCTCTGAAATCTGACTCCACCCTTATAAAAGAGGGTCCGTGCCCTGCCTCTTTGTAACAAACCCTAACTCCACCTCTTTATTGATAGGCTCTGGCTCCACCTTCTGGACTACCCCTCCTCTGAAGAACTGCCCTGGCTCCGCCCCTTCCTGGTAATAGGTAAGCCCCACCCCTAGTGCGTGATGCTGTCTTTGTGACCTAATGCACCGGCGTGTTTCCAGGGTGGAGCCAGAGATGGTGGGCATTTAGGTTGTGCCGAACCCTCAACCCCCATCCGGGTGACCACAATCCCCCAAAATCCTCACGCGGGACCCCAAATATCCCAGCCCCATGACCTCGAAGGCCTTTGGCTCTAACCTCCTAAATGCACCATGCCCCAGAGGGGCCCTACCACCCAATCCCTTAACGCCTAGTGCCTCCCAAATCTTCAATCCAACCCTGTCCCAATGTGGCAACTGAGTCTTCCACGGGGCACCTGTCTCATATTATCTAAGGACAATTCAGACTGGTCCAGAGAATGACAGAGAAGGGCATCCTCCCAAGGATTTGGGGAATCCTTGATCCAATCATGCCGCTCACCAGGAGACGTTGGGAACCCAGGACATGTCGGGATTGAGGAGATACCAGGTGATGCAGGAAGCTGAGGAGGAGGAGGTGGAGGAGGCGTGAGTGGAGGCGGGGTTCTGTGGAGGAGGAACCTAGCCGCTCTCGGATGGTGGGGAAGGGGCGGGAGAAGCGGGAGGGGAGGGGCCTCTTAGGGGGCGTGGACTGGAGGAACCGCCTCTAAAAACCGCCTGTAAAGGGCCTCTAACCGCCTCTAACCGCCTCTAAAAGGGCGGAGCCTCTAAAGACCGCCTGTAAACCGCCTGTAAACCGCCTCTAAACGCCTCTAAAAGGGCGGAGCCTTCCACGAGAGGGTAGAAGCGTCCAAGGGACGGAGTCAGTGGGGTCAGCCCCGCCCCGCCCCGCCCTGCTCTGCCTTCTCTTTCCAGGATCGGCTGGGGCTGTTTCTACTTTTTCCGCTGGCTGTGCATGTGGTGGAGGGAGCGGAGGCGAAGGGCTTGGGATACCGCGCACCCGCCCAGGGCAGGGACGAGGCTCAGTCCGGGAGAACCGGTCGCGGGGAAGCCGGGAGCCCCCGCCCCGCCTCATGCCTGTGTCGGGTCCCCACACAGCTCAGCGCACCCTCGGGAGCAGAAGCTGGAGCTTCTGCGGGGCCTGATGAGCTGTTTGTCAAGCGGACTGGGCACTGCTCTCCAGGGCTCCGGTCGCAACATCCCCCACCACACCCCTGCTGCCGCTGCCTAGCCAGCTGGTGAGTTAAAGATTTAAACCGAAGCCACCGTCCTGCCCTCCTGATTCTGCCGCCGCTGCTGCCATTCGGGCTGGGAGCCATTCTCCATGCCGGCTGTTTCCATATCGACAGGGCCTCTCTCCCTGATAAGGGGTCCATCCGTGTCCAGGCTCCCATTATTCCTAAGGGCCCCTCATCAGAGTCAGGCCTTCCCTTACGACCAGTGATTGCCTTCCACCACCTAAGCCCCCCGCCCCACCACACACACACTCGTCTCTGTGAGTGGCCTGTATGGAGGGAGCTAAATAATCCTGGCTTTATCTTCCTCCCAGCCTTGTCCCCACATCCATAAATCCTCACAATCCCAGCACTCTGCTGCCACCTTCCTCCTAGACAGGACTTTGCCTGGTGCCTGAAGCATCTTCTACTCCTGGGAGTGGATCGAAACTATTTCAAGCCCATAGTTGTAGGAAGTAGGCTGTGAGAGGAGGGAAAGATTCCTAGAAGCTGCCACCCTTGGCCTGCCATAGGGGAATGACTGAGAACTGTTGGAGGTCTTTCCTACAGTTAACACCCCAGGTTCTGGTTCCTTCAGTTGGATCCCAAGTTGAAAGATACTGGGCATCAGGGACTTCCCTGATGGTCCAGTGGATAAGACTCCATGCTCCCACTGCACGGGGTATGCGTTCTATCCCTGGCTGGGGAATTAACATACCGCATGCCGTGCGGCACAGCCAAAAGATAAAAATAAAAGGGTACATAGATACTTGGCATCAGCCCCCCGAAGTGTAACCTCCCTAGGAGGACCCAAGGGCCAAGGCTCCCTACCTTTCCTTTCTGTCTTGTCACCGAGTTGGGCTGAAATCGACTAGCAACTGAAGTGAAGAAGGGTCAGGGACTCCTAGTGGGTCTGCTTTCAGTTAGGGACTGGACCCAGCTCCGGGGAGGGCACCACAGAATTAAGTTAAAGGGACAGCACTCTACGATTGGTGTCTCCTGAGAGGTCTCCTCCTCTGGTCTCTGTCTCTTGGGTCCCTCTCATCAGGTGGGGGAAACACTTGCTCCCCTCCCGCATCGCTAGTTTCCTTGTGTCCCTGGGAGCTCACCATCCCCTCTCCTCAGAAATCCCCTTTCAATTCCCAGGATAGGGAATGCATGGCAGAAGGGGGTGTTCTAAGCCGGGTTCCCCTCATGCTATCGATAATTCTCTGACTCAGTTTGGGGAACAGGAAAACAATGGGGGAGAGGGACAGTACTGGCTGAGCCAGGAGGGGGAAGCCCTAGAGTCCTGAGATGTGAGATATGGGAACTGGACCTGCTTCCAAAGAACTTTCCCTTTAGCCCTGCTTGTCGAAGAGAGGAGTAGGTCTCAGATGAGGGATGTGTAGTCACTGTGATAGGCCTATGGAGACCTGGGAGGAGATCTTCCCCAGTCTACCCTGCTACTTGCCATTGTCCTCAGGGAATCTGGGGGACCAGCTGGGTCCCATCTTTCCCACTCCAGTAGTCTTAGGACCACAGAGAAGAGGTGGGAGTAAGGAGAAACCTGGGAAAGAGGGAGCCCCCCCATCCATATTGCTCTGACCTCTAATCCTGAAACAAGCTCTGACCCCTAGCCTTAAAACTCATGTTCAAGTGCCTTCAAGGGCACGACACTGCAAACCTTCCCCTAACAGGGACAATGCAACCCACTTCCCTTGTCCAAAATGTTGAGTGCTGAGGTTCTCAGAGCTAAAGACAAAGAGTGGGAAATGGGGACAGGGAGGCTACTAAGGAGTTATGAAAGGGAGAAAAGGTTCCAGATAGATGGAGACAGTGGGGAGTGCACTCAGTGGAAAGGTATTCTGCTGCCAACTCATGTACTGCAATTCAATGCAGACACTAACTACCCAGAGCTAGTGTTCGACTCCACAGGTTTAAGGGCACAGTCCCAACAAGCCTGCCTCCACTTGAGCTGCCAGTCACAAGTGGGGTCCTCAGGACACCTGCATTTCTGCCTAACTAGCTACAAGTCCAGAGGTCTTCAAACCCCCCTCAGGTCCAAGGGTTCACTAGAATGACTCACACAACTCGGAAGTGCTCTCCTGACAACTAGTTTTTTATAAAGTACATATATCGGGAACATCCAAATGAAAAGACACACAAGGAGGGTCTCAGTGCAGAGCTCCCATGCTCTCTCCCCATGGAGACACAAAGGGCACGTCACCCTCCCAGTACATCAATATGTTCACCAACCAGGAAGTTCCATGAGCTTTGGTGTACAGAGTTTTTACTGAGATTTCATACATAGGCAGGAATGAATTGTTGGCAACATGACTCGATCTCCTCTGACGGATTGGCTCAAAACCCCAATTCTGCAGTGATATGTTTGGTCTTTCTGCTGACCAGGCCTCAGCCCAAGTCACCTTATCTCTTAGCATCAACTCAGGTGTGAGCCGAGGGACTCATAGATAACAAAGACACTCGTATTACTTGAGGTATTCCAAAGATTTAGAGTCTCCCTCTCAGGGACCAGGGACAAAAGCCAAATTGTTGAGTATACAACAGACAGAGCCCTGCATCTGAGTGAAGGGATGTGAATTACTGAAGCCCTGGGGACCAGGCCTCCTCTTCCCGTGCACCAGACTTGACCCAGCTGCAGCAGGGCAGGAGTGTCACTGTGAGTGTGAGTGTAAGTGAGGTTGAGTGCGGTGGAAGCACAGCTTCTCCATGCCCAGACTGCAATGCTTCCCACTGGCATCCGTGGATCTGTCTGTCACCTGTCTGTCTGTAGCCCAGGCAGGGGAAGATAGGTATGAGAGGGGAAAAGAGTGTGGAATGGTGGGAAGAGGATAGGTGAATCCATTCTCCACACTTCAGCCTGAGGGGACTTTTATTTCACTCATTTCTGGTCATTCTCTCCCATACCGTCCAGCCACAAGGCTCCCTTCCCCCCTCCCCAGACTAAATAGGGCAGCTATTTCCAACCTCCCACACTGGGTTAATTGCTCTTTCTTGGCTTTGCCAAAGCACCCTCCACGGCCCCCAGCCAGTCAGCTTCGTCTATTGTAGTGATCTTATTGTCTCTTTGGATTCCCCTGCCCTGTCCAACCCAGATGACAAGCTCCCTGAGGGAAGAATCTGTGCCTGTCTTCTCTGCTGTATCCTCATGCCCAAGCACATCACCCGGCACCTAGTAGTCACTCGATAAATATTTGTTGATTAGTGACTGCAGGAACAGAAATCACATGAAAGGAGGTCTCAGCTCAGAGAGGAAGGGCTGTGACCCTCTAACCATGAAGTGACTTGGCCAAGGCCACTCAGCCAACAAGTGTTCCCATAGCCTGGCCTGTCTAGACTGGGCCCTCTCTGGAGCCCTATTCCTCCTCTGCCCAGAATCGTAGAAACAGAATGGGGCAGACAAGAAAGGTAATTGTCGGAGCAGAAGCCAGGAAGACAGAGAGGAGAGGGGATTGGCAAAACAGTACTGGACAGCGTCCCAAAGCTCTTTTCTTGCTGCCTGGGGCTGAGGTCTCCGTCTTCCCAGGGTGCAGCTCTGAAATCTGACTCCACCCTTATAAAAGAGGGTCCGTGTCCTGCCCCTTTGTATCAAACCCTAACTCCACCTCTTTATTGATAGGCTCTGGCTCCACCTTCTGGACTACCCCTCCTCTGAAGAAATGCCCTGGCTCCGCCCCTTCCTGGTAATAGGTAAGCCCCACCCCTAGTGCGTGATGCTGTCTTTGTGACCTAATGCACCGGCGTGTTTCCAGGGTGGAGCCAGAGAGGGTGGGCATTTAGGCTGTGCCGAACCCGCAACCCGCATCCGGGTGACCACAATCCCCGAAAATCCTCACGCGGGAACCCAAATATCCCAGCCCCATGACCTCGAAGGCCTTTGGCTCTAACCTCCTAAATGCCCCATGCCCCCGAGGGGCCCTACCACCCAATCCCTTAACGACTAGTGCCTCCCAAATCTTCAATCCAACCCTTTCCCAATGTGGCAACTGAGTCTTCCACGGGGCACCTGTCTCTTATTATCTGAGAACAATTCAGACTGGTCCAGAGAATGACAGAGAAGGGCATCCTCCCAAGGATTTGGGGAATCCTTGATCCAATCATGCCGCTCACCAGGAGACGTTGGGAACCCAGGACATGTCGGGATTGAGGAGATACCAGGTGATGCAGGAAGCTGAGGAGGAGGAGGAGGAGGAGGCGTGAGTGGAGGCGGGGTTCTGTGGAGGAGAAACCTAGCCGCTCTCGGTTGGTGGGGAAGGGGCGGGAGAAGCGGGAGGGGAGGGGCTTCTTAGGGCGCGTGGACTGGAGGAACCGCCCCTAAAAACCGCCTGTAAAGCGCCTCTAACCGCCTCTAACCGCCTCTAAAAGGGCGGAGCCTCTAAAGACCGCCTGTAAACCGCCTGTAAACCGCCTCTAACCGCCTCTAAAAGGGCGGAGCCTTCCTCGAGAGGGTAGAAGCGTCCAAAGGGCGGAGTCAGTGGGGTCAGCCCCGCCCCGCCCCGCCCCCCCCCACTGCTCTGCCTTCTCTTTCCAGGATCGGCTGGGGCTGTTTCTACTTTTTCCCCTGGCTGCACATGTGGTGGAGGGAGCGGAGGCGAAGGGCTTGGGATACCGCGCACCCGCCCAGGGCATGGACGAGGCTCAGTCCGGGAGAACCGGTCGCGGGGAAGCCGGGAGCCCCCGCCCCGCCTCATGCCTGTGTCGGGTCCCCACACAGCTCAGCGCACCCTCGGGAGCAGAAGCTGGAGCTTCTGCGGGGCCTGATGAGCTGTTTGTCAAGCGGACTGGGCACTGCTCTCCAGGGCTCCGGTCGCAACATCCCCCACCACACCCCTGCTGCCGCTGCCTAGCCAGCTGGTGAGTTAAAGATTTAAACCGAAGCCACCGTCCTGCCCTCCTGATTCTGCCGCCGCTGCTGCCATTCGGGCTGGGAGCCATTCTCCATGCCGGCTGTTTCCATATCGACAGGGCCTCTCTCCCTGATAAGGGGTCCATCCGTGTCCAGGCTCCCATTATTCCTAAGGCCCCTCATCAGAGTCAGGCCTCCCCTTACGACCAGTGATTGCCTTCCACCACCTAAGCCCCTGCCCCACCACACAAACACTCGTCTCTGTGAGTGGCCTGTATGGAGGGAGCTAAATAATCCTGTCTTTATCTTCCTCCCAGCCTTGTCCCCACATCCATAAATCCTCACAATCCCAGCACTCTGCTGCCACCTTCCTCCTAGACAGGACTTTGCCTGGTGCCTGAAGCATCTTCTCCTCCTGGGAGTGGATTGAAAATATTTCAAGCCCATAGTTGTAGGAAGTAGGCTGTGAGAGGAGGGAAAGATTCCTAGAAGCTGCCACCCTTGGCCTGCCATAGGGGAATGACTGAGAACTGTTGGAGGTCTTTCCTACATTTAACACCCCAGCTTCTGGCTCCTTCAGTTGGATCCCGAGTTGAAAGATACTGGGCATCGGGGACTTCCCTGATGGTCCAATGGATAAGACTCCATTCTCCCACTGCAGGGGGTATGCGTTCTATCCCTGGCTGGGGAATTAACATACCGCATGCGGCGTGGCACAGCCAAAAGGTAAAAATAAAAGGGTACATAGATACTTGGCATCAGCCCCCCGAAGTGTAACCCCCCTTGGAGAGCACAAGGGCCTCTGCTCCCTACATTTCCTTTCTGTCTTGTCACCGAGTTGGGCTGAAATCGACTAGCAACTGAAGTGATGAAGGGTCAGGGACTCCTAGTGGGTCTGCTTTCAGTTAGGGACTGGCCCCAGCTCCGGGGAGGGCACCACAGAATTAAGTTAAAGGGACAGCACTCTACGATTGGTGTCTCCTGAGAGGTCTCCTCCTCTTGTCTCTGTCCCTTGGGTCCCTCTCATCAGGTGGGGGAAACACTTGCTCCCCTCCCGCATCGCTAGTTTCCTTGTGTCCCTGGGAGCTCACCATCCCCTCTCCTCAGAAATCCCCTTTCAATTCCCAGGATAGGGAATGCATGGCAGAAGGGGTTGTTCTAAGCCGGGTTCCCCTCATGCTATCGATAATTCTCTGACTCAGTTTGGGGCACAGGAAAACAATGGGGGAGAGGGACAGTACTGGCTGGGCCAGGAGGGGGAAGCCCTAGAGTCCTGAGATGTGAGATATGGGAACTGGACCTGCTTCCAAAGAACTTTCCCTTTAGCCCTGCTTGTCGAAGAGAGGAGTAGGTCTCAGATGAGGGATGTGTTGTCACTGTGATAGGCCTATGGAGACCTGGGAGGAGATCTTCCCCAGTCTACCCTGCTACTTGCCATTGTCCTCAGGTAATCTGGGGGAGCAGCTGGGTCCCATCTTTCCCACTCCAGTAGTCTTAGGACCACAGAGAAGATGTGGGAGTAAGGAGAAACCTGGGAAAGAGGGAGCCCCGCAACCATATTGCTCTGACCTCTAATCCTGAACCAAGCTCTGACCCCTAGCCTTAAAACTCATGTTCAAGTGCCTTCAAGGGGACGACACTGCAAACCTTCCCCTAACAGGGACAATGCAACCCACTTCCCTTGTCCAAAATGTTGAGTGCTGAGGTTGTCAGAGCTAAAGACAAAGAGTGGGAAATGGGGACAGGGACGCTACTAAGGAGTTATGAAAGGGAGAAAAGGTTCCAGATAGATGGAGACAGTGGGGAGTGCACTCAGTGGAAAGGTATTCTGCTGCCAACTCATGTACTGCAATTCAATGCAGACAGTAACTACCCAGAGCTAGTGTTCGACTCCACAGGTTTAAGGGCATAGTCCCAACAAGCCTGCCTCCACTTGAGCTGCCAGTCACAAGTGGGGTCCCCAGGACACCTGCATTTCTGCCTAACTAGCTACAAGTCCAGAGGTCTTCAAACCCCCCTCAGGTCCAATGGTTCACTAGAATGACTCACACAACTCGGAAGTGCTCTCCTGACAACTAGTTTTTTATAAAGTACATATATCAGGGACATCCAAATGAAAAGACACACAAGGAGGGTCTCAGTGCAGAGCTCCCATGCTCTCTCCCCATGGAGATACAAAGGGCACGTCACCCTCCCAGTACATCATTATGTTCACCTACCAGGAATTTCCATGAGCTTTGGTGTACAGAGTTTTTACTGAGATTTCATACATAGGCAGGAATGAATTGTTGGCAACATGACTCGATCTCCTCTGACGGATTGGCTCAAAACCCCAATTCTGCAGTGATATGGTTGGTCTTTCTGCTGACCAGGCCTCAGCCCAAGTCACCTCATCTCTTAGCATCAACTCAGGTGTGAGCCGAGAGACTCATAGATAACAAAGACACTCGTATTACTTGAGGTATTCCAAAGGTTTAGAGTCTCCCTCTCAGGGACCAGGGACAAAAGCCAAATTGTTGAGTATACAACAGACAGAGCCCTGCATCTGAGTGAAGGGATGTGAATTACTGAAGCCCTGGGGACCAGGCCTCCTCTTCCCGTGCACCAGACTTGATCCAGCTGCAGCAGGGCAGGAGTGTCACTGTGAGTGTGAGTGTAAGTGAGGGTGAGTGCGGTGGAAGCACAGCTTCTCCGTGCCCAGACTGCCATGCTTCCCACTGGCATCCGTGGATCTGTCTGTCACCTGTCTGTATGTAGCCCAGGCAGGGGAAGATAGGTATGAGAGGGGAAAAGAGTGTGGAATGGTGGGAAGAGGATAGGTGAATCCATTCTCCACACTTCAGCCTGAGGGGACTTTTATTTCACTCATTTCTGGTCATTCTCTCCCATACCGTCCAGCCACAAGGCTCCCTTCCCCCCTCCCCAGACCAAATAGGGCAGCTATTTCCAACCTCCCACACTGGGTTAATTGCTCTTTCTTGGCTTTGCCAAAGCACCCTCCACGGCCCCCAGCCAGTCAGCTTCGTCTATTGTAGTGATCTTATTGTCTCTTTGGATTCCCCTGCCCTGTCCAACCCAGATGACAAGCTCTCTGAGGGAAGAGTCTGTGCCTGTCTTCTCTGCTGTATCCTCATGCCCAAGCACATCACCCGGCACCTAGTAGTCACTCGATAAATATTTGTTGAATAGTGACTGCAGGAACAGAAATCACATGAAAGAGGTCTCAGCTCAGAGAGGAAGGGCTGTGACCCTCTAACCATGAAGTGACTTGGCCAAGGCCACTGAGCCATCAAGTGCTCCCATAGCCTGGCCTGTCTAGACTGGGACCCCTCTGGAGCCCTATTCCTCCTCTGCCCAGAATCGTACAAACAGAATGGGGCAGACAAGAAAGGTAATTGTCGGAGCAGAAGCCAGGAAGACGGAGAGGAGAGGGGATTGGCAAAACAGTACTGGACAGCGTCCCAAAGCTCTTTTCTTGCTGCCTGGGGCTGAGGTCTCCGTCTTCCCAGGGTGCAGCTATGAAATCTGACTCCACCCTTATAAAAGAGGGTCCGTGCCCTGCCTCTTTGTAACAAACCCTAACTCCACCTCTTTATTGATAGGCTCTGGCTCCACCTTCTGGACTACCCCTCCTCTGAAGAAATGCCCTGGCTCCGCCCCTTCCTGGTAATAGGTAAGCCCCACCCCTAGTGCGTGATGCTGTCTTTGTGACCTAATGCACCGGCGTGTTTCCAGGGTGGAGCCAGAGAGGGTGGGCATTTAGGTTGTGCCGAACCCTCAACCCCCATCCGGGTGACCACAATCCCCCAAAATCCTCACGCGGGTCCCCAAATATCCCAGCCCCATGAACTCAAAGGCTTTTGGCTCTAACCTCCTAAATGTCCCATGCCCCAGAGGGGCCCTACCACCCAATCCCTTATCGCCTAATGCCTCCCAAATCTTAAATCCAACCTTGTCCAAATGTGGCACCTGAGTCTTCCCGGGGGCACCTGTCTCATATTATCTGAGGACAATTCAGACTGGTCCAGAAAATGACAGAGAAGGGCATCCTCCCAAGGATTTGGGGAATCCTTGATCCAATCATGCCGCTCACCAGGAGACGTTAGGAACCCAGGACATGTCAGGATTGAGGAGATACCATGTGATGCAGGTAGCTGAGGAGGAGGAGGAGGAGGAAGCGTGAGTGGAGGCGGGGTTCTGCCGAGGTGGAACCTAGCCGCTCCGGGTTGGTGGGGAAGGGGCGGGAGAAGCGGGAGGGGAGGGGCCTCTTAGGGGGCGTGGACTGGAGGAACCGCCTCTAAAAACCGCCTGTAAAGCGCCTCTAACCGCCTCTAACCGCATCTAAAAGGGCGGAGCCTCTAAAGACCGCCTGTAAACCGCCTGTAAACCGCCTCTATCCGCCTCTAAAAGGGCGGAGCCTTCCACGAGAGGGTAGAAGCGTCCAAGGGGCGGAGTCAGTGGGGTCAGCCCCGCTCCGCCCTGCCCCACCCCGCCCTGCTCTGCCTTCTCTGTCCACGATCGGCTGGGGCTCTTTCTACTTTTTCCCCTGGCTGCACATGTGGTGGAGGGAGCGAAGGTGAAGGGCTTGGGATACCGCGCACCCGCACAGGGCATGGACGAGGCTCAGTCCGGGAGAACCGGTCGCGGGGAAGCCGGGAGCCCCCGCCCCGCCTCATGCCTGTGTCGGGTCCCCACACAGCTCAGCGCACCCTCGGGAGCAGAAGCTGGAGCTTCTGCGGGGCCTGATGAGCTGTTTGTCAAGCGGACTGGGCACTGCTCTCCAGGGCTCCGGTCGCAACATCCCCCACCGCACCCCTGCTGCCGCTGCCTAGCCAGCTGGTGAGTTAAAGATTTAAACCGAAGCCACCGTCCTGCCCTCCTGATTCTGCCGCCGCTGCTGCCATTCGGGCTGGGAGCCCTTCTCCATGCCAGCTGTTTCCATATCGACAGGGCCTCTCTCCCTGATAAGGGGTCCATCCGTGTCCAGGCTCCCATTATTCCTAAGGACCCTCATCAGAGTCAGGCCTCCACTTACGACCAGTGATTGCCTTCCACCACCTAAGCCCCTGCCCCACCACACAAACACTCGTCTCTGTGAGTGGCCTGTATGGAGGGAGCTAAATAATCCTGGCTTTATCTTAGTCCCAGCCTTGTCCCCACATCCATAAATCCTCACAATCCCAGCACTCTGCTGCCACCTTCCTCCTAGACAGGACTTTGCCTGGTGCCTGAAGCATCTTCTCCTCCTGGGAGTGGATCGAAAATATTTCAAGCCCATAGTTGTAGGAAGTAGGCTGTGAGAGGAGGGAAAGATTCCTAGAAGCTGCCACCCTTGGCCTGCCATCGGGGAATGACTGAGAACTGTTGGAGGTCTTTCCTACAGTTAACACCCCAGCTTCTAGCTCCTTCAGTTGGATCCCGAGTTGAAAGATACTGGGCATCGGGGACTTCCCTGGTGGTCCAGTGGATAAGACTCCATTCTCCCACTGCAAGGGGTATGCGTTCTATCCCTGGCTGGGGAATTAACATACCGCATGCCGTGCGGCACAGCCAAAAGGTAAAAATAAAAGGGTACATAGATACTTGGCATCAGCCCCCCGAAATGTAACCTCCCTAGGAGAACCCAAGGGCCACTGCTCCCTACATTTCCTTTCTGTCTTGTCACCGAGTTGGGCTGAAATCGACTAGCAACTGAAGTGATGAAGGGTCAGGGACTCCTAGTGGGTCTGCTTTCAGTTAGGGACTGGCCCCAGCTCCGGGGAGGGCACAACAGAATTAAGTTAAAGGGACAGCACTCTACGATTGGTGTCTCCTGAGAGGTCTCCTCCTCTGGTCTCTGTCTCTTGGGTCCCTCTCATCAGGTGGGGGAAACACTTGCTCCCCTCCCGCATCTCTAGTTTCCTTGTGTCCCTGGGAGCTCACCAGCCCCTCTCCTCAGAAATCCCCTTTCAATTCCCAGGATAGGGAAGGCATGGCAGAAGGGTGTGTTCTAAGCCGGGTTCCCCTCATGCTATCGATAATTCTCTGACTCAGTTTGGGGCACAGGAAAATAATGGGGGAGAGGGACAGTACTGGCTGGGCCAGGAGGGGGAAGCCCTAGAGTCCTGAGATGTGAGATATGGGAACTGGACCTGCTTCCAAAGAACTTTCCCTTTAGCCCTGCTTGTCGAAGAGAGGAGTATGTCTCAGATGAGGGATGTTTAGTCACTGTGATAGGCCTATGGAGACCTGGGAGGAGATCTTCCCCAGTCTACCCTGCTACTTGCCATTGTCCTCAGGGAATCTGGGGGCCAGCTGGTCCCATCTTTCCCACTCCAGTAGTCTTAGGACCACAGAGAAGATGTGGGAGTAAGGAGAAACCTGGGAAAGAGGGAGCCCCCCAACCATATTGCTCTGACCTCTAATCCTGAACCAAGCTCTGACCCCTAGCCTTAAAACTCATGTTCAAGTGCCTTCAAGGGGACGACACTGCAAACCTTCCCCTAACAGGGACAATGCAACCCACTTCCCTTCTCCAAAATGTTGAGTGCTGAGGTTCTCAGAGCTGAAGACAAAGAGTGGGAAATGGGGACAGGGAGGCTACTAAGGAGTTATGAAAGGGAGAAAAGGTTCCAGATTGATGGAGACAGTGGGGAGTGCACTCAGTGGAAAGGTATTCTGCTGCCAAATCATGTACTGCAATTAAATGCAGACGCTAAATACCCAGAGCTAGTGTTAGACTCCACAGGTTTAAGGGCACAGTCCCAACAAGCCTGCCTCCACTTGAGCTGCCAGTCACAAGTGGGGTCCCCAGGACACCTGCATTTCTGCCTAACTAGCTACAAGTCCAGAGGTCTTCAAACCCCCCTCAGGTCCAATGGTTCACTAGAATGACTCACACAACTCGGAAGTGCTATCCTGACAACTAGTTTTTTATAAAGTACATATATCGGGAACATCCAAATGAAAAGACACACAAGGAGGGTCTCAGTGCATTGCTCCCATGCTCTCTCCCCATGGAGACCCAAAGGGGATGTCACCCTCCCAGTCCATCAATATGTTCACCAACCAGGAAGTTCCATGAGCTTTGGTGTAGAGTTTTTACTGAGATTTCATACATAGGCAGGAATGAATTGTTGGCAACATGACTCGATCTCCTCTGACGGATTGGCTCAAAACCCCAATTCTGCAGTGATATGGTTGGTCTTTCTGCTGACCAGGCCTCAGCCCAAGTCACCTCATCTCTTAGCATCAACTCAGGTGTGAGCCGAGGGCCTCATAGATAACAAAGACACTCGTATTACTTGAGGTATTCCAAAGATTTGGAGTCTCCCTCTCAGGGACCAGGTACAAAAGACAAATTGTTGAGTATACAACAGACAGAGCCCTGCATCTGAGTGAAGGGATGTGAATTACTGAAGCCCTGGGGACCAGGCCTCCTCTTCCCGTGCACCAGAATTGACCCAGCTGCAGCAGGGCAGGAGTGTCACTGTGAGTGTGAGTGTAAGTGAGGGTGAGTATGGTGGAAGCACATCTTCTCCATGCCCAGATTGCAATGCTTCCCACTGGCATCCGTGGATCTGTCTGTCACCTGTCTGTCTGTAGCCCATGCAGGGGAAGATAGGTATGAGAGGGGAAAAGAGTGTGGAATGGTGGGAAGAGGATAGGTGAATCCATTCTCCACACTTCAGCCTGAGGGGACTTTTATTTCACTAATTTCTGGTCATTGTCTCCCATACCGTCCAGCCACAAGGCTCCCTTCCCCCCTCGCCAGACCAAATAGGGCAGCTATTTCCAACCTCCCACACTGGGTTAATTGCTCTTTCTTGGCTTTGCCAAAGCACCCTCCACAGCCCCCAGCCAGTCAGCTTCGTCTATTGTAGTGATCTTATTGTCTCTTTGGATTCCCATGCCCTGTCCAACCCAGATGACAAGCTCCCTGAGGGAAGAGTCTGTGCCTGTCTTCTCTGCTGTATCCTCATGCCCAAGCACATCACCCGGCACCTAGTAGTCACTCGATAAATATTTGTTGATTAGTGACTGCAGGAACAGAAATCACATGAAAGGAGGTCTCAGCTCAGAGAGGAAGGGCTGTGACCCTCTAACCATGAAGTGACTTGGCCAAGGCCACTCAGCCAACAAGTGTTGCCATAGCCTGGCCTGCCTAGACTGGGCCCCCTCTGGGGCCCTATTCCTCCTCTGCCCAGAATCGTACAAACAGAATGGGGCAGACAAGAAAGGTAATTGTCGGAGCAGAAGCCAGGAAGACAGAGAGGAGAGGGGATTTGCAAAACAGTACTGGACAGCGTCCCAAAGCTCTTTTCTTGCTGCCTGGGGCTGAGGTCTCCGTCTTCCCAGGGTGCAGCTCTGAAATCTGACTCCACCCTTATAAAAGAGGGTCCGTGCCCTGCCTCTTTGTAACAAACCCTAACTCCACCTCTTTATTGATAGGCTCTGGCTCCACCTTCTGGACTACCCCTCCTCTGAAGAAATGCCCTGGCTCCGCCCCTTCCTGGTAATAGGTAAGCCCCACCCCTAGTGCGTGATGCTGTCTTTGTGACCTAATGCACCGGCGTGTTTCCAGGGTGGAGCCAGAGAGGGTGTGCATTTAGGTTGTGCCGAACCCTCAACCCCCATCCGGGTGACCACAATCCCCCAAAATCCTCACGCAGGACCCCAAATATCCCAGCCCCATGACCTCGAAGGCCTTTGGCTCTAACCTCCTAAATGCCCCATGCCCCAGAGGGGCCCTACCACCCAATCCCTTAACGCCTAGTGCCTCCCAAATCTTCAATCCAACCCTGTCCCAATGTGGCAACTGAGTCTTCCCGGGGGCACCTGTCTCATATTATCTGAGAACAATTCAGACTGGTCCAGAGAATGAAAGAGAAGGGCATCCTCCCAAGGATTTGGGGAATCCTTGATCCAATCATGCCGCTCACCAGGAGACGTTGGGAACCCAGGACATGTCGGGAATGAGGAGATACCAGGTGATGCAGGAAGCTGGGGAGGAGGAGGAGGAGGAGGCGTGAGTGGAGGCGGGGTTCTGCGGAGGAGGAACCTAGCCGCTCTTGGTTGGTGGGGAAGGGGCGGGAGAAGCGGGAGGGGAGGGGCCTCTTAGGGGGCGTGGATTGGAGGAACCGCCTCTAAAAACCGCCTGTAAAGCGCCTCTAACCGCCTCTAACCGCCTCTAAAAGGGCGGAGCCTCTAAAGACCGCCTGTAAACCGCCTGTAAACCGCCTCTAAATGCCTCTAAAACGGCGGAGCCTTCCACGAGAGGGTAGAAGCGTCCAAGGGGCGGAGTCAGTGGGGTCAGCCCCGCCCCGCCCCGCCCTGCTCTGCCTTCTCTTTCCAGGATCGGCTGGGGCTGTTTCTACTTTTTCCCCTGGCTGTGCATGTGGTGGAGGGAGCGGAGGCGAAGGGCTTGGGATACCGCGCACCCGCCCAGGGCATGGACGAGGCTCAGTCCGGGAGAACCGGTCGCGGGGAAGCCGGGAGCCCCCGCCCCGCCTCATGCCTGTGTTGGGTCCCCACACAGCTCAGCGCACCCTCGGGAGCAGAAGCTGGAGCTTCTGCGGGGCCTGATGAGCTGTTTGTCAAGCGGACTGGGCACTGCTCTCCAGGGCTCCGGTCGCAATATCCCCCACCGCACCTCTGCTGCCGCTGCCTAGCCAGCTGGTGAGTTAAAGATTTAAACCGAAGCCACCATCCTGCCCTCCTGATTCTGCCGCCGCTGCTGCCATTCGGGCTGGGAGCCATTCTCCATGCCAGCTGTTTCCATATCGACAGGGCCTCTCTCCCTGATAAGGGGTCCATCCGTGTCCAGGCTCCCATTATTCCTAAGGGCCCCTCATCAGAGTCAGGCCTCCCCTTACGACCAGTGATTGCCTTCCACCACCTAAGCCCCCCGCCCCACCACACACACACACGTCTCTGTGAGTGGCCTGTATGGAGGGAGCTAAATAATCCTGGCTTTATCTTCCTCCCAGCCTTGTCCCCACATCCATAAATCCTCACAATCCCAGCACTCTGCTGCCACCTTCCTCCTAGACACTGCTTTGCCTGGTGACTGAAGCATCTTCTCCTCCTGGGAGTGGATCGAAAATATTTCAAGCCCATAGTTGTAGGAAGTAGGCTGTGAGAGGAGGGAAAGATTCCTAGAAGCTGCCACCCTTGGCCTGCCATAGGGGAATGACTGAGAACTGTTGGAGGTCTTTCCTACATTTAACACCCCAGCTTCTGGCTCCTTCAGTTGGATCGCAAGTTGAAAGATACTGGGCAACAGGGACTTCCCTGATGGTCCAGTGGATAAGACTCCATGCTCCCACTGCAGGGGGTATGCGTTCTAGCTCTGGCTGGGGAATTAACATACCGCATGCCGTGCGGCACAGCCAAAAGGTAAAAATAAAAGGGTACATAGATACTTGGCATCAGCCCCCCGAAATGTAACCTCCCTAGGAGAACCCAAGGGCCACTGCTCCCTACATTTCCTTTCTGTCTTGTCACCGAGTTGGGCTGAAATCGACTAGCAACTGAAGTGATGAAGGGTCAGGGACTCCTAGTGGGTCTGCTTTCAGTTAGGGACTGGCCCCAGCTCCGGGGAGGGCACCACAGAATTAAGTTAAAGGGACAGCACTCTACGATTGGTGTCTCCTGAGAGGTCTCCTCCTCTGGTCTCTGTCTCTTGGGTCCCTCTCATCAGGTGTGGGAAACACTTGCTCCCCTCCCTCATCTCTAGTTTCCTTGTGTCCCTGGGAGCTCACCATCCCCTCTCCTCAGAAATCCCCTTTCAATTCCCAGGATAGGGAATGCATGGCAGAAGGGGGTGTTCTAAGCCGGGTTCCCCTCATGCTATCGATAATTCTCTGACTCAGTTTGGGGCACAGGAAAATAATGGGGGAGAGGGACAGTACTGGCTGGGCCAGGAGGGGGAAGCCCTAGAGTCCTGAGATGTGAGATATGGGAACTGGACCTGCTTCCAAAGAACTTTCCCTTTAGCCCTGCTTGTCGAAGAGAGGAGTAGGTCTCAGATGAGGGATGTGTAGTCACTGTGATAGGCCTATGGAGACCTGGGAGGAGATCTTCCCCAGTCTACCCTGCTACTTGCCATTGTCCTCAGGGAATCTGGGGGCCAGCTGGGTCCCATCTTTCCCACTCCAGTAGTCTTAGGACCACAGAGAAGAGGTGGGAGTAAGGAGAACCCTGGGAAAGAGGGAGCCCCCCAACCATATTGCTCTGACCTCTAATCCTGAACCAAGCTCTGACCCCTAGCCTTAAAACTCATGTTCAAGTGCCTTCAAGGGGACGACACTGCAAACCTTCCCCTAACAGGGACAATGCAACCCACTTCCCTTGTCCAAAATGTTGAGTGCTGAGGCTCTCAGAGCTGAAGACAAAGAGTGGGAAATGGGGACAGGGAGGCTACTAAGGAGTTATGAAAGGGAGAAAAGGTTCCAGATAGATGGAGACAGTGGGGAGTGCACTCAGTGGAAAGGTATTCTGCTGCCAAATCATGTACTGCAATTAAATGCAGACGCTAACTACCCAGAGCTAGTGTTAGACTCCACAGGTTTAAGGGCACAGTCCCAACAAGCCTGCCTCCACTTGAGCTGCCAGTCACAAGTAGGGTCCCCAGGACACCTGCATTTCTGCCTAACTAGCTACAAGTCCAGAGGTCTTCAAACCACCCTCAGGTCCAATGGTTCACTAGAATGACTCACACAACTCGGAAGTGCTATCCTGACAACTAGTTTTTTATAAAGTACATATATCGGGAACATCCAAATGAAAAGACACACAAGGAGGTTCTCAGTGCATTGCTCCCATGCTCTCTCCCCATGGAGACCCAAAGGGCATGTCACCCTCCCAGTACATCAATATTTTCACCAGCCAGGAAGTTCCATGAGCTTTGGTGTACAGAGTTTTTACTGAGATTTCATACATAGGCAGGAATGAATTGTTGGCAACATGACTCGATCTCCTCTGACGGATTGACTCAAAACCCCAATTCTGCAGTGATATGGTTGGTCTTTCTGCTGACCAGGCCTCAGCCCAAGTCACCTCATCTCTTAGCATCAACTCAGGTGTGAGCCGAGGGACTCATAGATAACAAAGACACTCGTATTACTTGAGGTATTCCAAAGATTTGGAGTCTCCCTCTCAGGGACCAGGTACAAAAGCCAAATTGTTGAGTATACAACAGACAGAGCCCTGCATCTGAGTGAAGGGATGTGAATTACTGAAGCCCTGGGGACCAGGCCTCCTCTTCCCGTGCACCAGACTTGACCCAGCTGCAGCAGGGCAGGAGTGTCACTGTGAGTGTGAGTGTAAGTGAGGGTGAGTATGGTGGAAGCACATCTTCTCCATGCCCAGATTGCAATGCTTCCCACTGGCATCCGTGGATCTGTCTGTCACCTGTCTGTCTGTAGCCCAGGCAGGGGAAGATAGGTATGAGAGGGGAAAAGAGTGTGGAATGGTGGGAAGAGGATAGGTGAATCCATTCTCCACACTTCAGCCTGAGGGGACTTTTATTTCACTCATTTCTGGTCATTGTCTCCCATACCGTCCAGCCACAAGGCTCCCTTCCCCCCTCCCCAGACCAAATAGGGCAGCTATTTCCAACCTCCCACACTGGGTTAATTGCTCTTTCTTGGCTTTGCCAAAGCACCCTCCACAGGCCCCAGCCAGTCAGCTTCGTCTATTGTAGTGATCTTATTGTCTCTTTGGATTCCCATGCCCTGTCCAACCCAGATGACAAGCTCTCTGAGGGAAGAGTCTGTGCCTGTCTTCTCTGCTGTATCTTCATGCCCAAGCACATCACCCGGCACCTAGTAGTCACTCGATAAATATTTGTTGATTAGTGACTGCAGGAACAGAAATCACATGAAAGGAGGTCTCAGCTCAGAGAGGAAGGGCTGTGACCCTCTAACCATGAAGTGACTTGGCCAAGGCCACTCAGCCAACAAGTGTTCCCATAGCCTGGCCTGCCTAGACTGGGCCCCCTCTGGGGCCCTATTCCTCCTCTGCCCAGAATCGTAGAAACAGAATGGGGCAGACAAGAAAGGTAATTGTCGGAGCAGAAGCCAGGAAGACGGAGAGGAGAGAGGATTGGCAAAACAGTACTGCACAGCGTCCCAAAGCTCTTTTCTTGCTGCCTGGGGCTGAGGTCTCCGTCTTCCCAGGGTGCAGCTCTGAAATCTGACTCCACCCTTATAAAAGAGGGTCCGTGCCCTGCCTCTTTGTAACAAACCCTAACTCCACCTCTTTATTGATAGGCTCTGGCTCCACCTTCTGGACTACCCCTCCTCTGAAGAAATGCCCTGGCTCCGCCCCTTCCTGGTAATAGGTAAGCCCCACCCCTAGTGCGTGATGCTGTCTTTGTGACCTAATGCACCGGCGTGTTTCCAGGGTGGAGCCAGAGAGGGTGGGCATTTAGGTTGTGCCGAACCCTCAATCCCCATCCGGGTGACCACAATCCCCCAAAATCCTCACGCGGGACCCCAAATATCCCAGCCCCATGACCTCGAAGGCCTTTGGCTCTAACCTCCTAAATGCCCCATGCCCCAGAGGGGCCCTACCACCCAATCCCTTAACGCCTAGTGCCTCCCAAATCTTCAATCCAACCCTGTCCCAATGTGGCAACTGAGTCTTCCCGGGGGCACCTGTCTCATATTATCTGAGGACAATTCAGACTGGTCCAGAGAATGACAGAGAAGGGCATCCTCCCAAGGATTTGGGGAATCCTTGATCCAATCATGCCGCTCACCAGGAGACGTTGGGAACCCAGGACATGTCGGGATTGAGGAGATACCAGGTGATGCAGGAAGCTGAGGAGGAGGAGGAGGAGGAGGCGTGAGTGGAGGCGGGGTTCTGTGGAGGAGGAACCTAGCCTCTCTCGGTTGGTGGGGAAGGGGCGGGAGAAGCGGGAGGGGAGGGGCCTCTTAGGGGGCGTGGATTGGAGGAACCGCCTCTAAAAACCGCCTGTAAAGCGCCTCTAACCGCCTCTAACCGCCTCTAAAAGGGCGGAGCCTCTAAAGACCGCCTGTAAACCGCCTGTAAACCGCCTCTAACCGCCTCTAAAAGGGCGGAGCCTTCCACGAGAGGGTAGAAGCCTCCAAGGGCCAGAGTCAGTGGGGTCAGCCCCGCCCCACCCCGCCCTGCTCTGCCTTCTCTTTCCAGGATCGGCTGGGGCTGTTTCTACTTCTTCCCCTGTCTGTGCATGTGGTGGTGGGAGCGGAGGCGAACGGCTTGGGATACCGCGCACCCGCCCAGCGCATGGACGAGGCTCGGTCCGGGAGAACCGGTCGCGGGGAAGCCGGGAGCCCCCGCCCGCCTCATGCCTGTGTCGGGTCCCCAGACAGCTCAGTGCACCCTCGGGAGCAGAAGCTGGAGCTTCTGCGGGGCCTGATGAGCTGTTTGTCAAGCGGACTGGGCACTGCTTTCCAGGGCTCCCGTCGCAACATCCCCCACCGCACCCCTGCTGCCGCTGCCTAGCCAGCTGGTGAGTTAAAGATTTAAACCGAAGCCACCGTCCTGCCCTCCTGATTCTGCCGCCTCTGCTGCCATTCAGGCTGGGAGCCATTCTCCATGCCGGCTGTTTCCATATCGACAGGGGCTCTCTCCCTGATAAGGTGTCCATCCGTGTCCAGGCTCCCATTATTCCTAAGGGCCCCTCATCAGAATCAGGCCTCCCCTTACTACCAGTGATTGCCTTCCACCACCTAAGCCCCCCGCCCCACCACACACACACTCGTCTCTGTCAGTGGCCTGTATGGAGGGAGCTAAATAATCCTGGCTTTATCTTCCTCCCAGTCTTGTCCCCACGTCCACAAATCGTCACAATCCCAGCACTCTGCTGCCACCTTCCTCCTGGACAGGACTTTGCCTGGTGCCTGAAGCATCTTCTCCTCCTGGGAGTGGATCGAAAATATTTCAAGCCCATAGTTGTAGGAAGTAGGCTGTGAGAGGAGGGAAAGATTCCTAGAAGCTGCCACCCTTGGCCTGCCATCGGGGAATGACTGAGAACTGTTGGAGGTCTTTCCTACAGTTAACACCCCAGCTTCTAGCTCCTTCAGTTGGATCCCGAGTTGAAAGATACTGGGCATCGGGGACTTCCCTGGTGGTCCAGTGGATAAGACTCCATGCTCCCACTGCAGGGGGTATGCGTTCTATCCCTGGCTGGGGAATTAACATACCACATGCCGTGCAGCACAGCCAAAAGGTCAAAATAAAAGGGTACATAGATACTTGGCATCAGCCCCCCGAAGTGTAACCTCCCTAGGAGAACCCAAGGGCCACTGCTCCCTACCTTTCCTTTCTGTCTTGTCACCGAGTTGGGCTGAAATCGACTAGCAACTGAAGTGATGAAGGGTCAGGGACTCCTAGTGGGTCTGCTTTCAGTTAGGGACTGGCCCCAGCACCGGGGAGGGCACCACAGAATTAAGTTAAAGGGACAGCACTCTACGATTGGTGTCTCCTGAGAGGTCTCCTCCTCTGGTCTCTGTCTCTTGGGTCCCTCTCATCAGGTGGGGGAAACACTTGCTCCCCTCCCTCATCTCTAGTTTCCTTGTGTCCCTGGGAGCTCACCAGCCCCTGTCCTCAGAAATCCCCTTTCAATTCCCAGGATAGGGAAGGCATGGCAGAAGGGGGTGTTCTAAGCCGGGTTCCCCTCATGCTATCGATAATTCTCTGACTCAGTTTTGGGCACAGGAAAATAATGGGGGAGAGGGACAGTGCTGGCTGGGCCAGGAGGGGGAAGCCCTAGAGTCCTGAGATGTGAGATATGGGAACTGGACCTGCTTCTAAAGAACTTTCCCTTTAGCCCTGCTTTTCGAAGAGAGGAGTAGGTCTCAGATGAGGGATGTGTTGTCACTGTGATAGGCCTATGGAGACCTGGGAGGAGATCTTCCCCAGTCTTACCCTGCTAATTGCCATTGTCCTCAGGGAATCTGGGGGACAATCTGTGTACCATCTTTCCCACTCCAGTAGACTTAGGACCACAGAGAAGAGGTGGGAGTAAGGAGAAACCTGGGAAGGAGGGAGCCCCCCAACCATGTTGCTCTGACCTCTAATCCTGAACTAAGCACTGAGCCCTAGCCTTAAACCTCATGTTCCTGGAGCATTGGAATGAAAAGGGCATGGATCATTATGATGACAAGTTTCATGTAGCATTTTGATGACAAGAGTCCCGGATCATTGTTTTCTTAGGTGTCATGGAGCGTTGTGATGAGAAAATCATGGAGCATTGGGTTGAAAATATTCATGGAGTATTGTGATGACAGTGGTCATGGAGCATTGTGATGACAAGGGTAAGGAGCATTGTGATGACAATGTCCTGGAGCATAGTGATGAGAAAATCATGGAGCCTTGTGAAGAAAAGTCTCATGGAGCATTCTGATGAAAATGTGCATGGAACATTTTGATTACAGGGGTCTAGGAGCATTGTGATGACAAGGACATTGAGCATTGTGATGAGAAGGCCATGGAGCATTCTGATGACATGCGTCATGGAGCTTTGTGATGACAAATGCATGGAGCATTGTGATTACAGGTCCCTTGGAGCATTGAGGTCAAAAGGGCATGGATCATTGTGATGAAACAGACATGAAGCCTTGTCATGACAGTGTTCAAGAAGCTTACTGATGACAAGTTTTCAGCGAGCATTATGATGACAAGTGTACTGAGCATTGTGATGAAAAAGGTCATGGATCATTTTGATGAAAAAGAAATGAAGCCTTGTCATGACAGTGTTCAAGAAGCTTACTGACGACAAGTTTCAGGGAGCATTGTGATGACAAGTGTACTGAACATTGTGATGACAAAGGTCATGGAGCATTGTGATGAGAAGACCATGGATAACTGTGATGACGAGCGTCATGGGGTGTTGTGATGAAAAGTGTTATGGAACATTGTGATCACAAGAGTTTGGAGAATTGTGATGACAGAGGTCATGGAGCATTTTGATTTCATTGTGATAACAATAGCATGAAGCATGATGATGGGCTTGGTGCACTGTGATGACAGGGTTCATGGAGCATTGAGAAGGAAATGGGCATGGAGCATTGTGATTACACGGGTCTTGGTGCATTGTGATGACAAAAGCATGGAGCATTGTGATGAGAAGGCCATGGAGCATTCTGATGACATCCGTCTTGGAGCTTAGTGAGGAGAAGGGCATGGAGCATTGTGATTACAGGGTTCTTGGAGCATGGTGAATACAACGGTCATGGAGCCTTGTGATGACAAGGCCATGGAACATTGTGATGACAGGGTTCATGTAGCATTGTGATGACAAGAGCATGGATCATAGGTCTGACAAGTTTCATGGAGTATTGTGATGACAGTGGGCATGGTGCATTTTGATGACAAGGGCATGGTACATTGTGATGACAAGATCATGGAGTATTGTGAAGACAGGTGTCAGGGAGCATTGTGATGACATATGTCATGGTCCATTGTGAGGACAATGTCATGTGGCAATGTGATGCCAAGTGTCATGTAGGATTGTGATGACAAACTTAATGGAGTATTGTGATTTCAAGGGCTTGGAGCATTGTGATGACAAGGTTCATGGACCATTGTGATGACAAGGGCATGGAGCATTGTGATGACAAGGGCCATTGAGAATTTTGATGACACTTTTGTGAAGCATTGTGATGACAAGCGCATGGAGCTTGCTATGACAGCGGTCATGGAGCATTGCAATGACAATTGCATGGAGAATTGTGATGACAAGAGCATGTAACATTGTGATGAGAAATGTCATGGAGCATTGTGATGACAAGGACGTGGAGAATTGTCATGACAATGGACATGGAGCATTGTGCTGATCAGGGCATGGTGCATTGTGATGGCAAGACCGTGGAGCATTGTGATGAGAAGGCCATGGATAACTGTGATGATGAGAATGATGGAGAACTGTAATGACAATGGGCAAGGAGCATTGTGATGACAGGGTTCATGGAGCATTGTTATGACAGGGGACATGGAGCATTGTGATGACAAGGGTCATGGAGCATTGTGATGCCAATCTTGTGGAGTATTGTGATGACAATGGCATGGATCATTGTGATGAAAGGGGCATGGAGCCTTTTCATGACAGGTTTCATGGAGCATTCTGCGACAAGTATCAGGGAGCATTGTGATGAAAAGTGTATTGAACATTTTGATGACAAAGGTCATGGAGCATTGTGATGAAAGTCATCATGGAGCACTGTGATGACAAGTGTTATGGAACATTGCGATCACAAGCGTTTGGAGCATTTTGATGACAGAAGTCATGGAACACTTGGATTTCAGGGAGCATGGAACATTGTGATGACAAGGGCATCAAGCAATGTGATCCCAAGTTTCAGGGAGGATTGTGATGACAAGCACATCGAGAATTGTGATGACAAGGTCATGTAGCATTTTGCTGACAAAGGCATGGAGCATTGTGCTGACAAGGGCCATGGAGCAATGTTATGACCAGCGTCATGGAGCATTTTGTTTACAGGGTTCATGGAGCTTTGGGATGACAAGGGGATGGATCATTGTGATGACAAGGGTCATGGAGCATTTTGATGACAAGAGTCCCGGATCATTGTGTTGTCAGGGGTCATGGAGTGTTGTGATGACAGTGGTCATGGAACATTGTGATGACAGGGGTCATGGAGAATAGTGATGACAAGGGAATGGAGCATTGTGATGACAAGGTCCTGGAGCATTGTGATGAGAAGACCATGGAGCCTTGTGATGACAAGGCTCATAGAGCATTCTGATGAAAATGGGCATGGAGAATTTTGATTACAGGGGTCATGGAGCATGGTGATGAAAAGGGCATGGAGCATTGTGATGAGAAGGCCATGGAGCATTCAGATGACATTAGTCATGGAACTTTGTGATGACAAGGGCATGGAGCATTGTGATTGAAGGGTCTTGGAGCATTGTGATGAAAAGTGTCATGGAGCCTTGTGATGGCAAGGCCGTGGAAAATTGTGATGGCAGTGGTCATGGAGCATTGTTATGACAGGGGTAATGGAGCATCGTGATGACAAGGGCATGGAGCATAGTTCTGAAAATTTTCATGGATTATTGTGCTGAGAGTCGGCATGGCACATTGTGATGACAAGGGCATGGAACACTGTGATACATGGGTCACGGAGGATTGTAATGACATGGGCGTGGAGCATTGTGATGAGCAGGTCATCGAGCACTGTGATGACAAGCGTCATGGAGCTTTGGGATGACAAGGGCATGGAGCAATGTGATGAGAGTGTTCATGGAGCATTGTGATGACAATGGCATGGAGCATTGTGATGCCAAGGGTCATGGAGTTTGTGATGACAAAGATCATGAAGCATTTTGATGAGAAGGTCGTGGTGCAATGTGATGAGAATGGCAGGGAGCATTGTGATGACAGGGTCATGGAGCAATTTGATGAAAAGTGTCATGGAACATGTTGATGACAGTGGTTATGTAACATTGTGATGAAAAGGGTCATGGAGCCTTTGATGACAGGGGTTATTGAACATTGTGATGTCAGGGGTCATGGAGCATTGTGATGATAAGGCCATGTATCATTCTGATGACAGGGGTCATGGAACATTGTGATGACAGGGTTGACGGAGTATTGTGATGACTAGTGATGGAACATTGTGGTATCAGTGGTGAGAGAGCATTTTGATGAGAAGTGCATGGAGCATTTTGATGAAAAGGTATATGGAGCATTGTGATGAAAAGGTTGTGGAGCATTGTGATGACTAGCACGTGGCGCATTGTGATGACATGGGTCAAGGTACATTGTGCTGACAAGCGCATGGAGCATTGTGATGACAAGGGTCATGGAGCATTGTACTGACAAAAGAATGGAGCATTGTGATGACAAGGGCCTGAAGCAATGTGATCCCAAGGTTCATGGAGGATTGTGAAGACAAGCGCATGGAGCATTGTGATGACAAGGTCATGTTGCATTTTGCTGACAAAGGCATAGAGCATTGTGATGACAAGGGTCAAGGAGAACTGTGATGGCAAGCGTCACGGAGCATTGTGATTACAGGGTTCATCGAGTATTGGGATGAGAAGGGCATGGATCATTGTGATGACAAGTGTCATGGAGCATTTTGCTGACAAGAGTCCCAGACCATTGTGTTGTCAGGGGTCATGGAGTGTTGTGATGACAGGTGTTATGGAGCATTGTGATGAGAAGGTCATGTAGAATTTGGCTGAAAGTGTTCATGGAGTATTGTGATGACAGGGGTCATGGAGCTTTGTGATGAAAAGGGCATGGAGCATTGTAATTACAGTACTCTTGGAGAATTGTGATGACGGGGTCATGGAGCCTTGTGATCACAAGACCGTGGAACATTCTGATGGCAGGGGTGAAAGAGCATTGTTATGACGGTTGTAATGGAGCATTGTGAGGACAAGGCCATGAACCATTGGCCTGAGAAGTTGCATGGATTATTGTGATGAGAGTGGGTATGGATCATTGTGATGACAAGGTCATGGAGCATTGTGATGACAGGGGTCATGGAACATTGTGATGACAGGGGTGAGGGTGTATTGTGATGACTAGTGATGGAACATTGTGATATCAGTGGTGAGAGAGCATTTTGATGAGAAGTGCATGGAGAATTGTGATGACGAGATTTATGGAGCATTGCGATGACAAAGTTGTGGAGCATTGTGATGACAAGTGCATGGCGCATTGTGATTACAAGGGTCTTGGAACATTGTGTTGACAAGGGTCATGGAGCCTTGTGATGACAAGGGCATGGATCATTGGTCTGAAATGTTTCAGGGATTATTTTGATGAGAGTGGGCATGGAGCATTGTGATGACAAGGACAGGGATCACTGTGATACATGAGTCAGGGAGGATGGTGATGACAAGGGCATGGAGAATTGTGATGAGAAGGGAATCGAGCATGTTGACAAGAGTCATGGAGCATTGTGATGACAATGGCATTGAGCAATGTGATGAGAGGGTTCATGGAGCATTGTGATGACAATAGCATGGAGCATTGTGATGCCAAGGATCAAGGAGCTTTGTGATGACAAAGGTCATGGAGCATTTTGATGACAAGGGCGTGGTGCAGCGTGATGAGAAGGGCATGGAACTTCCTATGACAGGGGTCAAGGAACATTGCGATGACAAGTGCATGGAGAATTGTGATGACAAGAGCATGTAACATTGTGATGAGAAATGTCATGTAGCATTGTTATGAGGAGGACGTGGAGAAATGTGATGACAAGGGACTTGGAGCATTGTGATGATCAGGGAATGGATCATTGTGATGGCAAGACCGTGGAGCATAGTGATGAGCAGTCCATGGATTATGTTGATGACGAGTGTCATGGAGCACTCTAATTACCAGAGCCATGGAGCATTGTGATTACTGGTGTCATGGAGCATTGTGATGACAGGGGTCATGGAGCATTGTGATGACAAGTGTCATGGAGCATTGTGATGACAAGCTTGTGGAGTATTGTGATGACATATGGATGGAGCATTGTGATGAAAAAGGCATGGAGTCTTTTTATGAGAGTGTTCAAGGAGCATTCTGACGACAAATGTCAGGGAGCATTGTGATGACAAGTGTATTGAGCATTGTGATTACAATGGTCATGGCACATTGTGATGACAAGGGCATGGAGTATTGTGATGACAGGCATCATGGAGCGTTGTGATGACAAGTGTTATGGAACATTGTGATCACAAAAATTTAGAGCATTGTGATGAAAGTGATCATGGATCATTTTGATTTCAAGGAGCATGGAGCATTGTGATGCCAAGAACATGAAGCAGTGTGATCCCAAGGTTCATGGAGGATTGTGATGACAAGCTCATGGAGGTTTGTGGTGACAAGGTCTTGTAGCATTTTTCTGACAAAGGCATGGAGCATTGTGATGACAAGAGTGATGGAGCACTGTGGTGACAAGCGTCATGGAGCACTGTGATTACAGGGGACATGGAACTTTGGGATGACATGAGCATGGATCTTGTGATGACAAGTGTCATGCAGTATTTTGAAGACAAGAGTCCAGGATCATTGTGTAATCAGGGGTCATGGAACATTGTGATTACTGTGGTCATGGAGCATTGTGATGACAGGGGTCATGGAGCATTGTGATGACAAGGGCATGGAGCATTGTGATGACAAGGGCCATTGAGAATTTTGATGACACTTTTGTGAAGCATTGTGATGACAAGCGCATGGAGCTTGCTATGACAGCGGTCATGGAGCATTGCGATGACAATTGCATGGAGAATTGTGATGACAAGAGCATGTAACATTGTGATGAGAAATGTCATGGAGCATTGCGATGACAAGGACGTGGAGAACTGTGATGACAATGGACATGGAGCATTGTGCTGATCAGGGCATGGTGCATTGTGATGGCAAGACCGTGGAGCATTGTGATGAGAAGGCCATGGATAATTGTGATGATGAGAATGATGGAGAACTGTAATGACAATGGGCAAGGAGCATTGTGATGACAGGGTTCATGGAGCATTGTTATGACAGGGGACATGGAACATTGTGATGACAAGGGTCATGGAGCATTGTGATGCCAATCTTGTGGAGTATTGTGATGACAATGGCATGGATCATTGTGATGAAAGGGGCATGGAGCCTTTTCATGACAGGTTTCATGGAGCATTCTGCGACAAGTGTCAGGGAGCATTGTGATGAAAAGTGTATTGAACATTGTGATGACAAAGGTCATGGAGCATTGTGAAGAAAGTCATCATGGAGTATTGTGATGACAAGTGTTATGGAACATTTTGATCACAAGCCTTTGGAGCATTTTGATGACAGAAGTCATGGAACACTTGGATTTCAGGGAGCATGGAACATTGTGATGACAAGGGCATCAAGCAATGTGATCCCAAGTTTCAGGGAGGATTGTGATGACAAGCACATCGAGAATTGTGATGACAAGGTCATGTAGCATTTTGCTGACAAGGCATGGAGCATTGTGCTGACAAGGGCCATGGAGCAATGTTATGACCAGCGTCATGGAGCATTTTGTTTACAGGGTTCATGGAGCTTTGGGATGACAAGGGGATGGATCATTTTGATGAAAGTGGTCATGGATCATTTTGATTTCAAGGAGCATGGAGCATTGTAATGCCAAGATCATGAAGCAATGTGATCCCAAGGTTCATGGAGGATTGTGATGACAAGCGCATGGAGCTTTGTGCTGACAAGGTCTTGTAGCATTTTGCTGAAAAAGGCATGGAGCATTGTGATTACAGGAGTCTTGGAGCATTGTGATGAAAAGGGCTTGGATCATTGTGATGAAAAAGGCTTGGAGCATTGTCATGACATGGTTCAAGTGCATATTGATGGCAAGTGCCAGGGAGCATTGTGATGACAAGTGTATTGTGCATTGTGATGACAAAGGTCATGGAGCATTGTGATGACAAGGGCATGGATTATTGTGATGACAGGTATCATGGAGCATTGTGATCACAAGTGTTATGGAACATTGTGATCACAAGTGTTTGGATCATTGTGATGACAGAGTTCAAGGATCATTTTGATTTCAAGGAGCATGGAGCATTGTGATGACAAGGGCATGAAGCAAAGTGATCCCAAGGTTCATGGAGGATTGTGATGACAAGCGCATGGAGCACTGTGATGACAAGGTCATGTAGAAGTTTTCTGACAAAGGCATGGAGCATTGTGATGACAAGGGTCATGGTACACTGCGGTGACAATTGTCAGAGAGCATTGTGATTACAGGGGTTATGGAACATTGTGATAACAAATGTCATGGAGCATTGTGATGAGAAGACCATGGATAATTGTGATGAGGAGCATCATGGGGCGTTGTTATGACAAGTGGTATGGAGCCTTGTGAGGACAAGACTGTGGAACATTGTGATGGCAGGGATCATGGGGCAATGTGCTGACAAAGGAATGGAGCATTGTGATGACATGGGTCAAGGAGCTTTGTGATGAAAGTTCATGGAGCATTGTGGTGACAAATGTCACAGAGCCTTGTGATGACGAGGGCATGGACCCTTATGTTGACAAAAGTCATGAAGCATTGTGATGACTGGAGTCACGGAACATTGTGATGACAGCGGTCATGGAGCTTTGGGATGACAAGGGCATGGAGTATTGTGATGACAAGTGCGTGGAGTATTGTGAAGACAGGTGTCAGGGAGCATTGTGATGAAATATGTCATGCTCCATTTTGATGACAATGAATGGAGCATTGTGATGCCAAGTGTCATGGAGGATTTTGATAACAAAGGTTATGGAGCATTGTGATGATAGGGGCTTCGAGCAATGTGATGAGAAGGCCATGGAGCCTTCTGATGACATGCGTCATGGAGCTCTGTGATGAAAACGGCATGGAGCATTGTGATTACAGGGGTCTTGAAGCATTGTGATGACAAGTGTCACGGAGCCTTGTGATGACAAGACTGTGGAACATTGTGATTGCAGGGATCATTGAGCATTGTTATGACAGTGGTAATGGAGCATTGTGATGATAAGAGCATGGATCATTGGTCTGAAATGTTTCATGGATTATTTTGATGAGAGTGGGCATGGAACATTGTGATGACAAGGGCACGGATCACTGTGATACATGATTCAGGGAGGTTTGTAATGACAAGGGCGTGGAGAATTGTGATTAGAAATGAATCGAGCATTTTGATGACAAGAGTTATGGAGCATTGTGACGACAACGGCATTGAGCAATGTGATGAGAGGGTTCATGGAGCATTGTGATTACAATAGCATGGAGCATTGTGATTCCAAGGATCAAGGAGCTTTGTGATGACAAAGTTCATGGAGCATTTTAATGACAAGGGCGAGGTGCATTGTGATGAGAAGGTCATGGAGCTTGCTATGACTGGGGTCAGGGAGCATTGCGATGACAAGTACATGGAGAATTGTGATGACAAGAGCATGTAATATTGCGATGAGAAATGTCATGTAGCATTGTTATGAGGAGGACGTGGAGAAATGTGATGACAAGGGACTTGGAGCATTGTGATGATCAGGGAATGGATCATTGTGATGGCAAGACCGTGGAGCATAGTGATGAGAAGTCCATGGATTATGTTGATGATTAGAGTCATGGAGCACTCTAATTACCAGAGCCATGGAGCATTGTGATTACTGGTGTCATGGAGCACTGTGATTACAGGGGTCATGGAGCATTGTGATGACAAGTGTCATGGAGCATTGTGATGACAAGCTTGTGGAGTACTGTGATGACATTTGGATGGAACATTGTGATGAAAAAGGCATGGAGTCTTTTTATGAGTGTTCAAGGAGCATTCTGACGACAAAAGTCAGGGAGCATTGTGATGACAAGTGTATTGAGCATTGTGATGGCAATGGTTATGGCGCATTGTGATGACAAGGGCATGGAGTATAGTGATGACAGGCATCATGGAGCGTTGTGATGACAAGGATTATGGAACATTTTGATCACAAGCATTTAGAGCATTGTGATGAAAGTGGTCATGGATCATTTTGATTTCAAGGAGCATGGAGCATTGTGATGCCAAGATCATGAAGCAATGTGATCCCAAGGTTCATGGAGGATTGTGATGACAAGCGCATGGAGCTTTGTGCTGACAAGGTCTTGTAGCATTTTGCTGAAAAAGGCATGGAGCATTGTGATTACAGGAGTCTTGGAGCATTGTGATGAAAAGGGCATGGATCAATGTGATGAAAAAGGCATGGAGCATTGTCATGACATGGTTCAAGTGCGTACTGATGGCAAGTGCCAGGGAGCATTGTGATGACAAGTGTATTGTGCATTGTGATGACAAAGGTCATGGAGCATTGTGATGACAAGGGCATGGATTATTGTGATGACAGGTATCATGGAGCATTGTGATGACAAGTGTTATGGAACATTGTGATCACAAGGGTTTGGATCATTGTGATGACAGAGTTCATGGTTCATTTTGATATCAAGGAGCATGGAGCATTGTGATGACAAGGGCATGAAGCAAAGTGATCCCAAGGTTCATGGAGTATTGTGATGACAAGCGCATGGAGCATTGTGATGACAAGGTCATGTAGCATTTTTCTGACAAAGGCATGGAGCATTGTGATGACAAGGGTGATGGAGCACTGTGAAGACAAGCGTCACGGAGCATTGTGATTACAGGGGACATGGAACATTGGGAAGACATGAGCATGGATCTTGTGATGACAAGTGTCATGGAGTATTTTGATGACAAGTGTCCAGGATCATTGTGTTGTCAGGGGTCATGGAGCATTGTGATTACTGTGGTCATGGAGCATTGTGATGACAGGCGTCAAGGAGCATTGTGATGAGAAGGTCATGGAGCTTTGAGCTGAAAATATTCATGGAGTATTGAGATGACAAGGGAATGGAGCATTTTGATGACAACGTCCTGGAGCATTGTGATAAGCGGACCATGGAGCCTTGTGATGACAATTATCATGGAGCATTCTCACTAAAAGAGGCATGGGACATTGTGATTACAGGGGTCTTGGAGCATTGTGATGACAAGTGCTAATAGCATTGTGATGAGAAGGCCATGGAGCATTCTGATAACATGCATCATGGAGCTTTGTGATGACAAGGGCATGGGACATTGTGATTACAGGGGTCTTGGAGTACTGTGATGAAAAGGGCATGGATCACTGTGATGAAAAACACATGGAGCCTTGTCATGACAGGGTTCAAGGAGCATACTGACGACAAGTGTCAGGCAACATTTTGATGACAATTGTATTGAGCACTATGATGACAAAGTTTTTGGAGCATTGTGATGAGAAGACCATTGATTATTGTGATGACGAGCGTCATTGGGCATTGCGATGACAAGTGTTATGGAACACTGTGATCACTAGGGTTTGGAGCATGGTAATGACAGACGTCATGGAGCATTTTGATTGCATTGTGATGACAATAGCATGAAGCATTATGATGATGGGCAAGGTGCATTGTGATGACAGGATTCATGGAGCATTGAGATGAAAAGCGGCAAGGAGCATTGTGATTATAGGGGTATTGGAGCATTGAGATGAGAAGACCAGGGAGCATAGTGATGACATGCGTCATGGAGCTTTGTGATGACAAGGGCATGGAGCATTGTGATTACAGGGGTCTTGGAGCATTGTGATGACAAGGGTCATGTAGCCATGTGAAGACAAGGCCGTGGAACACTGTGATGGCAGGGATCATGGAGCATTGTTATGACAGTGATAATGGAGCATTGTGATGATAAGGTTATGGAGCATTGGTCTGAAAAGTTTCACGGATTATTGTGATGAGATTGGGCATGGAGCATTGTGATGACAATGGCACGGAACACTGTGATACATGGGCCATGGAGGATTGTAATGACAAGGCCATGGAGCGTTGTGATGAGAAGGGCATCGTGCGTTGTGATGACAAGCGTCATGTAGCGTTGTGATGAAAAGGGCATGGAGGAATGTGATGAGAGAGTTCATGGACGATTGTGATGACAAGCGCATGGAGCATTGTGATGACAAGATCATGTAGCATTTTTCTGACAAAGGCATGGAGCATTGTGATGACAAGGGTGATGGAGCACTGTGAAGACAAGCGTCAAGGAGCATTGTGATTACAGGGGACATGGAACATTGGGAAGACATGAGCATGGATCTTGTGATGACAAGTGTCATGGAGTATTTTGATGACAAGTGTCCAGGATCATTGTGTTGTCAGGGGTCATGGAGCATTGTGATTACTGTGGTAATGGAGCACTGTGATGACAGGGGTCATGGAGCATTGTGATGAGAAGGTCATGGAGCTTTGAGCTGAAAATATTCAAGGAGTATTGAGATGACAAGGGAATGGAGCATTTTGATGACAACGTCCTGGAGCATTGTGATGAGCGGACCATGGAGCCTTGTGATGAAAATTATCATGGAGCATTCTCACTAAAAGAGGCATGGGACATTGTGATTACAGGGGTCTTGGAGCATTGTGATGACAAGTGCTAATAGCATTGTGATGAGAAGGCCATGGAGCATTCTGATAATATGCATCATGGAGCTTTGTGATGACAAGGGCATGGGACATTGTGATTACAGGGGTCTTGGAGTACTGTGATGAAAAGGGAATGGATCATTGTGATGAAAAAGGCATGGAGCCTTGTCATGACACGGTTCAAGGAGCATATTGACGACAAGTGTCAGGCAACATTGTGATGACAATTGTATTGAGCACTGTGATGACAAAGTTTATGGAGCATTGTGATGAGAAGACCATTGATTATTGTGATGACGAGCGTCATTGGGCATTGTGATGACAAGTGTTATGGAACACAGTGATCAGTAGGGTTTGGAGCATGGTAATGACAGAGGTCATGGAGCATTTTGATTTCATTGTGATGACAATAGCATGAAGCATTATGATGATGGGCATGGTGCATTGCGATGACAGGGTTCATGGAGCATTGAGATGAAAAGCGGCAAGGAGCATTGTGATTATAGGGGTCTTGGAGCATTGTGATGAGAAGACCATGGAGCACAGTGATGCCAGGCGTCATGGAGCCATGTGATGACAAGGCCATGGAACACAGTGATGGCAGAGTTCATGGAGCATTGTTATGACAGTGAAAATGGAGCATTGTGATGATAAGGTTATGGAGCATTGGTCTGAAAAGTTTCACGGATTATTGTGATGAGATTGGGCATGGAGCATTGTGATGACAAGGGCACGGAACACTGTGATACATGAGTCATGGAGGATTGTAATGACAAGGGCATGGAGCATTGTGATGAGAAGGGCATCGAGCATTGTGATGACAAGCGTCATGGAGCGTTTTGATGACAAGGGCATGGAGGAATGTGATGAGAGGGTTCATGGAGCATTGTGATGACAATGGCATGGAGCATTGTGATACCAAGAGTCGTGGAGATTTGTGATGACCAATGTCATGGAGCATTTTGATGTCAAGGTCGTGGTGCATTGTGATGAGAAGGGCATGGAGCATTGTGATGAGAAGGCCATGGAGCATACTGATGATATGCGTCATGGCGCTTTGTGATGACAATGTCATGGAGCATTTTGATTACAGGTGTCTTGGAGCATTGTGATGAAAAAGGCATGGATCATTGTGATGAAAAAGGCATGGAGCCTTGTCATGACACGGTTCAAGGAGCATACTGACGAAAAGTGGCAGGGAGCATTGTGATGACAAGTGTATTGAGCATTTTGATGACAAAGGTCATGGAGCATTGTGATGAGAAGACCATGGATAATTGTAATGACGAGCGTCATGGGGCGATGTGATAACAAGTGTTATGGAACATTGTGATCACAAGGGTTTGGAGCATTGTGAAGACACAGGTCATGGAGCATTTTGATTTCATTGTGATGACAATAGCATGAAGCATTATGATGATGGGCATGGTGCACTGTGATGACAGGGTTCATGGTGTTTTGAGATGAAAAGGGGCATGGAGCATTGGTCTGACAATTTTCATGGATTATTGTGATGACAGTGGACATGGCGCATTGTGATGACAAGGGCATGGAACATTGTGATGACAAGGTCACAGAGTATTGTGAAGACAGGTGTCAGGGAGCATTGTGATGTCATAGGTCATGGTCCATTGTAATGACAATGGCATGAAGCATTGTGATGCCATGTGTCATGGAGTATTGTGATGATAAAGGTAATGGAGCATTGTGATGACAAGGGCTTGGAGCATTGTGATGACAAGTGTCATTGAGAATTTTGATGACAAAGTCGTGAAGCATTGAGATTACAAGCGCATGGAGCTTGCTATGACAGGGGTCATGGAGCATTGCGATGACAAGTGCATGGAGAACTGTGATGTCAAGAGCATGAAACATTGTGATGAGTAGTGTCATGAAACATTGTGATGAAAAGGGCGTGGGGAATTTTAATGACAAAGGACATGTAGAATTGTGATGACCAGGGCATGGAGCATTGTGATGGCAAAATCGTGGAGCATTGTGATGAGAAGACCATGGATAATTGTAATGACGAGCGTCTTGGAGCACTGTAGTGACAAGGGGCATGAAGCATTTTGATGATAGGTGTCATGCAGCATCGTGATGACAGGGGTCATGGAGCATTCTGATGACAAGGCTCATGGAGCATTCTGCTGACAAGCTCGTGGAGTATTGTGTTGACAGTGTCATGGAGCATTGTGATGAAAAGGGCATGGAGCATTGTGATGAAAAAGGCATGGAGACTTTTCATGATAGGTTTCAAGGAGCATTTTAACGACAAGTGTCAGGGAGCATTGTGATGACATGTGTATTGAGCATTGTGATGACAAAGTTCATGGAGCATTGCGATGACAAGTGCATGGAGTATTGTGATGAAAGGAATCATGGAGCGTTTTGATGACAAGTGTTATGGAACATTGTGATCACAAGGGTTTGGAGCATTGTGATGACAGAGGTCATGGATCATTTTGATTTCAAGGAGCATGGAGTATTGTGATGACAAGGGCATGAAGTAATGTGATGCCAATGTCCATGGAGGATTGTGAATGACAATGGTAAAGAAATATTTTGATGACAAGCGGATGGAGCATTGTGATGACAAGTCATGTAGCATTTTGCTGACATAGGCATGGAGCATTGTGATGACAAGGGTCATGGTACACTGCGATGACAATTGTCAGAGAGCATTGTGATTAGAGGGGTTATGGAATATTGTGATGACAAATGTCATGGAGCATTGTGATGAGAAGACCATGGATAATTGTGATGATGAGCGTCATGGGGCGTTGTGATGACAAGTGATATGGTATATTTTGATCACAAGGGTTTGGAGCATTATGATGACAGAGGTCATGGAGCATGTTGATTTCATTGTGATGACAAAAGCATGAAGCATTATGATGATGGGCATGGTGCATTGTAACGACAGGGTTCATGGAACATTGAGATGACAAGGGCATGGAGCATTGAGATGAGAAAGCCATGGAGCATTCTGATGACATGTGTCATGGAGCTTTGTGATGACAAGGGCATGGAGCATTGTGAATACAGGGGACTTGGAGCACTGTGATGACAAGGGTCATGGGGAAGTGTTATGACAAGGCCGTGGAATATTGTGCTGCCAGGGGTCATGGAGCATTGTTATGACAGGGGCAATGGATCATTGTGTTGACAAGGGCATGGAACATTGGTCTGAAAAGTTTCATGGATTAATGTGATGAGAGTGGGCATGGAGCACTGTGAAGACAACGGCACGGAACACTGTGATACATGGGTTATGGAGCATTGTAATGAGAAGGGCATGAAGCATTGTGATGAGAAGTGCATCAAGCATTGTGATGACAAGCGTCATGGAGCTTTGTGATGAAAAGGGCATGGAACAATGTGATAAGAGGGTTCATGCAGGATTGTGTTGACAATGGCATGGAACATTGTGATGCCAAGGGTCAGGGAGCTTTGTGATCACAAAGGTCATGGAGCAATTTGATGAGAAGTGTGTGCTGCACTGTGATGAGAAGGGCAGGGAGCATTGTGATGACAGGGTCATGGAGCAATTTGATGAAAAGGGTCATGGAATATTTTGATGACAAGTGTTATGGAACATTGTGATGTCAGGAGTGATGGAGCTTTGTGATGAAAAGTTCATGGAGCATTGCGGTGAAAATTGTCACAGAGCCTTGTGATGACGAGGGCATGGACCATTGTGATGAAAAAAGTCATGAAGCATTGTGATGACTGGAGTCACGGCACATTGTGATGACAGCGGTCATGGAGAATTGTGATGACAAGGGCATGGAGTATTGTGATGACAAGGTCATGGATTATAGTGAAGACAGGTGTCAGGGAGCATTGTGATGAAATATGTCATGCTCCATTGTGATGACAATGAATGGAGCATTGTGATGCCAAGTGTCTTGGAGGATTTTGATGACAAAAGTTATGGAGCATTGTGATGATAGGGGCTTCGAGCAATGTGATGAGAAGGCCATGGAGCCTTCTGATGACCTGCGTCATGGAGCTCTGTGATGAAAAGGGAATGGAGCATTGTGATTACAGGGGTCTTGGAGCATTGTGACGACACGTGTCGTGGAGCCTTGTGATGACAAGACTGTGGAACATTGTGATGGCAGGGATCATGGAGCATTGTTATGACAGGGGTAATGGAGCATTGTGATGACAAGGGCATGGATCATTTGTCTGAAATGTTTCATGGATTATATTGATGAGAGTGGGCATGGAGCATTGTGATGACAAGGGCACCGATCACTGTGATACATGAGTCAGGGAGGATTGTAATTGGAAGTTCGTGGAGAAATGTGATGAGAAGTGAATCGAGCATTTTGATGACAAGAGTCATGGAGCATTGTGACGACAACGGCATTGAGCAATGTGATCAGAGGGTTCATGGAGCATTGTGATGACAATAGCTTGGAGCATTGTGATGCCAAGGATCAAGGAGCTTTGTGATGACAAAGTTCATTGAGCATTTTAATGACAAGGGCGTGGAGCATTGTGATGAGAAGGGCATGGAGCTTGCTATGACATGGGTCATGGAGCATTGCGATGACAAGTGCATGGAGAATTGTGATGACAAGAGCATGTAACATTACGATGAGAAATGTCATGTAGCATTGTTATGAGGAGGACGTGGAGAAATGTGATGACAAGGGACTTGGAGCATTGTGATGATCAGGGAATGGACCATTGTGATGGCAAGACCTTGGAGCATAGTGATGAGAAGTCCATGGATTATGTTGATGACGAGTGTCATGGAGCACTCTAATTACCATAGCCATGGAGCATTGTGATTACAGGTGTCATGGAGCATTGTGATGACAGGGGTCATGGAGCATTGTGATGCCCAGCTTGTGGAGTATTGTGATGACATTTGGATGGAGCATTGTGATGAAAAAGGCATGGAGTCTTTTTATGAGTGTTCAAGGAGCATTCTGATGACAAAAGTCAGGGAGCATTGTGATGACGAGTGTATTGAGCATTGTGATGACAATGGTCATGGCGCATTGTGATGACAAGGGCATGGAGTATTGTGATGACAGGCATCATGGAGCGTTGTGATGACAAGGGTTATGGAACATTGTGATCACAAGCATTTAGAGCATTGTGATGAAAGTGGTCATGGATCATTTTGATTTCAAGGATCATGGACCATTGTGATGCCAAGATCATGAAGCAATGTGATCCCAAGGTTCATGGAGAATTCTGATACAAGCGCATGGAGCTTTTTGCTGACAAGTTCTTGTAGCATTTTGCTGAAAAAGGCATGGAGCATTCTGATTACAGGAGTCTTGGAACATTGAGATGAAAAGGGCATGGATCATTGTGATGAAAAAGGCATGGAGCATTGTCATGACATGGTTCAAGTCCATACTGATGGCAAGTGCCAGGGAGCATTGTGATGACAAGTGTATTGTGCATTGTGATGACAAAGGTCATGGAGCATTGTGATGACAAGGGCATGGATTATTGTGATGACAGGCATCATGGAGCATTGTGATCACATTTGTTATGGAACATTGTGATCACAAGGGTTTGGATAATTGTGATGACAGAGTTCATGGATCATGTTGATTTCAAGGAGCATGGAGCATTGTGATGACAAGGGCATGAAGCAATGTGATCCCAAGGTTCATGGAGGATTGTGATGACAAGCGCATGGAGCATTGTGATGACAAGGTCATGTAGCATTTTTCTGACAAAGGCATGGAGCATTGTGATGCCAAGGGTGATGTAGCACTGTGAAGACAAGCGTCAGGGAGCATTGTGATTACAGGCGACATGGAATATTGGGAAGGCATGAGCATGGATCTTGTGATGACAAGTGTCATGGAGTATTTTGATGACAAGTGTCCAGGATCATTGTGTTGTCAGGGGTCATGGAGCATTGTGATTACTGTGGTCATGGAGCACTTTGATGACAGGGGTCATGGAGCATTGTGATGAGAAGGTCATGGAGCTTTGAGCTGAAAATATTCATGGAGTATTGAGATGACAAGGGAATGGAGCATTTTGATGACAACGTCCTGGAGCATTGTGATGAGCGGACCATGGAGCCTTGTGATGACAATTATCATGGAGCATTCTCACTAAAAGAGGCATGGGACATTGTGATTACAGGGGACTTGGAGCATTGTGATGACAAGTGCTAATAGCACTGTGATGAGAAGGCCATGGAGCATTCTGATAACATGCATCATGGAGCTTTGTGATGACAAGGGCATGGGACATTGTGATTACAGGGGTCTTGGAGTACTGTGATGAAAAGGGCATGGATCATTGTGATGAAAAAGACATGGAGCCTTGTCATGACAGGGTTCAAGGAGCATACTGACGACAAGTGTCAGGCAACATTGTGATGACAATTGTATTGAGCACTATGATGACAAAGTTTATGAAGCATGGTGATGAGAAGACCATTGATTATTGTGATGACGAGCGTCATTGGGCATTGTGATGACAAGTGTTATGGAACACTGTGATCACTAGTGTTTGGAGCATGGTAATGACAGAGGTCATGGAGCATATTGATTTCATTGTGGTGACAATAGCATGAAGCATTATGATGATGGGCATGGTGCATTGTGATGACAGGGTTCATGGTATTTTGAGATGAAAAGCGGCAAGGAGCATTGTGATTATAGGGGTCTTGGAGCATTGTGATGAGAAGACCATGGAGCATAGTGATGACATGCGTCATGGAGCTTTGTGATGACAAGTGAATGGAGCATTGTGATTACAGGGGTCTTGGAGCATTGTGATGACAAGGGTCATGGAGCCATGTGATGACTAGGCCGTGGAACACTGTGATGGCAGGTTTCATGGAGCATTGTTATGACAGTGATAATGGAGCATTGTGATGATAAGGTTATGGAGCATTGGTCTGAAAATTTTCACGGATTATTGTGATGAGATTGGGCATGGAGCATTGTGATGACAAGGGTACGGAACACTGTGATACATGAGTCATGGAGGATTGTAATGAAAAGGGCATGGAGCATTCTGATGAGAAGGGCATCGTGCATTGTGATGACAAGCGTAATGGAGCGTTGTGATGACAACGGCATGGAGCAATGTGATGAGGGGGTTCATGGAGCATTGTGATGACAATGGCATGGAGCATTGTGATACCAAGTGTCGTGGAGCTTTGTGATGACCAATGTCATGGAGCAGTTTGATGACAAGGTTGTGGTGCATTGTGATGAGAAGTTTATGGAGCATTGTTATGAGAAGGTAATGGAGCATACTGATGATATGTGTCATGGAGCTTTGTGATGACAATGTCATGGAGCATTTTGATTACAGGTGTCTTGGAGAATTGTGATGAAAAGAGCATGGATCATTGTGATGAAAAAGGCACGGAGCCTTTTCATGACAGGGTTCAAGGAGAATACTGACGAAAAGTGGCAGGGAGCATGGTGATGACAAGTGTATTGAGCATTGTGATGACAAAGGTCATGGAGCATTGTGATGAGAAGACCATGGATAATTGTAATGACGAGCGTCATGGGGCTATGTGATAACAAGTGTTATGGAACATTGTGATCACAAGGGTTTCGAACATTGTGAAGACACAGGTCATGGAGCATCTTGATTTCATTGTGATGACATAGCATGAAGCATTATGATGATGGGCATGGTGCACTTTGATGACAGGGTTCATGGTGTTTTGAGATGAAAAGTGGCATGGAGCATTAGTCTGACAACTTTCATGGATTATTGTGATGACAGTGGACATGTCACATTGTGATGACAAGGGCATGGAACATTGTGATGACAAGGTCACAGAGTATTGTGAAGACAGGTGTCAGGGAGCATTGTGATGTCATAGGTCATGGTCCATTGTGATGACAATGGCATGAAGCATTGTGATGCCATGTGTCATGGAGGATTGTGATGACAAAGGTAATGGAGCATTGTGATGACAAGGGCCATTGAGAATTTTGATGACAAGGTCGTGAAGCATTGAGATTACAAGCACATGGAGCTTGCTATGACAGGGGTCATGGAGCATTGCGATGACAAGTGCATGGAGAATTGTGATGTCAAGGGCATGAAACATTGTGATGAGTACTGTCATGGAACATTGTGATGAAAAGGACGTGGTGAATTTTGATGACAAAAGACATGTAGCATTGTGATGACCAGGGCATGGAGCATTGTGATGGCAAAATCGTGGAGCATTGTGATGAGAAGACCATGGATAATTGTAATGACGACCGTCCTGGAGCACTGTAATGACAAGGGGCATGAAGCATTGTAATGATAGGTGTAATGGAGCATTGTGATGACAGGGGTCATGGAGCATTCTGATGACAAGACTCATGGAGCATTCTGATGACAAGCTTGTGGAGTATTGTGATGACAGTGGCATGGAGCATTGTGATGAAAAGGGCATGGAGCACTGTGATGAAAATGGCATGGAGACTTTTCATGATAGGTTTCAAGGAGCATTTTGATGACAAGTGTCAGGGAGCATTGTGATGACATGTGTATTGAGCATTGTGATGACAAAGTTCATGGAGCATTGTGATGACAAGTGCATGGTGTATTGTGATGAAAGGAATCATGGAGCGTTTTGATGACAAGTGTTATGGAATATTGTGATCACAAGGGTTTGGAGCATTGTGATGACAGAGGTCATGGATCATTTTGATTTCAAGGAGCATGGAGCAATGTGATGACAAGGGCATGAAGTAATGTGATGCCAATGTTCATGGAGGAATGTGAATGACAATGGTAAAGAAGTATTGTGATGACAAGCGCATGGAGCATTGTGATGACAAGTCATGTAGCATTTTGCTGACATAGGCATGGAGCATTGTGATGACAAAGGTCATGGTACACTGCGATGACAATTGTCAGAAAGCATTGTGATTAGAGGTGTTATGGAACATTGTGATGACAAATGTCATGGAGCATTGTGATGAGAAGACCATGGATAATTTTGATAATGAGCGTCATAGGGTGTTGTGATGACAATTGATATGGAACATTTTGATCACAAGGGTTTGGAGCATTGTGATGACAGAGTTCATGGAGCATGTTGATTTCATTGTGATGACAATAGCATGAAGCATTATGTTGACGGGCATGGTGCATTGTGATGACAGGGTTCATGGAGCATTGAGATGACAAGGGCATGGAGCATTGTGAATACAGGGGTCTTGGAGCACTGTGATGACAAGGGTCATGGGGAAGTGTTATGACAAGGCCATGGAAGATTGTGATGCCAGTGGTCATGGAGAATTGTTATGACAGGGGCAATGGATCATTGTGATGACAAGTGCATGGAACATTGGTCTGAAAAGTTTCATGGATAATTGTGATGAGAGTGGGCATGGAGTACTGTGATGACAAGGGCACGGAACACTGTGATACATGGGTCATGGAGCATTGTAATGAGAAGGGCATGAAGCATTGTGATGAGAAGCGCATCAAGCATTTTGATGACAAGCGTCATGGAGCTTTGTGATGAAAAGGGCATGGAGCAATGTGATAAGAGGGTTCATGGAGCATTGTGATGACAATGGCATGGAACATTGTGATGCTAAGGGTCATGGAGGTTTGTGATGACAAGGTCATGGAGCATTTTGATGACAAGTGTGTGGTGCACTGTGATGAGAAGGGCAGGGAGCATTGTGATGAAAGGGTCATGGAGCAATTTGATGAAAAGGGTCATGGAATATTTTGATGAGAAGTGTTATGGAACATTGTGATGTCAGGAGTGATGGAGCATTGTGATGATAATGGCATGAAGCATTGTGATGACAGGGTTCCTGGTGCTTTGTGATCACAAGGGCATGGAGCACTGTCATTACAGGGTTCTTGGAGCATTGTGATGAAAAGGGCATGGACCATTGTGATGAAATAACACGGAGCCTTGTCATGACAGGGTTCAAGGAGCATACTGACGACAAGTGTCAGGGAGCATTGTGATGACAAGTGTATTGAGCATTGTGATGACAAAGGCATGGAGCATTTTGATGAGAAGACCATGGATAATTGTGATGAGGAGCATCATGGGGTGTTGTGATGACAAGTGTTATGGAACAATGTGATCCCAAGGGTTTGGAGCTTTATGATGACAGAGGTCTTGGAGCATTTTGATTTCATTGTGATGGAAATAGCATGAAGCATTATGATGAAGGTCATGGTGCATTGTGATGACAGGGTTCATGGAGCATTGCGATGAAAAGCGGCATGGAGCTTTGTGATTACAGGGGTCTAGGAAAATTGTGATGACAAGGGCATGGAGCCTTGTGATGAGAAGGCCGTGGAATATTATGATGTCAGGGGTCATGGAGCATAAGTCTGAAATGTTTCATGGATTATTATGATGAGCATGGACATGGAGCATTGTGATGAAAAGGCCACGGAACACTGTGATACATGGGTCATGGAGGATTCTAATGACAAAACCATGGAGTATTTTGATGAGAAGGGCATCGAGCATTGTGATGACAAGCGTCATGGAGCATTGTGATGCCACGGGTCATGGAGCTTAGTGATGACAAAGGTTATTGAGTATTTTGATGACAAGGGCATTGTGCTTTTTGATGAGAAGGGCAGGAAGCAGTGTGATGACAGGATCAAGGAGCAATTTGATGAAAAGTGTCAAGGAATATTTTGATGACAGATGTTATGGAACATTGTGATGTCAGGGGTCATGGAGCATTGTGAGGATAAGGGCATGTAGCATTGTGACGACAGGGGTCATGGAACACTGTGGTGACAGGGTGGAGGGATTATTGTGATGACTAGAGATGGAACCTTGTGATATCAGTTGTCAGAGAGCATTTTGATGAGAAGTGAATGGAGCATTGTGATGACAAGTTTTATGGAGCATTGTGATGACAATGTTGTAGAGCATTGTGTTGACAAACGCATGGCTTATTGTGATGACATGGGTCATGGAGCATTTTGCTGACATGGGCATGGAGCATTGTGATGACCAGGGTCATGGAGTATTGTGCTGACAAAGGAATGGCGCATTGTCATGACATGGGTCAAGGAGCTTTGTGATGAAAAGTTCATGGAGCATTGTGGTGACAAATGTCGCAGAGCCTTGTGATGACGAGGGCATGGACCCTTGTGTTGACAAAAGTCATGAAGCATTGTGATGACTGGAGTCACGGAACATTGTGATGACAGCGGTCATGGAGCATTGTGATGACAAGGGCATGGAGTATTGTGATGACAAGGCCATGGAGTATTGTGAAGACAGGTGTCAGGGAGCATTGTGATGACATATGTCATGCTCCATTGTGATGACAATGGAATGGAGCATTGTGATGCCAAGTGTCATGGAGCATTGTGATGACAAGGGCTTCGAGCAATGTGATGAGAAGGCCATGGAGCCTTCGGATGACATGTGTCATGGAGCTTTGTGATGAAAAGGGCATGGAGCATTGTGATTACAGGGGTCTTGGATCATTGTGATGACAAGTGTCATGGAGCCTTGTGATGACAAGGCCGTGGAACATTGTGATGTCAGTGATCATGGAGCATTGTTATGACAGTGGTAATGGAGCATTCTGATGACAAGGGCATGTATCTTTGGTCTGAAATGTTTCATGGATTATTTTGATGAGAGTGGGCATGGAGCATTGTGATGACAAGGGCACGGATCACTGTGATACATGAGTCAGGGAGGATTGTAATGACAGGGACATGGAGAATTGTGATGAGAAGTGAATCGAGCATTTGGATGACAAGCGTCATGGAGCATTGTGATGACAACGGCATTGAGCAATGTGATGAGAGGGTTCATGGAGCATTGTGATGACAATAGCAAGAAGCATTGTGATGCCAAGGATCAAGGAGCTTTGTGATGACAAAGGTCATGGAGCATTTTGATGACAAGGGTGTGGTGCGTTGTGATGAGAAGGGCATGGAGATGCTATGACAGGTGTCATGGAGCATTGCGATGACAAGTGCATGGAGAATTGTGATGACAAGAGCATGTAATATTGTGAGGAGAAATGTCATGTAGCATTGTTATGAGGAGGACGTGGAGAAATGTGATGACAACGGACTTGGAGCATTGTGATGATCAGGGAATGGATCATTGTGATGGCAAGACCGTGGAGCATAGTGATGAGAAGTCCATGGATTATGTTAATGATGAGTGTCATGGAGCACTCTAATTACAAGAGCCATTGAGCATTGTGATTACAGGTGTCATGGAGCATTGTGATGACAGGGGTCATGGAGCATTGTGATGGCAAACTTGTGGAGTATTGTGATGACATTTGGATGGAGCACTGTGATGAAAAAGGCATGGAGTCTTTTTATGAGAGTGTTCAAGGAGCAATCTGACGACAAATGTCAGGGAGCATTGTGATGACAAGTGTATTGAGCATTGTGATGACAATGGTCAGGGCGGATTGTGATGACAAGGGCATGGAGTATTGTGATGACAGGCATCATGGAGCGTTGTGATGACAAGTGTTATGGAACCTTGTGATCACAAGCATTTAGAGCATTGTGATGAAAGTGGTCATGGATCATTTTGATTTCAAGGAGCATGGAGCATTGTGATGCCAAGATCATGAAGCAATGTGATCCCAAGGTTCATGGAGATTTGTGATAACAAGCGCATGGAGAATTGTGGTGACAACGTCTTGTAGCATTTTGCTGAAAAAGGCATGGAGTTTTGTGATTAGAGGTGTCTTGGAGCATTGTGATGAAAAGGGCATGGAGCATTGTCATGACATGGTTCAAGTGCATACTGATAGCAAGTGCCAGGGAGCATTGTGATTACAAGTGTATTGTGCACTGTGATGACAAATGTCATGGAGCATTTTTCTGACAAAGGCATGGAGCATTGTGATGATAAGGGTGATGGAGCACTGTGAAGAAAAGCGTCACGGAGCATTGTGATTACAGGGGATATGGAACATTGGGATGACATGAGCATGGATCTTGTGATGACAAGTGTCATGGAGTATTTTGATGACAAGCGTCCAGGATCACTGTGTTGTCAGGGGTCATGGAGCATTGTGATGACAGGGATCATGGAGCATTGTGATGAGAAGGTAATGGAGCATTGAGCTGAAAATATTTATGGAGTATTGAGATGACAAGGGAAAGGAGCATTTTGATGACAACGTCCTGGAGCATTGTGATGAGCGGACCATGGAGCCTTGTGATGACAATTATCATGGAGCATTCTCACTAAAAGAGGCATGGGGCACTGTGATTACAGGGGTCTTGGAGCATTGTGATGACAAGTGCTAATAGCATTGTGATGAGAAGGCCATGGAGCATTCTGATAACATGCATCATGGAGCTTTGTGATGACAAGGGCATGGGACATTGTGATTACAGGGGTCTTGGAGTATTGTGATGAAAATGGCATGGATCATTGTGATGAAAAAGTCATGGAGCCTTGTCATGACAGGGTTCAAGGAGCATACTGACGACAAGTGGCAGGCAACATTGTGATGACAAGTGTATTGAGCATTGTGATGACAAAGTTTATGGAGAATTGTGATGAGAAGACCATTGATTATTGTGATGACGAGCGTCATTGGGCATTGTGATGACAAGTGTTATGGAACACTGTGATCACTAGGGTTTGGAGCATGGTAATGACAGGTCATGGAGCATTTTGATTTAATTATGGTGATAATAGCATGAAGCATTATGATGATGGGCATGGTGCATTGTGATGACAGGGTTCATGGAGCATTGAGATGAAAAGCGGCAAGGAGCATTGTGATTATAGGGGTCTTGGAGCATTGTGATGAGAAGGCCATGGAGCATTATGATGAGAAGACCATGGAGCATAGTGATGACATGCCTCATGGAGCTTTGTGATGACAAGGGCATGGAGCATTGTGATTACAGGGGTCTTGGAGCATTGTGATGACAAGGGTCATTTAGCCATGTGATGACAAGGCCGTGGAACACTGTGATGGCAGGGTTCATGGAGCATTGTTATGACAGTGATAATGGAGCATTGTGATGATAAGGTTATGGAGCATTGGTCTGAAAAGCTTCACGGATTATTGTGATGAGATTGGGCATGGAGCATTGTGATGACAAGGGCACGGAACACTGTGATACATGGGTCATGGAGGATTGTAATGACAAGGGCATGGAGCGTTGTGATGAGAAGGGCATCGTGCGTTGTGATGACAAGCGTCATGGAGCGTTGTGATGAAAAGGGCATGGAGGAATGTGATGAGAGAGTTCATGGAGCATTGTGATGACAATGGCATGGAGCATTTTGATACCAAGGGTCATGGAGCTTTGTGATGACCAATGTCATGGAGCATTTTGATGACAAGGTCCTGGTGCATCGTGATGAGAAGGGCATGGAGCATTGTGATGAGCAGGCCATGGAGCATACTGATGACATGCGTCATGGAGCTTTGTGATGACAATGTCATGGAGTATTTTGATTACAGGAGTCTTGGAGCATTGTGAAGAAAAGGGCATGGATCATTGTGCTGAAAACGGCATGGAGCCTTGTCATGACAGGGTTCAAGGAGCATACTGATGAAAAGTGGCAGGGAGCATTGTGATGACAAGTGTATTGAGAATTGTGATGACAAAGGTCATGGAGCATTGTGTTGAGAAGACCATGCATAATTGTAATGACGAGCGTCATGGGGCGATGTGATAACAAGTGTTATGGAACATTGTGATCACAAGGGTTTGGAGCATTGTGAAGACACAGGTCATGGAGCATTTTGATTTCATTGTGATGACAATAGCATGAAGCATTATGATGATGGGCATGGTGCATTTTGATGACAGGGTTCATGGTGTTTTGAGATGAAAAGGGGCATGGAGCATTGGTCTGACTATTTTCATGGATTATTGTGATGACAGTGGACATGGCGCATTGTGATGACAAGGGCATGGAACATTGTGATGACAAGGTCACAGAGTATTGTGAAGACAGGTGTCAGGGAGCATTGTGTTGTCATAGGTCATGGTCCATTGTGATGACAATGGCATGAAGCATTGTGATGCCATGTGTCATGGAGGATTGTGATGACAAAGGTAATGGAGCATAGTGATGACAAGGGCCATTGAGAATTTTGATGACAAGGTCGTGAAGCATTGAGATTACAAGCGCATGGAGCTTGCTATGACAGGGGTCATGGAGCATTGCAATGACAAGTGCATGGAGAATTGAGATGTCAAGAGCATGAAACATTGTGATGAGTAGTGTCATGGAACATTGTGATGAAAAGGACGTGGTGAATTTTGATGACAAAAGACATGTAGCATCGTGATGACCAGGGCATGGAGCATTGTGATGGCAAAATCGTGGAGCATTGTGATGAGAAGTCTATGGATAATTGTAATGACGAGCGTCATGGAGCACTGTAATGACAAGGGGCATGAAGCATTGTGATGATAGGTGTCATGGAGCATTGTGATGACAGGGGTCATGGAGCATTCACATGGCAAGACTCATGGAGCATTCTGATGACAAGCTTGTGGAGTATTATGATGACAGTGGCATGGAGCATTGTGATGAAAAGGGCATGGAGCATTGTGATGAAAAAGGCATGGAGAGTTTTCATGATAGGTTTCAAGTGCATTTTGATGACAAGTGTCAGGGAACATTGTGATGACATGTGTATTGAGCATTGTGATGACAAAGTTCACGGAGCATTGTGATGACAAGTGCATGGAGTATTGTGATGAAAGGAATCATGGAGCGTTTTGATGACAAGTGTTATGGAACATTGTGATCACAAGGGTTTGGAGCATTGTGATGACAGAGGTCATGGATCATTTTGATTTCAAGGAGCATGGAGCATTGTGATGACAAGGGCATGAAGTAATGTGATGCCAATGTTCATGGAGGATTGTGAATGAAAATGGTAAAGAAGTATTGTGATGACAAGCACATGGAGCATTGTGATGACAAGTCATGTAGCATTTTGCTGACATAGGCATGGAGCATTGTGATGACAAGGGTCATGGTACACTGCGATGACAATTGTCAGAGAGCATTGTGATTAGAGGTGTTATGGAACATTGTGATGACAAATGTCATGGAGCACTGTGATGAGAAGACCATGGATAATTGTGATAATGAGCGTCATGGGGCTTTGTGATGACAAGTGATATGGAACATTTTGATCACAAGGGTTTGGAGCATTGTGATGACAGAGGTCATGGAGCATGTTGATTTCATTGTGATGACAATAGCATGAAGCATTATGTTGACGGGCATGGTGCATTGTGATGACAGTGTTCATGGAGCATTGAGATGACAAGGGCATGGAGCATTGTGAATACAGGGGTCTTGGAGCACTGTGATGACAAGGGTCATGGGGAAGTGTTATGACAAGGCCATGGAAGATTGTGATGCCAGGGGTCATGGAGCATTGTTATGACAGGGGCAATGGATCATTGTGATGACAAGTGCATGGAACATTGGTCTGAAATATTTCATGGATTATTGTGATGAGAGTGGGCATGGAGCACTGTGATGAAAAGTGCACGGAACACTGTGATACATGGGTCATGGAGCATTGTAATGAGAAGGGCATGAAGCATTGTGATGAGAAGCGCATCAAGCATTGTGATGAAAAGCGTCATGGAGCTTTGTGATGAAAAGGGCATGGAGCAATGTGATAAGAGGGTTCATGGAGCATTGTGATCACAATGGCATGGAACATTGTGATGCTAAGGGTCATGGAGGTTTGTGATGACAAGGTCATGGAGCATTTTGATGACAAGTGTGTGGTGCACTGTGATGAGAAGGGCAGGGAGCATTGTGATGAAAGGGTCATGGAGCAATTTGATGAAAAGGGTCATGGAATATTTTGATGAGAAGTGTTATGGAACATTGTGATGTCAGGAGTGATGGAGCATTGTGATGATAAGGGCATGAAGAATTGTGATGACAGGGTTCCTGGTGCTTTGTGATCACAAGGGCATGGAGCATTGTCATAGCAGGGTTCTTGGAGCATTGTGATGAAAAGGGCATGGACCATTGTGATGAAATAACACGGAGCCTTGTCATGACAGGGTTCAAGGAGCATACTGACGACAAGTGTCAGGGAGCATTGTGATGACAAGTGTATTGAGCATTGTGATGACAAAGGCATGGAGCATTTTGATGAGAAGACCATGGATAATTGTGATGAGGAGCATCATGGGGTGTTGTGATGACAAGTGTTATAGAACAATGTGATCCCAAGGGTTTGGAGCTTTATGATGACAGAGGTCTTGGAGCATTTTGATTTCATTGTGATGGAAATAGCATGAGGCATTATGATGAAGGGCATGGTGCATTGTGATGACAGGGTTCATGGAGCATTGTGATGAAAAGCGGCATGGAGCTTTGTGATTACAGGGGTCTTGGAGAATTGTTATGACAAGGGCATGGAGCCTTGTGATGACAAGGCCGTGGAACATTATGATGTCAGGGGTCATGGAGCATAAGTCTGAAATGTTTCATGGATTATTATGATGAGCATGGACATGGAGCATTGTGATGAAAAGGCCACGGAACACTGTGATACATGGGTCATGGAGGATTGTAATGACAAAACCATGGAGTATTTTGATGAGAAGGGCATCGAGCATTGTGATGACAAGCGTCATGGAGCATTGTGATGCCACGGGTCATGGAGCTTAGTGATGACAAAGGTTATTGAGTATTCTGATGACAAGGGCGTTGTGCTTTGTGATGAGAAGGGCAGGAAGCATTGTGATGACAGGATCAAGGAGCAATTTGATGAAAAGTGTCAAGGAATATTTTGATGACAGATGTTATGGAACATTGTGATGTCAGGGGTCATGGAGCATTGTGAGGATAAGGGCATGTAGCATTGTGATGACAGGGGTCATGGAACACTGTGGTGACAGGGTGGAGGGATTATTGTGATGACTAGAGATGTAACCTTGTGATATCAGTTGTCAGAGAGCATTTTGATGAGAAGAGAATGGAGCATTGTGATGACAAGTTTTATGGAGCATTGTGATGACAATGTTGTAGAGCATTGTGTTGACAAGCGCATGTCTTATTGAGATGACATGGGTCATGGAGCATTTTGCTGACATGGGCATGGAGCATTGTGATGACAAGGGTCATGGAGCATTGTGCTGACAAAGGAATGGCGCATTGTCATGACATGGGTCAAGGAGCTTTGTGATGAAAAGTTCATGGAGCATTGTGGTGACAAATGTCACAGAGCCTTGTGATGACGAGGGCATGGACCCTTGTGTTGAAAAAAGTCATGAAGCATTGTGATGACTGGAGTCACGGAACATTGTGATGACAGCGGTCATGGAGCTTTGTGATGACAAGGGCATGGAGTATTGTGATGACAAGGTCATGGAGTATTGTGAAGACAGGTGTCAGGGAGCATTGTGATGACATATGTCATGCTCCATTGTGATGACAATGGAATGGAGCATTGTGATGCCAAGTGTCATGGAGCATTGTGATGACAAGGGCTTCGAGCAATGTGATGATAAGGCCATGGAGCCTTCTGATGACATGTGTCATGGAGCTTTGTGATGAAAAGGGCATGGAGCATTGTGATTACAGGGGTCTTGGATCATTGTGATGACAAGTGTCATGGAGCCTTGTGATGACAAGACCGTGGAACATTGTGATGGCAGTGATCATGGAGCATTGTTATGACAGGGGTAATGGAGCATTCTGATGACAAGGGCATGGATCTTTAGTCTGTAATGTTTCATGGATTATTATGATGAGAGTGGGCATGGAGCATTGTGATGACAAGGGCACGAATCACTGTGATACATGAGTCAGGGAGGATTGTAATGACAGGGACATGGAGAATTGTGATGAGAAGTGAATCGAGCATTTGGATGACAAGCGTCATGGAGCATTGTGATGACAACGGCATTGAGCAATGTGATGAGAGGGTTCATGGAGCATTGTGATGACAGTAGCAAGAAGCATTGTGATGCCAAGGATCAAGGAGCTTTGTGATGACAAAGGCCATGGAGCATTTTGATGACAAGGGTGTGTTGCGTTGTGATGAGAAGGGCATGGAGCTTGCTATGAGAGGGGTCATGGAGCATTGCAATGACAAGTGCATGGAGAATTGTGATGACAAGAGAATGTAACATTGTGATGAGAAATGTCATGTAGCATTGTTATGAGGAGGACGTGGAGAAATGTGATGACAAGGGACTTGGAGCATTGTAATGATCAGGGAATGGATCATTGTGATGGCAAGACCGTGGAGCATAGTGATGAGAAGTCCATGGATTATGTTAATGATGAGTGTCATGGAGCACTCTAATTACAAGAGCCATGGAGCATTGTGATTACAGGTGTCATGGAGCATTGTGATGACAGGGGTCATGGAGCATTGTGATGACAAGCTTGTGGAGTATTGTGATGACATTTGGATGGAGCACTGTGATGAAAAAAGCATGGAGTCTTTTTATGAGCGTGTTCAAGGCGCATTCTGACGACAAATGTCAGGGAGCATTGTGATGACAAGTGTATTGAGCATTGTGATGACAATGGTCAGGGCGGATTGTGATGACAAGGGCATGGAGTATTGTGATGACAGGCATCATGGAGCGTTGTGATGACAGGTGTTATGGAACCTTGTGATCACAAGCATTTAGAGCATTGTGATGAAAGTGGTCATGGATCATTTTGATTTCAAGGAGCATGGAGCATTGTGATGCCAAGATCATGAAGCAATGTGATCCCAAGTTTCATGGAGGATTGTGATAACAAGCGCATGGAGCATTGTGGTGACAACGTCTTGTAGCATTTTTCTGAAAAAGGCATGGAGCATTGTGATTACAGGAGTCTTGGAGCATTGTGATGAAAAGGGAATGGAGCATTGTCATGACATGGTTCAAGTGCATACTGATAGCAAGTGCCAGGGAGCATTGTGATTACAAGTGTATTGTGCACTGTGATGACAAATGTCATGGAGCATTTTTCTGACAAAGGCATGGAGCATTGTGATGATAAGGGTGATGGAGCACTGTGAAGAAAAGCGTCACGGAGCATTGTGATTACAGGGGATATGGAACATTGGGATGACATGAGCATGGATCTTGTGATGACAAGTGTCATGGAGTATTTTGATGACAAGCGTCCAGGATCACTGTGTTGTCAGGGGTCATGGAGCATTGTGATGACAGGGGTCATGGAGCATTGTGATGAGAAGGTCATGGAGCTTTGAGCTGAAAATATTTATGGAGTATTGAGACGACAAGGGAAAGGAGCATTTTGATGACAACGTCCTGGAGCATTGTGATGAGCGGACCATGGAGCCTTGTGATGACAATTATCATGGAGCATTCTCACTAAAAGATGCATGGGGCACTGTGATTACAGGGGTCGTGGAGCATTGTGATGGCAAGTGCTAATAGCATTGTGATGAGAAGGCCATGGGGCATTCTGATAACATGCATCATGGAGCTTTGTGATGACAAGGGCATGGGACATTGTGATTACAGGGGTCTTGGAGTATTGTGATGAAAAGGGCATGGATCATTGTGATGAAAAAGGCATGGAGCCTTGTCATGACAGGGTTCAAGGAGCATACTGACGACAAGTGGCAGGCAACATTGTGATGTCAAGTGTATTGAGCATTGTGATGACAAAGTTTATGGAGCATTGTGATGAGAAGACCATTGATTATTGTGATGACGAGCGTCATTGGGCATTGTGATGACAAGTGTTATGGAACACTGTGATCACTAGGGTTTGGAGCATGGTAATGACAGGTCATGGAGCATTTTGATTTAATTGTGGTGACAATAGCATGAAGCATTATGATGATGGGCATGGTGCATTGTGATGACAGGGTTCATGGAGCATTGAGATGAAAAGCGGCAAGGAGCATTGTGATTATAGGGGTCTTGGAGCATTGTGATGAGAAGGCCATGGAGCATTATGATGAGAAGACCATGGAGCATAGTGATGACATGCGTTATGGAGGTTTGTGATGACAAGGGCATGGAGCATTGTGATTACAGGGGTCTTGGAGCATTGTGATGACAAGGGTCATGGAGCCATGTGATGACAAGGCCGTGGAACACTGTGATGGCAGGGTTCATGGAGCATTGTTATGACAGTGATAATGGAGCATTGTGATGATAAGGTTATGGAGCATTGGTCTGAAAAGTTTCACGGATTATTGTGATGACATTGGGCATGGAGCATTGTGATGACAAGGGCACGGAACACTGTGATACATGGGTCATTGAGGATTGTAATGACAAGGGCATGGAGCGTTGTGATGAGAATGGCATCGTGTGCTGTGATGACAAGCGTCATGGAGCGTTGTGATGAAAAGGGCATGGAGGAATGTGATGAGAGAGTTCATGGAGCATTGTGATAACAATGGCATGGAGCATTTTGATACCAAGGGTCATGGAGCTTTGTGATGACCAATGTCATGGAGCATTTTGATGACAAGTTCGTGGTGCATCGTGATGAGAAGGGCATGGAGCATTGTGATGAGAAGGCCATGGAGCATACTGATGACATGCGTCATGGAGCTTTGTGATGACAATGTCATGGAGCATTTTGATTACAGGTGTCTTGGAGCATTGTGATGAAAAGCGCATGGATCATTGTGCTGAAAACTGCATGGAGCCTTGTCATGACAGGGTTCAAGGAGCATACTGATGAAAAGTGGCAGGGAGCATTATGATGACAAGTGTATTGAGCATTGTGATGACAAAGGTCATGGAGCATTGTGATGAGAAGACCATGCATAATTGTAATGACGAGCGTCATGGGGCGATGTGATAACAAGTGTTATGGAACATTGTGATCACAAGGGTTTGGAGCATTGTGAAGACACAGGTCATGGAGCATTTTGATTTCATTGTGATGACAATAGCATGAAGCATTATGATTATTGGCATGATGCATTGTGATGACAGGGTTCATGGTATTTTGAGATGAAAAGGGGCATGGAGCATTGGTCTGACAAGTTTCATGAATTATTGTGTTGACAGTGGACATGGCGCATTGTGATGACAAGGGCATGGAACATTGTGATGACAAGGTCACAGAGTATTGTGAAGACAGGTGTCAGGGAGCATTGTGATGTCATAGGTCATGGTCCATTGTGAAGACAATGGCATGAAGCATTGTGAGGCCATGTGTCATGGAGGATTGTGATGACAAAGTCAAAGGAGCATTGTGATGACAAAGGCTTGGAGCATTGTGATGACAAGGGCCATTGAGAATTTTGATGACAAGGTCGTGAAGCATTGAGATTACAAGCGCATGGAGCTTGCTATGACAGGGGTCATGGAGCATTGCAATGACAAGTGCATGGAGAATTGTGATGACAAGAGCATGTAACATTGTGATGAGAAATGTCATGTAGCATTGTTATGAGGAGGACGTGGAAAAATGTGATGACAAGGGACTTGGAGCATTGTAATGATCAGGGAATGGATCATTGTGATGGCAAGACCGTGGAGCATAGTGATGAGAAGTCCATGGATTATGTTAATGATGAGTGTCATGGAGCACTCTAATTACAAGAGCCATGGAGCATTGTGATTACAGGTGTCATGGAGCATTGTGATGACAGGGTTCATGGAGCATTGTGATGACAAGCTTGTGGAGTATTGTGATGACATTTGGATGGAGCACTGTGATGAAAAAGGCATGGAGTCTTTTTATGAGAGTGTTCAAGGCGCATTCTGACGACAAATGTCAGGGAGCATTGTGATGACAAGTGTATTGAGCATTGTGATGACAATGGTCAGGGCGGATTGTGATGACAAGGGCATGGAGTATTGTGATGACAGGCATCATGGAGCGTTGTGATGACAGGTGTTATGAAACCTTGTGATCACAAGCATTTAGAGCATTGTGATGAAAGTGGTCATGGATCATTTTGATTTCAAGGAGCATGGAGCATTGTGATGCCAAGATCATGAAGCAATGTGATCCCAAGTTTCATGGAGGATTGTGATAACAAGCGCATGGAGCATTGTGGTGACAACGTCTTGTAGCATTTTGCTGAAAAAGGCATGGAGCATTGTGATTACAGGAGTCTTGGAGCATTGTGATGAAAAGGGAATGGAGCATTGTCATGACATGGTTCAAGTGCATACGGATAGCAAGTGCCAGGGAGCATTGTGATTACAAGTGTATTGTGCACTGTGATGACAAATGTCATGGAGCATTTTTCTGACAAAGGCATGGAGCATTGTGATGATATGGGTGATGGAGCACTGTGAAGAAAAGCGTCACGGAGCATTGTGATTACAGGGGATATGGAACATTGGGATGACATGAGCATGGATCTTGTGATGACAAGTGTCATGGAGTATTTTGATGACAAGAGTCCAGGATCACTGTGTTGTCAGGGGTCATGGAGCATTGTGATGACAGGGGTCATGGAGCATTGTGATGAGAAGGTCATGGAGCTTTGAGCTGAAAATATTTATGGAGTATTGAGACGACAAGGGAAAGGAGCATTTTGATGACAACGTCCAGGAGCATTGTGATGAGCGGACCATGGAGCCTTGTGATGACAATTATCATGGAGCATTCTCACTAAAAGATGCATGGGGCACTGTGATTACAGGGGTCGTGGAGCATTGTGATGGCAAGTGCTAATAGCATTGTGATGAGAAGGCCATGGGGCATTCTAATAACATGCATCATGGAGCTTTGTGATGACAAGGGCATGGGACATTGTGATTACAGGGGTCTTGGAGTATTGTGATGAAAAGGGCATGGATCATTGTGATGAAAAAGGCATGGAGCCTTGTCATGACAGGGTTCAAGGAGCATACTGACGACAAGAGGCAGGCAACATTGTGATGTCAAGTGTATTGAGCATTGTGATGACAAAGTTTACGGAGCATTGTGATGAGAAGGCCATTGATTATTGTGATGACGAGCGTAATTGGGCATTGTGATGACAAGTGTTATGGAACACTGTGATCACTAGGGTTTGGAGCATGGTAATGACAGGTCATGGAGCATTTTGATTTAATTGTGGTGACAATAGCATGAAGCATTATGATGATGGGCATGGTGCATTGTGATGACAGGGTTCATGGAGCATTGAGATGAAAAGTGGCAAGGAGCATTGTGATTATAGGGGTCTTGGAGCATTGTGATGAGAAGGCCATGGAGCATTATGATGAGAAGACCATGGAGCATAGTGATGACATGCGTTATGGAGGTTTGTGATGACAAGGGCATGGAGCATTGTGATTACAGGGGTCTTGGAGCATTGTGATGACAAGGGTCATGGAGCCATGTGATGACAAGGCCGTGGAACACTGTGATGGCAGGGTTCATGGAGCATTGTTATGACAGTGATAATGGAGCATTGTGATGATAAGGTTATGGAGCATTGGTCTGAAAAGTTTCACGGATTATTGTGATGACATTGGGCATGGAGCATTGTGATGACAAGGGCACGGAACACTGTGATACATGGGTCATTGAGGATTGTAATGACAAGGGCATGGATCGTTGTGATGAGAATGGCATCGTGCGCTGTGATGACAAGCGTCATGGAGCGTTGTGATGAAAAGGGCATGGAGGAATGTGATGAGAGAGTTCATGGAGCATTGTGATAACAATGGCATGGAGCATTTTGATACCAAGGGTCATGGAGCTTTGTGATGACCAATGTCATGGAGCATTTTGATGACAAGTTCGTGGTGCATCGTGATGAGAAGGGCATGGAGCATTGTGATGAGAAGGCCATGGAGCATACTGATGACATGCGTCATGGAGCTTTGTGATGACAATGTCATGGAGCATTTTGATTACAGGTGTCTTGGAGCATTGTGATGAAAAGCGCATGGATCATTGTGCTGAAAACTGCATGGAGCCTTGTCATGACAGGGTTCAAGGAGCATACTGATGAAAAGTGGCAGGGAGCATTGTGATGACAAGTGTATTGAGCATTGTGATGACAAAGGTCATGGAGCATTGTGATGAGAAGACCATGCATAATTGTAATGACGAGCGTCATGGGGCGATGTGATAAAAAGTGTTATGGAACATTGTGATCACAAGGGTTTGGAGCATTGTGAAGACACAGGTCATGGAGCATTTTGATTTCATTGTGATGACAATAGCATGAAGCATTATGATGATTGGCATGATGCATTGTGATGACAGGGTTCATGGTATTTTGAGATGAAAACGGGCATGGAGCATTGGTCTGACAAGTTTCATGGATTATTGTGTTGACAGTGGACATGGCGCATTGTGATGACAAGGGCATGGAACATTGTGATGACAAGGTCACAGAGTATTGTGAAGACAGGTGTCAGGGAGCATTGTGATGTCATAGGTCATGGTCCATTGTGAAGACAATGGCATGAAGCATTGTGAGGCCATGTGTCATGGAGGATTGTGATGACAAAGTCAAAGGAGCATTGTGATGACAAAGGCTTGGAGCATTGTGATGACAAGGGCCATTGAGAATTTTGATGACAAGGTCGTGAAGCATTGAGATTACAAGCGCATGCAGCTTGCTATGACAGGGGTCATGGAGCATTTCAATGAAAATTGCATGGAGAATTGTGATGTCAAGCGCATGAAACATTGTGATGAGTTGTGTCATGGAACATTGTGATGAAAAGGACGTGGGGAATTTTGATGACAAAGGACATGTAGCATTGTGATGACCAGGGCATGGAGCATTGTGATGGCAAAATCGTGGAGCATTGTGATGAGAAGACCATGGATAATTGTATTGACGAGCGTCATGGAGCACTGTAATGACAAGGGGCATGAAGCATTGTGATGATAGGTGTCCTGGAGCATTGTGATGACAGGGGTCATGGAGTATTCTTATGACAAGGCACATGGAGTATTCTGAAGACAAACTCATGGAGTATTGTGATGACAATGGCATGGAGCATTGTGATGAAAAGGGCATTTAGCATTGAGATGAAAAAGGCATGGAGACTTTTCATGATAGATGTCAAGGAGCATTTTGACGACAAGTGGCAGGGAGCCTTGTGATGACATGTGTATTGAGCATTTTGATGACAAAGTTCATGGAGCATTGTGATGACAAGTGCATGGAGTATTGTGATGAAAGGAATCATGGAGCGTTTTGATGACAAGTGTTATGGAAATTTGTGATCACAAGGGTTTGGAGCATTGTGATGACAGAGGTCATGAATCATTTTGATTTCAAGGAGCATGGAGCATTGTGATGACAAGGGCATGAAGTAATGTGATGCTAATGTTCATGGAGGATTGTGAATGGCAATGGTAAAGAAATATTGTGATGACAAGCGAATGGAGCATTTTGAAGACAAGTCATGTAGCATTTTGCTGACATAGGCATGGAGCATTGTGATGACAAGGGTCATGGTACACTGCGATGACAATTGTCAGAGAGCATTGTGATTAGATGGGTTATGGAACATTGTGATGACAAATGTCATGGAGCATTGTGATGAGAAGACCACCATGGATAATTGTGATGATGAGCGTCATGTGGCGTTGTGATGACAAGTGATATGGAACATTTTGATCAAAAGCATTTGGAGCATTGTGATGACAGAGGTCATGGAGCATGTTGATTTCATTGTGATGACAATAGCATGAAGCATTATGATTATGGGCATGGTGCATTGTGATGACAGGGTTCATGGAGCATTGAGATGACAAGGGCATGGAGCATTGTGATGAGAAAGCCATGGAGCATACTTATGACATGCGTCATGGAGCTTTGTGATGATAAGGGTCTGGAGGATTGTGATAACAGGGGTCTTGGAGCATTGTTGTGACAAGGGTCATGGAGCCTTGTGATGACAAGGCCGTGGAACATTGTGATGTCAGGGGTCATGGAGCATAAGTCTGAAATGTTTCATGGATTATTATGATGAGCGTGGACATGGAGCATTGTGATGAAAAGGCCACGGAACACTGTGATACATGGGTCATGGAGGATTGTAATGCCAAAGCCATGGAGTATTTTGATGAGAAGGGCATCGAGCATTGTGATGACAAGCGTCATGGAGCATTGTGATGCCAAGGGTCATGGAGGTTTGAGATGACAAAGGTTATGGAGCATTTTGATGAAAAGGGCGTTGTGCATTGTGATGAGAAGGGCAGGAAGCATTGTGATGACAGGATCAAGGAGCAATTTGATGAAAAGTGTCAAGGAATATTTTGATGACAGATGTTATGGAACATTGTGATGTCAGGGGTCATGGAGCATTGTGAGGATAAGGGCATGTAGCATTGTGATGACAGGGGTCATGGAACATTGTGCTGACAGGGTTGAGGGATTATTGTGATGACTAGTGATGGAACCTGTGATATCAGTTGTCAGAGAGCATTTTGATGAAAAGTGAATGGAGCATTGTGATGACAAGTTTTATGGAGCATTGTGATGACAATGTAGTAGAGCATTGTGTTGACAAGCACATGGCTTATTGTGATGACATGCGTCATGGAGCATTTTGCTGACATGAGCATGGAGCATTGTGATGAAAAGGGTCATGGAGCATTGTGCTGACAATTGAATGGATCATTGTGATGACATGTGTCAAGGAGCTTTGTGATGAAAAGTTCATGGAGCATTGTGGTGACAAATGTCACAGCGCCTTGTGATGACGAGGGCATGGTTCATTGTGATGACAAATGTCATGAAGCATTGTGATGACTGGAGTCACGGAACATTGTGATGACAGCGGTCATGGAGCATTGTGATGACAAGGGCATGGAGTATTGTGAGGACAGATGTCAGGGAGCATTGTGATGAAATATGTCATGCTCCATTGTGATGACAATGAATGGAGAATTGTGATGCCAAGTGTCATGGAGCATTGTGATGACAAAGGTTATGGAGCATTGTGATGAGAGGGGCTTCGATCAATGTGATGAGAAGGCCATGGAGCCTTCTGATGACATGTGTCATGGAGCTTTGTGATGAAAAGGGCATGGAGCATTGTGATTCCGGGGTCTTGGAGCATTGTGATGACAAGTGTCATGGAGACTTGTGATGACAAGACCGTGGAACATTGTGATGGCAGGGATCATGGAGCATTGTTATCACAGGGGTAATGGAGCATTGTGATGACAAGGGCATTGATCATTTGTCTGAAATGTTTCATGGATTATATTAATGAGAGTGGGCATGGAGCATTGTGATGACAAGGGCACGGATCACTGTGATACATGAGTCAGGGAGGATTGTAATGACAAGGGCGTGGAGAATTGTGATGAGAAGTGAATTGAGCATTTTGATGACAAGTGTCATGGAGCATTGTGATGACAACGGCTTTGAGCAATGTGATGAGTGGGTTCATGGAGCATTGTGATGACAATAGCATGGAGCATTGTGATGCTAAGGATCAAGGAGCTTTATGATGACAAAGGTCATGGAGCAATTTAATGACAAGGGCGTGGTGCATTGTGATGAGTAGGGAATGGACCTTGCTATGACAGGGGTCATGGAGCATTGCGATTACAAGTGCATGGAGAATTGTGATGACAAGAGCATGTAACATTGCGATGAGAAATGTCAGGCAGCATTGTTATGAGGAGGACATGGAGAAATGTGACGACAAGGGACTTGGAGCATTGTGATGATCAGGGTATGGATCATTGTGATGGCAAGACCGTGGAGCATAGTGATGAGAAGTCCATGGATTATGTTGATGACGAGTGTCATGGAGCACTCTAATTACCAGAGCCATGGAGCATTGTGATTACTGGTGTCATGGAGCACTGTGATGACAGGGGTCATGGAGCATTGTGATGACAAGCTTGTGGAGTATTGTGATGACATTTGGATGGAGCATTGTGATGAAAAAGGCATGGAGTCTTTTTATGAGAGTGTTCAAGGAGCATTCTGACGACAAAAGTCAGGGAGCATTGTGATGACAAGTGTATTGAGCATTGTGATGACAATGGTCAGGGCGGATTGTGATGACAAGGGCATGGAGTATTGTGATGACAGGCATCATGGAGCGTTGTGATGACAAGTGTTATGGAACATTGTGATCACAAGCATTTAGAGCATTGTGATGAATGTGGTCATGGATCATTTTGATTTCAAGGAGCATGGAGCATTGTGATGTCAAGATCAAGAAGCAATGTGATCCCAAGGTTCATGGAGGATTGTGATGACAAGCGCATGGAGCTTTGTGCTGACAAGGTCTTGTAGCATTTTGCTGAAAAAGGCATGGAGCATTGTGATTATAGGAGTCTTGGAGCATTGTGATGAAAAGGGCATGGATCATTGTGATGAAAAAGGCATGGAGCACTGTCATGACATGATTCAAGTGCATACTGATGGCAAGTGCCAGGGAGCATTGTGATGACAAGTTTATTGTAATGAAAAAGGTCATGGAGCATTCTGATGACAAGGGCATGGATTATTGTGATGACAGGCATCATGGAGCATTGTGATCACAAGTGTTATGGAACATTGTGATCACAAGGGTTTGCATCACTGTGATGACAGAGTTCATGGATCATTTTGATTTCAAGGAGCATGGAGCATTGTGATTACAAGGGCATGAAGCAATGTGATCCCAAGGTTCATGGAGGATTGTGATGACAAGCGCATGGAGCATTGTGATGACAAGTCATGTAGCATTTTTCTGACAAAGGCATGGAGCATTGTGATGACAAGGGTGATGGAGCACTGTGAAGACAAGCGTCACGGAGCACTGTGATTACAGGGGACATGGAACATTGGGATGACATGAGCATCGATCTTGTGATGACAAGTGTCATGGAGTATTTTGATGACAAGAGTCCAGGATCATTGTGTTGTCAGGGGTCATGGAGCATTGTGATTATGTGGTCATGGAGCATTGTGATGACAGGGGTCATGGAGCATTGTGATGAGAAGGTCATGGAGCATTGAGCTCAAAATATTCATGGAGTATTGAGGTGACAAGGGAATGGAGCATTTTGATGACAACGTCCAGGAGCATTGTGATGAGCGGACCATGGAGCCTTGTGATGAGAATTATCATGGAGCATTCTCACTAAAAGAGGCATGGGGCATTGTGATTACGTGGGTCTTGGAGCATTGTGATGACAAGTGCTAATAGCATTATGATGAGAAGGCCATGGAGCATTCTGATAACATGAATCATGGAGCTTTGTGATGACAAGGGCATGGGACATTGTGATTACAGGGGTCTTGGAGTAATGTGATGAAAAGGGGATGGATCATTGTGATGAAAAAGGCATGGAGCCTTGTCATGACAGGGTTCAAGGAGCATACTGACGACAAGTTTCAGGCAACATTGTGATGACAATTGTATTGAGCACTGTGATGACAAAGTTTATGAAGCATTGTGATGAGAAGACCATTGATTATTGTGATGACGAGCGTCATTGGGCATTGTGATGACAAGTGTTATGGAACACTGTGATCACTAGGGTTTGGAGCATGGTAATGACAGAGGTCATGGAGCATTTTGATTTCATTGTGATGACAATAGCATGAAACATTATGATGATGGGCATGGTGCATTGTGATGACAGGGTACTTGGAGCATTGAGATGAAAAGCGGCAATGGGGAATTGTGATTATAAGGGTCTTGGAGCATTGTGATGAGAAGGCCATGGAGCATTATGATGAGAAGACCATGGAGCATAGTGATGACATGCGTCATGGAGCTTTGTGATGACAAGGCCATGGAACACTGTGATGGTAGAGTTCATGGAGCATTGTTATGACAGTGATAATGGTGCATTGTGATGATAAGGCTATGGAGCATTGGTCTGAAAAGTTTCACGGATTATTGTGATGAGATTGGGCATGGAGCATTGTGAGGACAAGGGCACGGAACACTGTGATACATGAGTCATGGAGGATTATAATGACAAGTGCATGGAACATTCTGATGAGAAGGGCATCGTGCATTGTGATGACAAGCATCATGGAGCGTTGTGATGACAACGGCATGGAGCAATGTGATGAGAGGGTTCATGGAGCATTGTGATGACAATGGCATGGAGCATTGTGATACCAAGGGTCGTGGAGCTTTGTGATGACCAATGTCATGGAGCATTTTGATGACAAGGTCGTGGTGCTTTGTGATGAGAAGTGCATGGAGCATTGTGATGAGAAGGCCATGGAGCATACTGATGACATGCGTCATGGAGCTTTGTGATGACAATGTCATGGAGCATTATGATTACTGGTGTCTTGGAGCATTGTGATGAAAAAGGCATGGGTCATTGTGATGAAAAAGGCATGGAGCCTTTTCATGACACGGTTCAAGGAGCATACTGACAAAAATTGGCATGGAGAATTGTGATGACAAGTGTATTGAGCATTGTGATGACAAAGGTCATGGAGCATTGTGATGAGAAGACCATGGATAATTGTAATGACGAGCGTCATGGGGCGATGTGATAACAAGTGTTATGGAACATTGTGATCACAAGGGTTTGGAGCATTGTGAAGGCACAGGTCATGGAGCATTTTGATTTCATTGTGATGACAATAGCATGAAGCATTATGATGATGGGCATGGTGCATTGTGATGACAGGGTTCATGGTGTTTTGAGATGAAAAGGGGCATGGAGCATTGGTCTGACAAGTTTCATGGATTATTGTGATGACAGTGGACATGGCACATTGTGATGACAAGGGCATGGAACATTGTGATGAAAAGGTCACAGAGTATTGTGAAGACCGGTGTCAGGGAGCATTGTGATGTCATAGGTCATGGTCCATTGTGCTGACAATGGCATGAAGCATTGTGATGTCATGTGTCATGGAGGATTTTGATGACAAAGTTAATGGAGCATTGTGATGACAAGGGCTTGGAGCATTGTTATGACAAGTGCCATTGAGAATTTTGATGACATGGTCGTGAAGCATTGAGATTACAAGTGCATGGAGCTTGCTATGACAGGGGTCATGGAGCATTGCGATGACAAGTGCATGGAGAACTGTGATGTCAAGAGCATGAAACATTGTGATGAGTAGTGTCATGGAACATTGTGATGAAAAGGGCGTGGGGAATTTTGATAACAAAGGACATGTAGCATTGTGATGAACAGGGCATGGAGCATTGTGATGGCAAAATCGTGGAGCAGTGTGATGAGAAGACCATGGATAATTATAATGGCAAGCGTCATGGAGCACTGTAATGACAAGGGGCATGAAGCATTTTGATGATAGGTGTCATGGAGCATTGTGATGACAGGGGTCATGGAGCATTCTGATGACAAGGCTCATGGAGCATTTTGATGACAAGCTCTTGGAGTATTGTGATGACAATGGCATGGAGCATTGTGATGAAAAGGGCATGGAGCATTGTGATGAAAAAGGCATGGAGACTTTTCAGGATAGGTTTCAAGGAGCATTTTGATGACAAGTGTCAGGGAGCATTGTGATGACATGTGTATTGAGCATTGTGATGACAAAGTTCATGGAGCATTGTGATGACAAGTGCATGGAGTATTGTGATGAAAGGAATCATGGAGCGTTTTGATGACAAGTGTTATGGAACATTGTGATCACAAGGGTTTGGAGCATTGTGATGACAGAGGTCATGGATCATTTTGATTTCAAGGAGCATGGGGCATTGTGATGACATGGGCATGAAGTAATGTGATGCCAATGTCCATGGAGGATTGTGAATGACAATGGTAAAGAAGTATTTTGATGACAAGCGCATGGAGCATTGTGATGACAAGTCATGTAGCATTTTGCTGACATATGCATGGAGCATTGTGATGACAAGGGTCATGGTACACTGCGATGACAATTGTCAGAGAGCATTGTGATTAGAGGGGTTATGGAACATTGTGATGATAAATGTCATGGAGCATTGTGATGAGAAGACCTTGGATAATTGTGATGATGAGCATCATGGGGCGTTGTGATGACAAGTGATATGGAACATTTTGATCACAAGCATTTGGAGCATTGTGATGACAGAGGTCATGGAGCATGTTGATTTCATTTTGATGACAATAACATGAAGCATTATGATGATGGGCATCGTGCATTGTGATGACAGGGTTCATGGAGCATTGAGATGACAAGGGCATGGAGCATTGTGATGAGAAAGCCATGGAGCATACTGATGACATGCGTCATGGAGCTTTGTGATGATAAGGGCCTGGAGGATTGTGATAACAGGGGTCTTGGAGCATTGTGGTGAAAAGGGTCATGGAGCCTTGTGATGACAAGGCCGTGGAACATTGTGATGTCAGGGGTCATGGAGCATTAGTCTGAAATGTTTCATGGATTATTATGATGACCGTGGTCATGGAGCATGGTGATGAAAAGGCCACGGAACACTGTGATACTTGGGTCATGGAGGATTGTAATGCCAAAGCCATGGAGTATTTTGATGAGAAGGGCATCGAGCATTGTGATGACAAGCGTCATGGAGCATTGTGATGCCAAGGGTCATGGAGCTTTGTGATGACAAAGGTTATGGAGCATTTTGATGACAAGGGCGTTGTGCATTGTGATGAGAAGGGCAGAAAGCATTGTGATGACAGGATCAACGAGCAATTTGATGAAAAGTGTCAAGGAATATTTTGATGACAGAGGTTATGGAACATTGTGATGTCAGGGGTCATGGAGCATTGTGAGGATAAGGGCATGTAGCATTGTGTTGACAGTGGTCATGGAACATTGTGGTGACAGGGTTAAGGGATTATTGTGATGACTAGTGATGGACCCTGTGATATCAGTTGTCAGAGAGCATTTTGATGAAAAGTGAATGGAGCATTGTGATGACAAGTTTTATGGAGCATTGTGATGACAATGTAGTAGAGCATTGTGTTGACAAGCACATGGCTTATTGTGATGACATGCGTCATGGAGCATTTTGCTGACATGGGCATGGAGCATTGTGATGAAAAGGGTCATGGAGCATTGTGCTGACAAATGAATGGATCATTGTGATGACATGTGTCAAGGAGCTTTGTGATGAAAAGTTCATGGAGCATTGTGGTGACAAATGTCACAGCGCCTTTTGATGACGAGGGCATGGACTATTTTGATGACAAAGGTCATGAAGCATTGTGATGACTGGAGTCACGGAATATTGTGATGACAGCGGTCATGGAGCATTGTGATGACTGGAGTCACGGAACATTGTGATGACAGCGGTCATGGGGCATTGTGATGACAAGGGCATGGAGTATTGTGAGGACAGATGTCAGGGAGCATTGTGATGAAATATGTCATGCTCCATTGTGATGACAATGAATGGAGCATTGTGATGACAAATGTCATGGAGGATTGTGATTACAAAGGTTATGGAGCATTGTGATGACAGGGGCTTCGATCAATGTGATGAGAAGTCCATGGAGCCTTCTGATGACATGTGTCACGGAGCTTTGTGATGAAAAGGGCATGGAGCATTGTGATTACAGGGGTCTTGGAGCATTGTGATGACAAGTGTCATGGAGCCTTGTGATGACAAGACCGTGGAACATTGTGATGGTAGCGATCATGGAGCATTGTTATCACAGGTGTAATGGAGCATTGTGATGACAAGGGCATTGATCATTTGTCTGAAATGTTTCATGGATTATATTGATGAGAGTGGGCATGGAGCATTGTGATGACAAGGGCACGGATCACTGTGATACATGAGTCAGGGAGGATTGTAATGACAAGGGCGTGGAGAATTGTGATGAGAAGTGAATCGAGCATTTTGAGGACAAGAGTCATGGAGCATTGTGACGACAACGGCATTGAGCAATGTGATGAGTGGGTTCATGGAGCATTGTGATGACAATAGCATGGAGCATTGTGATGCCAAGGATCAAGGAGCTTTATGATGACAAAGGTCATGGAGCAATTTAATGACAAGGGCGTGGTGCATTGTGATGAGTAGGGCATGGACCTTGCTATGACAGGGGTCATGGAGCATTGCGATGACAAGTGCATGGAGAATTGTGATGACAAGAGCATGTAACATTGCGATGAGAAATGTCAGGCAGCATTGTTATGAGGAGGACATGGAGAAATGTGATGACAAGGGACTCGGAGCATTGTGATGATCAGGGAATGGATCATTGTGATGGCAAGACCGTGGAGCATAGTGATGAGAAGTCCATGGATTATGTTGATGACGAGTGTCATGGAGCACTCTAATTACCAGAGCCATGGAGCATTGTGATTACTGGTGTCATGGAGCACTGCGATGACAGGGGTCATGGAGCATTGTGATGACAAGCTTGTGGAGTATTGTGATGACATTTGGATGGAGCATTGTGATGAAAAATGCATGGAGTCTTTTTATGAGAGTGTTCAAGGAGCATTCTGACGACAAAAGTCAGGGAGCATTGTGATGACAAGTGTATTGAGCATTGTGATGACAATGGTCATGGCGCATTGTGATGACAAGGGCATGGAGTATTGTGATGACAGGCATCATGGAGCGTTGTGATGACAAGTGTTATGGAACATTGTGATCACAAGCATTTAGAGCATTGTGATGAAAGTGGTCATGGATCATTTTGATTTCAAGGAGCATGGAGCATTTTGATGTCAAGATCAAGAAGCAATGTGATCCCAAGGTTCATCGAGGATTGTGATGACAAGCGCATGGAGCTTTGTGCTGACAAGGTCTTGTAGCATTTTGCTGAAAAAGGCATGGAGCATTGTGATTACAGGAGTCTTGGAGCATTGTGATGAAAAGGGCATGGTTCATTTTGATGAAAAAGGCATGGAGCATTTTCATGACATGTTTCAAGTGCATACTGATGGCAAGTGCTAGGGAGCATTGTGATGACAAGTGTATTGTGATGAAAAAGGTCATGGAGCATTGTGATGACAAGGGCATGGATTACTGTGATGACAGGCATCATGGAGCATTGTGATCACAAGTGTTATGGAACATTGTGATCACAAGGGTTTGCATCATTGTGATGACAGAGTTCATGGATCATTTTGATTTCAAGGCGCATGGAGCATTGTGATGACAAGGTCATGTAGCATTTTTCTGACAAAGGCATGGAGCATTGTGATGACAAGGGTGATGGAGCACTGTGAAGACAAGTGTCACGGAGCACTGCGATTACAGGGGACATGGAACATTGGGATGACATGAGCATGGATCTTGTGATGACAAGTGTCATGGAGTATTTTGATGACAAGAGTCCAGGATCATTGTGTTGTCAGGGGTCATGGAGCATTGTGATTATGTGGTCATGGAGCATTGTGATGACAGGGGTAATGGAGCATTGTGATGAGAAGGTCATGGAGCATAGAGCTCAAAATATTCATGGAGTATTGAGGTGACAATGGAATGGAGCATTTTGATGACAACGTCCAGGAGCATTGTGATGAGTGGACCATGGAGCCTTGTGATGACAATTATCATGGAGCATTCTCACTAAAAGAGGCATGGGGCATTGTGATTACGTGGGTCTTGGAGCATTGTGATGACAAGTGCTAATAGCATTGTGATGAGAAGGCCATGGAGCATTCTGATAACATGCATCATGGAGCTTTGTGATGACAAGGGCATGGGACATTGTGATAATAAGGAACTTGGAGTACAGTGATGAAAAGGGGAAGGATCATTGTGATGAAAAAGGCATGGAGCCTTGTCATGACAGGGTTCAAGGAGCATACTGACGACAAGATTCAGGCAACATTGTGATGACAATTGTATTGAGCACTGTGATGACAAAGTTTATGGAGCATTGTGATGAGAAGACCATTGATTATTGTGATGACGAGCGTCATGGAGCTTTGTGATGACAAGGGCATGGAGAATTGTGATTACAGGGGTCTTGGAGCATTGTGATGACAAGGGTCATGGAGCCATGTGATGACAAGGCCATGGAACACTGTGATGGCAGAGTTCATGGAGCATTTTTATGACAGTGATAATGGAGCATTGTGATGATAAGGTTATGGAGCATTGGTCTGAAATGTTTCACGGATTATTGTGATGAGATTGGGCATGGAGCATTGTGATGACGAGGGCACGGAACACTGTGATACATGGGTCATGGAGGATTGTAATGACAAGGGCATGGAGCATTGTGATGAGAAGGGCATCGTGCATTGTGATGACAAGCGTCATGGAGCGTTGTGATGACAACGGCATGGAGCAATGTGATGAGAGGGCTCATGGAGCATTGTGATGACAATGGCATGGAGCATTGTGATACCAAGGGTCGTGGAGCTTTGTGATGACCAATGTCATGGAGCATTTTGATGACAAGGTCGTGGTGCATTGTGATGAGAAGGGCATGGAGCATTGTGATGAGAAGGCCATGGAGCATACTGATGACATGCGTCATGGAGCTTTGTGATGACAATGTCATGGAGCATTATGATTACAGGTGTCTTGGAGCATTGTGATGAAAAAGGCATGGGTCATTGTGATGAAAATGGCATGGAGGCTTGTCATGACACGGTTCAAGGAGCATACTGACAAAAAGTGGCATGGAGAATTGTGATGACAAGTGTATTGAGCATTGTGATGACAAAGGTCATGGAGCATTGTGATGAGAAGACCATGCATAATTGTAATGACGTGTGTCATGGGGCGATGTGATAACAAGTGTTATGGAACATTGTGATCACAAGGGTTTGGAGCATTGTGAAGACACAGGTCATGGAGCATTTTGATTTCATTGTGATGACAATAGCATGAAGCATTATGATGATGGGCATGGTGCATTGTGATGACAGGGTTCATGGTGTTTTGAGATGAAAAGGGGCATGGAGCATTGGTCTGACAAGTTTCATGGATTATTGTGATGACAGTGGACATGGCGCATTGTGATGACAAGGGCATGGAACATTGTGATGAAATGTCACAGAGTATTGTGAAGACAGGTGTCAGGGAGCATTGTGATGTCATAGGTCATGGTGCATTGTGATGACAATGGCATGAAGCATTGTGATGCCATGTGTCATGGAGGATTGTGATGACAAAGGTAATGGAGCATTGTGATGACAAGGGCTTGGAGCATTGTGATGACAAATGCCATTGATAATTTTGATGACAAGGTCGTGAAGCATTGTGATTACAAGCGCATGGAGCTTGCTATGACAGGGGTCATGGAGCATTGCGATGAGAATTGCATGGAGAACTGTGATGTCAAGAGCATGAAACATTGTGATGAGTAGTGTCATGGAACATTGTGATGAAAAGGGCGTGGGGAATTTTGATGACAAAGGACATGTAGCATTGTGATGACCAAGGCATGGAGCATTGTGATGGCAAAATCGTGGAGCATTGTGATGAGAAGTCCATGGATAATTGTAATGACGAGCGTCATGGAGCACTGTAATGACAAGGGGAATGAAGCATTTTGATGACAGGTGTCATGGAGCATTGTGATGACAGGGGTCATGGTGCATTCTGATGACAAGGCTCATGGAGCATTCTGATGACAAGCTCGTGGAGTATTGTGATGACAATGGCATGGAGCATTGTGATGAAAAGGGCATGGAGCATTGTGATGAAAAAGTCATGGAGACTTTTCAGGATAGGTTTCAAGGAGCATTTTGACGACAAGTGTCAGGGAGCATTGTGATGACATGTGTATTGAGCATTGTGATGACAAATTCCATGGAGCATTGTGATGACAAGTGCATGGAGTATTGTGATGAAAGGAATCATGGAGCGTTTTGATGACAAGTGTTACGGAACATTATGATCACAAGGGTTTGGAGCATTGTGAAGACAGAGGTCATGGATCATTTTGATTTCAAGGAGCATGGGGCATTGTGATGACAAGGGCATGGATTATTGTGATGACAGGCATCATGGAGCGTTGTGATGACAGTGGTCATGGAGCATTGTGATCACAAGCATTTAGAGCATTGTGATGAAAGTGGTCATGGATCATTTTGATTTCAAGGAGCATGGAGCATTGTGATGCCAAGATCATGAAGCAATGTGATCCCAAGGTTCATGGAGGATTGTGATAACAAGCGCATGGAGCATTGTGGTGACAACGTCTTGTAGCATTTTGCTGAAAAAGGCATGGAGCATTCTGATTACAGGAGACTTGGAGCATTGTGATGAAAAGGGCATGGATCATTGTGATGAAATAGGCATGGAGCATTGTCATGACATGGTTCAAGTGCATACTGATAGCAAGTACCAGGGAGCATTGTGATGACAAGTGTATTGTGCTTTGTGATGACAAAGGTCATGGAGCATTTTTCTGACAAAGGCATGGAGCATTGTGATGACAAGGGTGATGGAGCACTGGGAAGACAAGCGTCATGGAGCATTGTGATTACAGGGGATATGGAACATTGGGATGACATGAGCATGGATCTTGTGATGACAAGTCATGGAGTATTTTGATGACAAGAGTCCAGGATCATTGTGTTGTCAGGGGTCATGGAGCATTGTGATTACTGTGGTCATGGAGCATTGTGATGACAGGGGTCATGGAGCATTGTGATGAGAAGGTCATGGAGCATTGAGCTCAAAATATTTATGGAGTATTGAGATGACAAGGGAATGGAGCATTTTGATGACAATGTCCTGGAGCATTTTGATGAGCGGACCATGGAGCCTTGTGATGACAATTATCATGGAACATTCTCACTAAAAGAGGCGTGGGACATTGTGATTACAGGGGTCTTGGAGCATTGTGATGACAAGTGCTAATAGCATTGTGATGAGAAGGCCATGGAGCATTCTGATAACATGCATCATGGAGCTTTTTGATGACAAGGGCATGGGACATTGTGATTACAGGGGTCTTGGAGTATTGTGACGAAAAGGGCATGGATCATTGTGATGAAAAAGGCATGGAGCTTTGTCATGGCAGGGTTCAAGGAGCATACTGACGACAAGTGTCAGGCAACATTGTGATGCCAAGTGTATTGAGCATTGTGATGACAAAGTTTATGGAGCATTGTGATGAGAGGACCATTGATTGTTGTGATGACGAGCGTCATTGGGCATTGTGATGACAAGTGTTATGGAACACTGTGATCACTAGGGTTTGGAGCATGGTAATGACAGAGGTCATGGAGCATTTTTATTTAATTGTGCTGACAATAGTATGAAGCATTATGATGATGGGCATGGTGCATTGTGATGACAGGGTTCATGGAGCATTGAGATGAAAAGCGGCAAGGAGCATAGTGATTATAGGGGTTTTGGAGCATTGTGATGAGAAGGCCATGGAGCATTATGATGAGAAGACCATGGAGCATATTGATGACATGCGTCATGGAGCTTTGTGATGACAAGGGCATGGAGAATTGTGATTACAGGGGTCTTGGAGCATTGTGATGACAAGGGTCATGTAGCCATGTGATGACAAGGCCGTGGAACAGTGATGGCAGGGTGCATGGAGCATTGTTAAGACAGTGATAATGGAGCATTGTGATGATACGGTTACGGAGCATTGGTCTGAAAAGTTTCACGGATTATTGTGATGAGATTGGGCATGGAGCATTGTGATGACAAGGGCACGGAACACTGTGATACATGGGTCATGGAGGATTGTAATGACAAGGGCATGGAGCGTTGTGATGAGAAAGGCATCGTGCCTTGTGATGACAAGCGTCATGGAGCGTTGTGATGAAAAGGGCATGGAGGAATGTGATGAGAGAGTTCATGGAGCATTGTGATGACAATGGCATGGAGCATTTTGATGACAAGGTCGTGGTGCATCGTGATGACAAGGGTCATGGAGCCTTGTGATGACAAGGCCGTGGAACATTGTGATGTCAGGGGTCATGGAGCATAAGTCTGAAATGTTTCATGGATTATTATGATGAGCGTGGACATGGAGCATTGTGATGAAAAGGCCACGGAACACTGTGATACATGGGTCATGGAGGATTGTAATGCCAAAGCCATGGAGTATTTTGATGAGAAGGGCATCGAGCATTGTGATGACAAGCGTCTTGGAGCATTGTGATGCCAAGGGTCATGGAGCTTTGTGATGACAAAGGATATGGAGCATTTTGATGACAAGGGCGTTGTGCATTGTGATGAGAAGGGCAGGAAGCATTGTGATGACAGGATCAAGGAGCAATTTGATGAAAAGTGTCAAGGAATATTTTGATGACAGAGGTTATGAAACATTGTGATGTCAAGGGTCATGGAGCATTGTGAAGATAAGGGCATGTAGCATTGTGATGACAGGGGTCATGGAACATTGTGATGACAGGGGTGAGGGATTATTGTGATGACTAGTGATGGAACCTTGTGATATCAGTTGTCAGAGAGCTTTTTGATGAGAAGTGAATGGAGCATTGTGGTGACAAGTTTTATGGAGCATTTTGATGACAATGTAGTAGAGCATTGTGTTGACAAGTGCATGGCTTATTGTGATGACATGGGTCATGGAGCATTTTGCTGACATGGGCATGGAGCATTGTGATGACAAGGGTCATGGAGCATTGGGCTGACAAAAGATTGGAGCATTGTGATGAAATGGGTCAAGGAGCTTTGTGATGAAAAGTTCATGGAGCATTGCGGTGACAATTGTCACAGAGCCTTGTGATTACGAGGGCATGGACCATTGTGATGACAAAAGTCATGAAGCATTGTGATGACTGGAGTCACGGAACATTGTGATGACAGCGGTCATGGAGAATTGTGATGACAAGGGCATGGAGTATTGTGATGACAAGGTCATGCAGTATAGTGAAGACAGGTGTCAGGGAGCATTGTGATGAAATATGTCATGCTTCATTGTGATGACAATGAATGGAGCATTGTGATGCCAAGTGTCATGCAGGATTTTGATGACAAATGTTATGGAGCATTGTGATGATAGGGGCTTCGAGCAATGTGATGAGAAGGCCATGGAGCCTTCTGATGACATGCGTCATGGAGCTCTGTGATGAAAACGGCAAGGAGCATTGTGATTACAGGGGTCTTGGAGCATTGTGATGACAAGTGTCGTGGAGCCTTGTGATGACAAGACCGTGGAACATTGTGATGGCAGGGATCATGGAGCATTGTTATGACATGGGTAATGGAGCATTGTGATGACAAGGGCATGGATCATTTGTCTGAAATGTTTCATGGATTATATTGATGAGAGTGGGCATGGCGCATTGTGATGACAAGGGCACGGATCACTGTGATACATGAGTCAGGGAGGATTATAATTGCAAGGGCGTGGAGAAACGTGATGAGAAGTGAATCGAGCATTTTGATGACAAGCGTCATGGAGCATTGTGACGACAACGGCATTGAGCAATGTGATGAGTGGGTTCATGGAGCATTGTGATGACAATAGCTTGGAGCATCGTGATGCCAAGAATCAAGGAGCTTTGTGACGACAAACTTCATGGAGCATTTTAATGACAAGGGCGTGGTTCATTGTGATGAGAAGGGCATGGAGCTTGCTATGACATGGGTCATGGAGCATTGCGATGACAAGTGCATGGAGAATTGTGATGACAAGAGCATGTAACATTGCGATGAGAAATGTCATGTAGCATTGTTATGAGGAGGATGTGGAGAAATGTGATGACAAGGGATTTGGAGCATTGTGATGATCAGGGAATGGATCATTGTGATGGCAAGACCGTGGAGCATAGTGATGAGAAGTCCATGGATTATGTTAATGATGAGTGTCATGGAGAACTCTAATTACCAGAGCCATGGAGCATTGTGATTACTGGTGTCATAGAGCATTGTGATGACAGGGGTCATGGAGCATTGTGATGACAAGTGTCATGGAGCATTGCGATGACAAGCTTGTGGAGTATTGTGATGACATTTGGATGGAGCATTGTGATGAAAAAGGCATGGAGTCTTTTTATGAGTGTTCAAGGAGCATTCTGATGACAAAAGTCAGGGAGCATTGTGATGACAAGGGCATGGATTATTGTGATGACAGGCATCATGGAGCGTTGTGATGATAAGGGTTATGGAACATTGTGATCACAAGCATTTAGAGCATTGTGATGAAAGTGGTCATGGATCATTTTGATTTCAAGGAGCATGGAGCATTTTGATACCAAGATCATGAAGCAATGTGATCCCAAGGTTCATGGAGGATTGTGATGACAAGCGCATGGAGCTTTGTGCTGACTAGGTCTTTAGAATTTTGCTGATAAAGGCATGGGGCATTGTGATTACAGGAGTCTTGGAGCATTGTGATGGAAAGAGCATGGATCATTGTGATGAAAAAGGCATGGAGCATTGTCATGACATGGTTCAAGTGCATACTGATGGCAAGTGCCAGGGAGCATTGTGATAACAAGTGTATTGTGCATTGTGATGACAAAGGTTATGGAGCATTGTGATGACAAGGGCATGGATTATTGTGATGACAGGCATCATGGAGCATTGTGATCACAAGTGTTATGGAACATTGTGATCACAAGTGTTTGGGTAATTGTGATGACAGAGTTCATGGATCATTTTGATTTCAAGGAGCATGGAGCATTGTGATGACAAGTGCATGAAGCAAAGTGATCCCGAGGTTCATGGAGGATTGTGATGACAAGCGCATGGAGCATTGTGATGACAAGGTCATGTAGCATTTTTCTGACAAAGGCACGGAGCATTGTGATGACAAGTGTGATGGAGCACTGTGAAGACAAGCGTCACGGAGCATTGTGATTACAGGGGACATGGAACATTGGGAAGACATGAACATGGATCATGTGATGACAAGTGTCATGGAGTATTTTGATGACAAGTGTCCAGGATCATTGTGTTGTGAGGGGTCATGGAGCATTGTGATTACTGTGGTCATGGAGCATTGTGATGACAGGGGTAATGGAGCATTGTGATGAGAAGGTTATGGAGCTTTGAGTTGAAAATATTCATGGAGTATTGAGATGACAATGAATGGAGAATTTTGATGACAACGTCCTGGAGCATTGTGAAGAGTGGACCATGGAGCCTTGTGATGACAATTATCATGGAGCATTCTCACTAAAAGAGGCATGGGACATTGTGATTACAGGGGTGTTGGAGCATTGTGATGACAAGTGCTAATAGCATTGTGATGAGAAGGCCATGGAGCATTCTGATAACATGCATCATGGAGCTTTGTGATGACAAGGGCATGGGACATTGTGATTACAGGGGTCTTGGAGTACTGTGATGAAAAGGGCATGGATCATTGTGATGAAAATGACATGAAGCTTTGTCATGACAGGGTTCAAGGAGCATACTGACGACAAGTGTCAGGCAACATTGTGATGACAGTTTTATTAAGCACTGTGATGACAAAGTTTATGGAGCATTGTGATGAGAAGACCATTGATTATTGTGATGATGAGCGTAATTTGGCATTGTGATGACAAGTGTTATGGAACACTGTGATCACTATGGTTTGGAGCATGGTAATGACAGGTCATGGAGCATTTTAATTTATTGTGGTGACAATAGCATGAAGCATTATGATGATGGGCATGGTGCATTGTGATGACAGGGTTCATGGATCATTGAGATGAAAAGCAGCAAGGAGCATTGTGATTATAGGGGTCTTGGAGCATTGTGATCCGAAGGCCATGGAGCATTATGATGAGAAGACCATGGAGCATAGTGATGACATGAGTCATGGAGCTTTGTGATGACAAGGGCATGGAGCATTGTGATTACAGGGGTCTTGGAGCATTGAGATGACAAGGGTCATGTAGCCATGTGATGCCAAGGCCGTGGAACACTGTGATGGCAGGGTTCATGGAGCATTGTTATGACAGTGATAATGGAGCATTGTGATGATAAGGTTATGGAGCATTGGTCTGAAAAGCTTCACGGATTATTGTGATGAGATTGGGCATGGAGCATTGTGATGACAAGGGCACGGAACACTGTGATACATGGGTCATGGAGGATTGTAATGACAAGGGCATGGAGCGTTGTGATGAGAAGGGCATCGTGCGTTGTGATGACAAGCGTCATGGAGCGTTGTGATGAAAAGGGCATGGAGGAATGAGATGAGAGAGTTCATGGAGCATTGTGATGACAGTGGCATGGAGCATTTTGATACCAAGGGTCATGGAGCTTTGTGATGACCAATGTCATGGAGCATTTTGATGACAAGGTCGTGGTGCATCGTGATGAGAAGGGCATGGAGCATTGTGATGAGAAGGCCATGGAGCATACTGATGACATGCGTCATGGAGCTTTGTGATGACAATGTCATGGAGCATTTTGATTACAGGTGTCTTGGAGCATTTTGATGAAAAGCGCATGGATCATTGTGCTGAAAACGGCATGGAGCCTTGTCATGACAGGGTTCAAGGAGCATACTGATGAAAAGTGGCAGGGAGCATTGTGATGACAAGTGTATTGAGCTTTGTGATGACAAAGTTCATGGAGCATTGTGATGAGAAGGCCATGCATAATTGTAATGACGAGCGTCATGGGGCGATGTGATAACAAGTGTTATGGAACATTGTGATCACAAGGGTTTCGAGCATTGTGAAGACAGAGATCATGGAGCATTTTGATTTCATTGTGATGACAATAGCATGAAGCATTATGATGATGGGCATGGTGCATTGTGATGACAGGGTTCATGGTGTTTTGAGATGAAAAGGGGCATGGAGCATTGGTCTGACAAGTTTCATGGATTATTGTGTTGACAGTGGACATGGCGCATTGTGATGACAAGGGCATGGAACATTGTGATGACAAGGTCACAGAGTATTGTGAAGACAGGTGTCAGGGAGCATTGTGATGTCATAGGTCATGGTCCATTGTGAAGACAATGGCATGAAGCATTGTGATGCCATGTGTCATGGAGGATTGTGATGTCAAAGTTAATGGAGCATTGTGATGACAAGGGCTTGGAGCATTGTGATGACAAGGGCCATTGAGAATTTTGATGACAAGGTCGTGAAGCATTGAGATAACAAGCGCATGGAGGTTGCTATGACAGGGGTCATGGAGCATTGCAATGACAAGTACATAGAGAATTGTGATGTCAAGCACATGAAACATTGTGATGAGTTCTGTCATGGAACATTGTGATGAAAAGGACGTGGGGAATTTTGATGACAAAGGACATGTAGCATTGTGATGACCAGGGCATGGAGCATTGTGATGGCAAAATCGTGGAGCATTGTGATGAGAAAACCATGGATAATTGAAATGACGAGCGTCATGGAGCACTGTAATGACAAGGGGCATGAAGCATTGTGATGATAGGTGTCATGGAGCATTGTGATGACAGGGGTCATGGAGCATTCTGATGACAAGGCTCATGGAGTATTCTGAAGACAAACTCATGCAGTATTGTGATGACAATGGCATGGAGCATTGTGATGAAAAGGGCATTTAGCATTGAGATGAAAAAGGCATGGAGACTTTTCATGATAGGTTTCAAGGAGCATTTTGACGACAAGTGGCAGGGAGCATTGTGATGACATGTGTATTGAGCATTTTGATGACAAAGTTCATGGAGCATTGTGATGACAATTGCATGGAGTATTGTGATGAAAGGAATCATGGAGCGTTTTGATGACAAGTGTTATGGAAATTTGTGATCACAAGGGTTTGGAGCATTGTGATGACAGAGGTCATGGTTCATTTTGATTTCAAGGAGCATGGAGCATTGTGATGACAAGGGCATGAAGTAATGTGATGCTAATGTTCATGGAGGATTGTGAAAGGCAATTGTAAAGAAGTATTGTGATGATAAGCGCATGGAACATTTTGAAGACAAGTCATGTAGCATTTTGCTGACATAGGCATGGAGCATTGTGATGACAAGGGTCATGGTACACTGTGATGACAATTGTCAGAGAGCATTGTGATTAGAGGGGTTATGGAACATTGTGATGACAAATGTCATGGAGCATTGTGATGAGAAGACCATGGAGAATTGTGATGATGAGCGTCATGTGGCGTTGTGATGACAAGTGATATGGAACATTTTGATCACAAGCATTTGGAGCATTGTGATGACAGAGGTCATGGAGCATGTTGATTTCATTGTGATGACAATCGCATGAAGCATTATGATGATGGGCACGGTGCATTGTGATGACAGGGTTCATGGGGCATTGAGATGACAAGGGCATGGAGCATTGTGATGAGAAAGCCATGGAGCATACTGATGACATGCGTCATGGAGCTTTGTGATGATAAGGGTCTGGAGGATTGAGATAACAGGGGTCTTGGAGCATTGTGGTGACAAGGGTCATGGAGCCTTGTGATGACAAGGCCGTGGAACATTGTGATGTCAGGTGTCATGGAGCATTAGTCTGAAATGTTTCATGGATTATTATGATGAGCGTGGACATGGAGCATGGTGATGAAAAGGCCACGGAACACTGTGATACATGGGTCATGGAGGATTGTAATGACAAAGCCATGGAGTATTTTGATGAGAAGGGCATCGAGCATTGTGATGACAAGCGTCATGGAGCATTGTGATGCCAAGGGTCATGGAGCTTTGTGATGACAAAGGTTATGGAGCATTTTGATGACAAGGGCGTTGTGCATTGTGATGAGAAGGGCAGGAAGCATTGTGATGACAGGATCAAGGAGCAATTTGATGAAAAGTGTCAAGTAATATTTTGATGACAGAGGTTATGGAAAATTGTGGTGTCAGGGGTCATGGAGCATTGTGAGGATAAGGGCATGTAGCATTGTGATGACAGGGGTCATGGAACATTGTGGTGACAGTGTTGAGGGATTATTGTGATGACTAGTGATGGAACCTTTGATATCAGTTGTCAGAGAGCATTTTGATGAGAAGTGAATGGAGCATTGTGATGACAAGTTTTATGGAGCATTGTGATGACAATGTAGTAGAGCATTGTGTTGACAAGCACATGGCTTATTGTGATGACATGCGTCATGGAGCATTTTGCTGACATGGGCATGGAGCATTGTGATGACAAGGGTCATGGAGCATTGTGCTGACAAATGAATGGATCATTGTGATGACATGTGTCAAGGAGCTTTGTGATGAAAAGTTCATGGAGCATTGTGGTGACAAATGTCACAGCGCCTTTTGATGACGAGGGCATTGACTATTGTGATGACAAAGGTCATGAAGCATTGTGATGACTGGAGTCACGGAATATTTTGATGACAGCGGTCATGGAGCATTGTGATGACAAGGGCATGGAGTATTGTGAGGACAGATGTCAGGGAGCATTGTGATGAAATATGTCATGCTCCATTGTGATGACAATGAATGGAGCATTGTGATGCCAAATGTCATGGAGGATTGTGATTACAAAGGTTATGGAGCATTGTGATGAGAGGGGCTTCGATCAATGTGATGAGAAGGCCATGGAGCCTTCTGATGACATGTGTCACGGAGCTTTGTGATGAAAAGGGCATGGAGCATTGTGATTACAGGGGTCTTGGAGCATTGTGATGACAAGTGTCATGGAGCCTTGTGATGACAAGACCGTGGAACATTGTGATGGCAGGGATCATGGAGCATTGTTATCACAGGGGTAATGGAGCACTGTGATGACAAGGGCATGGATCATTTGTCTGAAATGTTTCATTGATTATATTGATGAGAGTGGACATGGAGCATTGTGATGACAAGGGCACGGATCACTGTGATACATGAGTCAGGGAGGATTGTAATGACAAGGGCGTGGAGAATTGTGATGAGAAGTGAATCGAGCATTTTGATGACAAGAGTCATGGAGCATTGTGATGACAACGGCTTTGAGCAATGTGATGAGTGGGTTCATGGAGCATTGTGATGACAATAGCATGGAGCATTGTGATTCCAAGGATCAAGGAGCTTTATGATGACAAAGGTCATGGAGCAATTTAATGACAAGGGCGTGGTGCATTGTGATGAGTAGGGCATGGACTTTGCTATGACAGGGGTCATGGAGCATTGCGATGACAATTGCATGGAGAATTGTGATGACAAGAGCATGTAACATTGCGATGAGAAATGTCAGGCAGCATTGTTATGAGGAGGACATGGAGAAATGTGATGACAAGGGACTTGGAGCATTGTGATGATCAGGGAATGGATCATTGTGATGGCAAGACCGTGGAGCATAGTGATGAGAAGTCCATGGATTATGTTGATGACGAGTGTCATGGAGCACTCTAATAACCAGAGCCATGGAGCATTGTGATTACTGGTGTCATGGAGCACTGTGATGACAGGGGTCATGGAGCATTGTGATGACAAGCTTGTGGAGTATTGTGATGACATTTGGATGGAGCACTGTGATGAAAAAGGCATGGAGTCTTTTTATGAGAGTGTTCAAGGAGCATTCTGACGACAAATGTCAGGGAGCATTGTGATGACAAGTGTATTGAGCATTGTGATGACGATGGTCAGGGCGGATTGTGATGACAAGGGCATGGAGTATTGTGATGACAGGCATCATGGAGCGTTGTGATGACAAGTGTTATGGAACCTTGTGATCACAAGCATTTAGAGCATTGTGATGAACGTGGTCATGGATCATTTTGATTTCAAGGAGCATGGAGCATTGTGATGCCAAGATCATGAAGCAATGTGATCCCAAGTTTCATGGAGGATTGTGATAGCAAGCGCATGGAGCATTGTGGTGACAACGTCTTGTAGCATTTTGCTGAAAAAGGCATGGAGCATTGTGATTACAGGAGTCTTGGAGCATTGTGATGAAAAGGGAATGGAGCATTGTCATGACATGGTTCAAGTGCATACTGATAGCAAGTGCCAGGGAGCATTGTGATTACAAGTGTATTGTGCATTGTGATGACAAAGGTCATGGAGCATTTTTTGACAAAGGCATGGAGCATTGTGATGACAAGGGTGATGGAGCACTGTGAAGACAAGCGTCACGGAGCATTGTGATTACAGGGGATATGGAACATTGGGATGACATGAGCATGGATCTTGTGATGACAAGTGTCATGGAGTATTTTGATGACAAGTGTCCAGGATAATTGTGTTGTCAGGGGTCATGGAGCATTGTGATTACTGTGGTCATGGAGCATTGTGATGACAGGGGTCATGGAGCATTGTGATGAGAAGGTCATGGACATTGAGCTCAAAATATTATGGAGTATTTAGGTGAGAAGGGAATGGAGCATTTTGATGACAACGTCCAAGAGCATTGTGATGAGCGGACCATGGAGCCTTGTGATGAAAATTATCATGGAGGATTCTCACTAAAAGAGACATGGGGCATTGTGATTACGAGGGTCTTGGAGCATTGTGATAACAAGTGCTAATTGCATTGTGATGAGAAGGCCATGGAGCATTCTGAAAACATGCATCATGGAGCTTTGTGATGACAAGGGCAAGGGACATTGTGATTACAGGGTTCTTGGAGTACTGTGATGAAAAGGGCATGGATCATTGTGATGAAAAAGACACGGAGCCTTGCCATGACAGGATTCAAAGAGAATACTGACGAAAAGTGGCAGGGAGCATTGTGATGACAAGTGTATTGAGCATTGTGATGACAAAGGTCATGGAGCATTGTGATGAGAAGACCATGGATAATTGTAATGACGAACGTCATGGGGCTATGTGATAACAAGTATTATGGAACATTGTGATCACAAGGGTTTGGAGCATTGTGAAGACACAGGTCATGGAGCATTTTGATTTCATTGTGATGACAATAGCATGAAGCATTATGATGATGGGCATGGTGCACTGTGATGACAGGGTTCTTGGTGTTTTGAGATGAAAAGGGGCATGGAGCATTGGTCTGACAATTTTCATGGATTATTGTGATGACAGTGGACATGGCGCATTGTGATGACAAGGGCATGGAACATTGTGATGACAAGGTCACAGAGTATTGTGAAGACAGGTGTCAGGGAGCATTGTGATGTCATAGGTCAGGGTCCATTGTGATGACAATGGCATGAAGCATTGTGATGCCATGTGTCATGGAGGATTGTGATGACAAAGGTAATGGAGCATTGTGATGACAAGGGCTTGGAGCATTGTGATGACAAGGGCCATTGAGAATTTTGATGACAAGGTCGTGACGCATTGAGATTACAAGCACATGGAGCTTGCTATGACAGGGGTCATGTTGCATTGCGATGACAAGTGCATGGGGAATTGTGATGTCAAGAGCATGAAACATTGTGATGAGTAGTGTCATGGAACATGGTGATGAAAAGGACGTGGTGAATTTTGATGACAAAGGACAAGTAGCATTGTGATGACCAGGGCATGGAGCATTGTGATGGCAAAATCGTGGAGCATTGTGATGAGAAGTCCATGGATAATTGTAAAGACGAGCATCATGGAGCACTGTAATGACAAGGGGCATGAAGCATTGTGATGATAGGTGTCATGGAGCATTGTGATGACAGGGGTCATGGAGCATTCTGATGACAAGACTCATGGAGCATTCTGATGACAAGCTTGTGGAGTATTGTGATGACAGTGGCATGGAGCATTGTGATGAAAAGGGCATGGAGCATTGTGATAAAAAATGCATGGAGACTTTTCACGATAGGTTTCAAGTGCATTTTGATGACAAGTGTCAGGGAGCATTGTGATGACATGTGTATTGAGCATTGTGATGACAAAGTTCATGGAGCATTGTGATGACAAGTGCATGGAGTATTGTGATGAAAGGAATCATGGAGCGTTTTGATGACAAGTGTTATGGAACATTGTGATCACAAGGGTTTTGAGCATTGTGATGACAGAGGTCATGGATCATTTTGATTTCAAGGAGCATGGAGCATTGTGATGACAAGGGCATGAAGTAATGTGATTCCAATGTTCATGGAGGATTGTGAATGACAATGGTAAAGAAGTATTGTGATGACAAGCGCATGTAGCATTGTGATGACAAGTCATGTAGCATTTTGCTGACATAGGCATGGAGCATTGTGATGACAAGGGTCATGGTACACTGCGATGACAGTTGTCAGAGAGCATTGTGATTAGAGGTGTTATGGAACATTGTGATGACAAATGTCATGGAGCATTGTGATGAGAAGACCATGGATATTTGTGATAATGAGCATCATGGGGCGTTGTGATGACAAGTGATATGGAACATTTTGATCACAAGGGTTTGGAGCATTGTGATGACAGAGGTCATGGAGCATGTTGATTTCACTGTGATGACAATAGCATGAAGCATTTGGTTGACGGGCATGGTGCATTGTGATGACAGGGTTCATGGAGCATTGAGATGACAAGGGCATGGAGCATTGTGAACACAGGGGTCTTGGAGCACTGTAATGACAAGGGTCATGGGGAAGTGTTATGACAAGGCCATGGATGATTGTGATGTCAGGGGTCATGGAGCATTGTTATGACAGGGGCAATGGATCATTGTGATGACAAGTGCATGGAACATTGGTCTGAAAAGTTTCATGGATTATTGTGATGAGAGTGGGCATCGAGCACTGTGATGACAAGGGCACGGAACACTGTGATACATGGGTCATGGAGCATTGTAATGAGAAGGGCATGAAGAATTGTGATGAGAAGTGCATCAAGCATTGTGATAACAAGCGTCATGGAGCTTTGTGATGAAAAGGGCATGGAGCAATGTGATAAGAGGGTTCATGGAGCATTGTGATGACAATGGCATGGAACATTGTGATGCCAAGGGTCATGGAGGTTTATGATGACAAGGTCATGGAGCATTTTGATGACAAGTGTGTGGTGCACTGTGATGAGAAGGGCAGGGAGCATTGTGATGAAAGTGTCATGGAGCAATTTGATGAAAAGGGTCATGGAATATTTTGATAACAAGTGTTATGGAACATTGTGATCACAAGTGTTTGGAGCATTATGATGACAGAGGTCTTGGTGCATTTTGATTTCATTGTGATGGAAATAGCATGAAGCATTATGATGATGGGCATGGTGCATTGTGATGACAGGGTTCATGGAGCATTGAGATGAAAAGCAGCGTGGAGCTTTGTGATTACAGGGGTCTTGGAGAATTGTGATGACAAGGGCATGGAGCCTTGTGATGACAAGGCCGTGGAACATTATGATGTCAGGGGTCATGGAGCATAAGTCTGAAATGTTTCATGGATTATTATGATGAGCATGGACATGGAGCATTGTGATGAAAAGGCCACGGAACACTGTGATACATGGGTCATGGAGGATTGTAATGACAAAACCATGGAGTATTTTGATGAGAAGGGCATCGAGCATTGTGATGACAAGCGTCATGGAGCATTGTGATGCCACGGGTCATGGAGCTTAGTGATGACAAAGGATATGGAGTATTTTGATGACAAGGGCATTGTGCTTTGTGATGAGAAGGGCAGGAAGCATTGTGATGACAGGATCAAGGAGCAATTTGATGAAAAGTGTCAAGGAATATTTTGATGACAGAGGTTATGGAACATTGTGATGTAAGGGGTCATGGAGCATTGTGAGGATAAGGGCATGTAGCATTGTGATGACAGGGGTCATGGAACATTGTGGTGACAGGGTGGAGGAATTATTGTGATGACTAGAGATGGAACCTTGTGATATCAGTTGTCAGAGAGCATTTTGATGAGAAGTGAATGGAGCATTGTGATGACAAGTTTTATGGAGCATTGTGATGACAATGTTGTAGAGCATTGTGTTGACAAGCGCATGGCTTATTGAGATGACATGGGTCATGGAGCATTTTGCTGACATGGGCATGGAGCATTGTGATGACAAGGGTCATGGAGCATTGTGCTGACAAAGGAATGGAGCATTGTGATGACATGGGTCAAGGAGCTTTGTGATGAAAAGTTCATGGAGCATTGTGGTGACAAATGTCACAGAGCCTTGTGATGACGAGGGCATGGACCCTTGTGTTGACAAAAGTCATGAAGCATTGTGATGACTGGAGTCACGGAATATTGTGATGACAGCGGTCATGGAGCATTGTGATGACAAGTGCATGGAGTATTGTGATGACAAGGTCATGGAGTATTGTGAAGACAGATGTCAGTGAGCATTGTGATGACATCTGTCATGCTCCATTGTGATGACAATGGAATGGAGCATTGTGATGCCAAGTGTCATGGAGCATTGTGATGACAAGGGCTTCGAGCAATGTGAGGAGAAGGCCTTGGAGCCTTCTGATGACATGTGTCATGGTGCTTTGTGATGAAAAGGGCATGGAGCATTGTGAATACAGGGGTCTTGGATCATTGTGATGACAAGTGTCATGGAGCCTTGTGATGACAAGACCGTGGAACATTGTGATGGCAGTGATCATGGAGCATTGTTATGACAGGGGTAATGGAGCATTCTGATGAAAATGGCATGGATCATTAGTCTGAAATGTTTCATGGATTATTTTGATGAGAGTGGGCATGGAGCATTGTGATGACAAGTGCACGGATCACTGTGATACATGAGTCAGGGAGGATTGTAATGACAGGGACATGGAGAATTGTGATGAGAAGTGAATCGAGCATTTTGATGACAAGCGTCATGGAGCATTGTGATGACAACGGCATTGAGCAATGTGATGAGAGGGTTCATGGAGCATTGTGATGACAATAGCATGAAGCATTGTGATGACAAGGATCAAGGAGCTTTGTGATCACAAATGTCATGGAGCATTTTGATGACAAGGGTGTGGTGCGTTGTGATGAGAAGGGCATGGAGCTTGCTATGACAGGGGTCATGGAGCATTGCGATGACAAGTGCATGGAGAATTGTGATGACAAGAGCATGTAACATTGTGATGAGAAATGTCATGTAGCATTGTTATGAGGAGGACGTGGAGAAATGTGATGACAAGGGACTTGGAGCATTGTGATGATCAAGGAATGGATCATTGTGATGGCAAGACCGTGGAGCATAGTGATGAGAAGTCCATGGATTATGTTAATGATGAGTGTCATGGAGCACTCTAATTACAAGAGCCATGGAGCATTGTGATGACAGGTGTCATGGAGCATTGTGATGACAGGGGTCATGGAGCATTGTGATGACAAGCTTGTGGAGTATTGTGATGACATTTGGATGGAGCACTCTGATGAAAAAGGCATGGAGTCTTTTTATGAGAGTGTTCAAGGAGCATTCTGACGACAAATGTCAGGGAGCATTGTGATGACAAGTGTATTGAGCATTGTGATGACAATGGTCAGGGCGGATTGTGATGACAAGGGCATGGAGTATTGTGATGACAGGCATCATGGAGCGTTGTGATGACAAGTGTTATGGAACCTTGTGATCACAAGCATTTAGAGCATTGTGATGAAAGTGGTCATGGATCATTTTGATTTCAAGGAGCATGGAGCATTGTGATGCCAAGATCATGAAGCAATGTGATCCCAAGTTTCATGGAGGATTATGATAACAAACGCATGGAACATTGTGGTGACAACGTCTTGTAGCATTTTGCTGAAAAAGGCATGGAGCATTGTGATTACAGGATTCTTGGAGCATTGTGATGAAAAGGGCATGGAGCATTGTCATGACATGGCTCAAGTGCATACTGGTAGCAAGTGCCAGGGAGCATTGTGATGACAAGTGTATTGTGCATTGCGATGACAAAGGTCATGGAGCATTTTTCTGACAAAGGCATGGAGCATTGTGATGACAAGGGTGATGGAGCACTGTGAAGACAAGCGTTACGGAGCATTGTGATTACAGGGGATATGGAACATTGGGATGACATGAGCATGGATCTTGTGATGACAAGTGTCATGGAGTATTTTGATGACAAGAGTCCAGGATCATTGTGTTGTCAGGGTTCATGGAGCATTGTGATTACTGTGGTCATGGAGCATTGTGATGACAGGCGTCATGGAGCTTTGTGATGAGAAGGTCATGGAGCATTGAGCTGAAAATATTCATGGAGTATTGAGATGACAAGGGAATGGAGCATTTTGATGACAACGTCCTGGAGCATTTTGATGAGCGGACCATGGAGCCTTGTGATGACAATTATCATGGAACATTCTCACTAAAAGAGGCGTGGGGCATTGTGATTACAGTGGTCTTGGAGCATTGTGATGACAAGTGCTAATAGCATTGTGATGAGAAGGCCACGGAGCATTCTGATAACATGCATCATGGAGCTTTGTGATGACAAGGGCATGGGACATTGTGATTACAGGGGTCTTGGAGTATTGTGATGAAAAGGGCATGGATCATTGTGATGAAAAAGGCATGGAGCCTTGTCATGACAGGGTTCAAGGAGCATACTGACGACAAGTGTCAGGCAACATTGTGATGACAAGTGTATTGAGCATAGTGATGACAAAGTTTATGGAGCTGAGATGAGAAGACCATTGATTATTGTGATGACGAGCGTCATTGGGCATTGTGATGACAAGCGTTATGGAACACTGTGATCACTAGGGTTTGGAGCATTGTAATGACAGAGGTCATGGAGCATTTTGACATCATTTTGGAGACAATAGCATGAAGCATTATGATGATGGGCATGGTGCATTGTGATGACAGGTTTCTTGGAGCATTGAGATGAAAACCGGCAAGGGGCATTGTGATTATAGGGGTCTTGGAGCATTGTGATGAGAAAGCCATGGAGCATTATGATGAGAAGACCATGGAGCATAGTGATCACATGCGTCATGGAGGTTTGTGATGACAAGGGCATGGAGCATTGTGATTACAGGTGTCTTGGAGCATTGTGATGACATCGGTCATGTAGCCATGTGATGACAAGGCTGTGGAACACTGTGATGGCAGCGTTCATGGAGCATTGTTATGTCAGTGATAATGGAGCATTGTGATGATAAGGTTATGGATCATTGGTCTGAAAAGCTTCACGGATTATTGTGATGAGATTGGGCATGGAGCATTGTGATGACAAGGGCACGGAACACTGTGATACATGGGTCATGGAGGATTGTAATGACAAGGGCATGGCGCATTGTGATGAGAAGGGCATCGTGCGTTGTGATGACAAGCGTCATGGAGCGTTGTGATGAAAAGGGCATGGAGCAATGTGATGAGAGTGTTCATGGAGCAGTGTGATGACAATGGCAAGGAGCATTGTGATACCAAGGGTCGTGGACTTTGTGGTGACCAAAGTCATGGAGCATTTTGATGACAAGTTCGTGGTGCATTGTGATGAGAAGGCCATGGAGCGTATTGATGACATGCGTCATGGGGCTTTGTGATGACAACGTCATGGAGCATTTTTTCTTTATTTTTTTTTTTTTTTTGCTGTACCCGGGCCTCTCACTGCTGTGGCTTCACCCGTCGTGGAGCACAGGCTCAGGACACACAGGCTCCGCGGCCATGGCTCTTGGGCCCAGCCGCTCCGCGGCATGAGGGATCTTCCGGGATAGGGGCACGAACCCGTTTCCCCTGAATCGGCAGGCGGACTCTCAACCACTGTGCCACCAGGGAAGCCCCGTCATGGAGCATTTTGATTACAGGTGTCTTGGAGCACTGTGATGAAAAGGGCATGGATCATTGTGATGAAAAAGGCATGGAGCCTTCTCATGACAGGATTCAAGGAGAATACTGACGAAGAGTGGCATGGAGCATTGTGATGACAAGTGTATTGAGCATTGTGATGACAAAGGTCATGGAGCATTGTGATGAGAAGACCATGGATAATTGTAATGACGAGCGTCATGGGGCGATGTGATAACAAGTGTTATGGAACATTGTGATCACAAGGGTTTGGAGCATTGTGAAGACACAGGTCATGGAGCATTTTGATTTCATTGTGATGACAATAGCATGAAGCATTATGATGATGGGCATGGTGCACTGTGATGACAGGGTTCATGGTGTTTTGAGATGAAAAGGGGCATGGAGCATTGGTCTGACAATTTTCATGGATTATTGTGATGACAGTGGACATGGCGCATTGTGATGACAAGGGCATGGAACATTGTGATGACAAGGTCACAGAGTATTGTGAAGACAGGTGTCAGGGAGCATTGTGATGTCATAGGTCATGGTCCATTGTGATGACAATGGCATGAAGCATTGTGATGCCATGTGTCATGGAGGATTGTGATGACAAAGGTAATGGAGCATTGTGATGACAAGGGCTTGGAGCATTGTGATGACAAGGGCCATTGAGAATTTTGATGACAAGGTCGTGAAGCATTGAGATTACAAGGGCATGGAGCTTGATATGACAGGGGTCATGGAGCATTGCGATGACAAGTGCATGGAGAACTGTGATGTCAAGAGCATGAAACATTGTGATTAGTAGTGTCATGGAACATTGTGATGAAAAGGACGTGGGGAACTTTGATGACAAAGGACAGGTAGCATTGTGATGACCAGGGCATGGAGCATTGTGATGGCAAAATCGTGGAGCATTGTGATGAGAAGACCATGGATAATTGTAATGACGAGCGTCATGGAGCACTGTAATGGAAAGGGGCATGAAGCTTTGTGATGATAGGTGTCATGGAGCATTGTGATGACAAGGCTCATGGAGCATTGTGATGACAAGCTCGTGGAGTATTGTGATGACAGTGGCATGGAGCATTGTGATGAGAAGCGCATCAAGCATTGGGATGACAAGCGTCATGGAGCTTTGTGATGAAAAGGGCATGGAGCATTGTGATAAGAGGGTTCATGCAGGATTGTGATGACAATGGCATGGAACACTGTGATGCCAAGGGTCATGGAGGTTTGTGATGACAAAGGTCATGGAGCATTTTGATGACAAGTGTGTGGTGCACTGTGATGAGAAGGGCAGGGAGCATTGTGATGAAAGGGTCATGGAGCAATTTGATGAAAAGGGTCATTGAATATTTTGATGACAAGTGTTATGGAACATTGTGATGTCTGGAGTGATGGACATTGTGATGCTAAGGGCATGTAGCATTGTCATGACAGGGGTCATGGAGCTTTGTGATCACAAGGGCATGGAGCATTGTCATTACAGGGTTCTTGGAGCATTGTGATGAAAAGGGCATGGACCATTGTGATAAAATAACACGGAGCCTTGTCATGACAGGGTTCAAGGAGCATACTGACGACAAGTGTCCGGGAGCATTGTGATGAAAAGTGTATTGAGCATTGTGATGACAAAAGCATGGAGCATTGTGATGAGAAGACCATGGATAATTGTGATGAGGAGCATCATGGGGCGTTGTGATGACAAGTGTTATGGAACAATGTGATCACAAGGGTTTGGAGCATGGTAATGACAAAGGTCATGGAGCATTTTGATTTCATTGTGGTGACAATAGCATGAAGCATTATGATGATGGGCATGGTGCATTGTGATGACAGGGTTCTTGAGCATTGAGATGAAAAGCTGCAAGGGGCATTGTGATTATAGGGGTCTTGGAGCATTGTGATGAGAAGGCCATGGAGCATTATGATGAGAAGACCATGGAGCATAGTGATGACATGCGTCATGGAGGTTTGTGATTACAAGGGCATGGAGCATTGTGATTACAGGGGTCTTGGAGCATTGTGATGACAAGGGTCATGTAGCCATGTGATGACAAGGCTGTGGAACACTGTGATGGCAGGGTTCATGGAGCATTGTTATGACAGTGATAATGGAGCATTGTGATGATAAGGTTATGGAGCATTGGTCTGAAAAGTTTCACGGATTATTGTGATGAGATTGGGCATGGAGCATTGTGATGACAAGGGCATGGAACACTGTGATAAATGGGTCATGGAGGATTGTAATGACAAGGGCATGGAGCATTGTGAGGATAAGGGCACGTAGCATTGTGATGACAGGGTTCAAGGAACATTGTGGTGACAGGGTGGAGGGATTATTGTGATGACTAGAGATGGAACCTTGTGATATCAGTTGTCCTAGAGCATTTTGATGAGAAGTGAATGGAGCATTGTGATGACAAGTTTTATGGAGCATTGTGATGACAATGTTGTAGAGCATTGTGTTGACAAGCGCATGGCTTATTGTGATGACATGCGTCATGGAGCATTTTGCTGACATGGGCATGGAGCATTGTGATGACAAGGGTCATGGAGCATTGTGCTGACAAAGGAATGGTGCATTGTCATGACATGGGTCAAGGAGCTTTGTGATGAAAAGTTCATGGAGCATTGTGGTGACAAATGTCACAGAGCCTTGTGATGACGAGGGCATGGACCCTTGTGCTGACAAAAGTCATGAAGCATTGTGATGACTGGAGTCACGGAACTTTGTGATGACAGCGGTCATGGAGCTTTGTGATGACAAGGGCATGGAGTATTGTGATGACAAGGTCATGGAGTATTGTGAAGACAGGTGTCAGGGAGCATCGTGATGACATATGTCATGCTCCATTGTGATGACAATGGAATGGAGCATTGTGATGCCAAGTGTCATGGAGCATTGTGATGACAAGGGCTTCGAGCAATGTGATGAGAAGGACATGGAGCCTTCTGATGACATGTGTCATGGAGCTTTGTGATGAAAAGGGCATGGAGCATTGTGATTACAGGGGTCTTGGATCATTGTGATGACAAGTGTCATGGAGCCTTGTGATGACAAGACCGTGGAACATTGTGATGGCAGTGATCATGGAGCATTGTTATGACAGGGGTAAAGGAGCATTCTGATGACAAGGGCATGGATCATTAGTCTGAAATGTTTCATGGATTATTTTGATGAGAGTGGGCATGGAGCATTGTGATGACAAGGGCACGGATCACTGTGATACATGAGTCAGGGAGGATTGTAATGACAGGGACATGGAGAATTGTGATGAGAAGTGAATCGAGCATTTGGATGACAAGCGTCATGGAGCATTGTGATGACAACGGCATTGAGCAATGTGATGAGAGGGTTCATGGAGCATTGTGATGACAATAGCATGGAGCATTGTGATGCCAAGGATCAAGGAGCTTTGTGATGACAAATGTCATGGAGCATTTTGATGACAAGGGTGTGGTGCGTTGTGATGAGAGGGGCATGGAGCTTGCTATGACAGGGGTCATGGAGCATTTCGATGACAAGTGCATGGAGAATTGTGATGACAAGAGCATGTAACATTGTGATGAGAAATGTCATGTAGCATTGTTATGAGGAGGACGTGGAGAAATGTGATGACAAGGGACTTGGAGCATTGTGATGATCATGGAATGGATCATTGTGATGGCAAGACCGTGGAGCATAGTGATGAGAAGTCCATGGATTATGTTAATGATGAGTGTCATGGAGCACTCTAATTACAAGAGCCATGGAGCATTGTTATGACAGGTGTCATGGAGCATTGTGATGACAGGGGTCATGGAGCATTGTGATGACAAGTGTCATGGAGCATTGTGATGACATTTGGATGGAGCACTCTGATGAAAAAGGCATGGAGTCTTTTTATGAGAGTGTTCAAGGAGCATTCTGACGACAAATGTCAGGGAGCATTGTGATGACAAGTGTATTGAGCATTGTGATGACAATGGTCAGGGCGGATTGTGATGACAAGGGCATGGAGTATTGTGATGACAGGCATCATGGAGCGTTGTGATGACAAGTGTTATGGAACCTTGTGATCACAAGCATTTAGAGCATTGTGATGAAAGTGGTCATGGATCATTTTGATTTCAAGGAGCATGGAGCATTGTGATGCCAAGATCATGAAGCAATGTGATCCCAAGGTTCATGGAGGATTGTGATAACAAGCGCATGGAGCATTGTGGTGACAACGTCTTGTAGCATTTTGCTGAAAAAGGCATGGAGCATTCTGATTACAGGAGTCTTGTAGCATTGTGATGAAAAGGGCATGGATCATTGTGATGAAAAAGGCATGGAGCATTGTCATGACATGGTTCAAGTGCATACTGATAGCAAGTGCCAGGGAGCCTTGTGATGACAAGTGTATTGTGCATTGTGATGACAAAGGTCATGGAGCATTTTTCTGACAAAGGCATGGAGCATTGTGATGACAAGGGTGATGGAGCACTGTGAAGACAAGCGTCACGGAGCATTGTGATTACAGGGGATATGGAACATTGGGATGACATGAGCATGGATCTTGTGATGACAAGTGTCATGGAGTATTTTGATGACAAGAGTCCAGGATCATTGGGTTGTCAGGGGTCATGGAGCATTGTGATTACTGTGGTCATGGAGCATTGTGATGACAGGGGTCATGGGGCTTTGTGATGAGAAGGTCATGGAGCATTGAGCTGAAAATATTCATGGAGTATTGAGATGACAAGGGAATGGAGCATTTTGATGACAACGTCCTGGAGCATTTTGATGAGCGGACCATGGAGCCTTGTGATGACAATTATCATGGAACATTCTCACTAAAAGAGGCGTGGGGCATTGTGATTACAGGGGTCTTGGAGCATTGTGATGACAAGTGCTAATAGCATTGTGATGAGAAGGCCATGGAGCATTCTGATAACATGCATCATGGAGATTTGTGATGACAAGTGCATGGGACATTGTGATTACAGGGGTCTTGGAGTATTGTGATGAAAAGGGCATGGATCATTGTGATGAAAAAGGCATGGAGCCTTGTCATGACAGGGTTCAAGGAGCATACTGACGACAAGTGTCAGGCAACATTGTGATGACAAGTGTATTGAGCATTGTGATGACAAAGTTTATGGAGCATTGTGATGAGAAGACCTTTGATTATTGTGATGGCGAGCGTCAATGGGCATTGTGATGACAAGTGTTATGGAACACTGTGATCACTAGGGTTTGGAGCATGGTAATGACAGAGGTCATGGAGCATTTTGATTTCATTGTGGTGACAATAGCATGAAGCATTATGATGATGGGCATGGTGCATTGTGATGACAGGGTTCTTGGAGCTTAGAGATGAAAAGCGGCAAGGGGCATTGTGATTATAGGGGTCCTGGAGCATTGTGATGAGAAGGCCATGGAGCATTATGATGAGAAGACCATGGAGCATAGTGATGACATGCGTCATGGAGGTTTGTGATGACAAGAGCATGGAGCATTGTGATTACAGGTGTCTTGGAGCATTGTGATGACAAGGGTCATGTAGCCATGTGATGACAAGGCTGTGGAACACTGTGATGGCAGGGTTCATGGAGCATTGTTATGACAGTGATAATGGAGCATTGTGATGATAAGGTTATGGAGCATTGGTCTGAAAAGTTTCACGGATTATTGTGATGAGATTGGGCATGGAGCATTGTGATGACAAGGGCATGGAACACTGTGATACATGGGTCATGGAGGATTGTAATGACAAGGGCATGGAGCATTGTGATGAGAAGGGCATCGTGCGTTGTGATGACAAGCGTAAAGGAGTGTTGTGATGAAAAGGGCATGGAGCAATGTGATGAGAGTGTTCATGGAGCATTGTGATGACAATGGCATGGAGCATTGTGATACCAAGGGTCGTGGAGCTTTGTGATGACCAATGTCATGGAGCATTTTGATGACAAGGTCGTGGTGCATTGTGATGAGGAGGGGATGGAGCATTGTGATGAGAAGGCCATGGAGCATACTGATGACATGCGTCATGGATCTTTGTGATGACAACGTCATGGAGCATTTTGATTACAGGTGTCTTGGAGCACTGTGATGAAAAGGGCATGGATCATTGTGATGAAAAAGGCATGGAGCCTTGTCATGACAGGATTAAGGAGAATACTGACGAAAAGTGGCAGGGAGCATTGTGATGACAAGTGTATTGAGCATTGTGATGACAAAGGTCATGGAGCATTGTGATGAGAAGACCATGGATAATTGTAATGACAAGCATCATGGGGCGATGTGATAACAAGTGTTATGGAACACTGTGATCACAAGGGTTTGGAGCATTGTGAAGACACAGGTCATGGAGCATTTTGATTTCATTGTGATGACAATAGCATGAAGCATTATGATGATGGGCATGGTGCACTGTGATGACAGGGTTCATGGTGTTTTGAGATGAAAAGGGGCATGGAGCATTGGTCTGACAATTTTCATGGATTATTGTGATGACAGTGGACATGGCGCATTGTGATGACAAGGGCATGGAACATTGTGATGACAAGGTCACAGAGTATTGTGAAGACAGGTGTCAGGGAGCATTGTGATGTCATAGGTCATGGTCCATTGTGATGACAATGGCATGAAGCATTGTGATGCCATGTGTCATGGAGGATTGTGATGACAAAGGTAATGGAGCATTGTGATGACAAGGGCTTGGAGCATTGTGATGACAAGGGCCATTGAGAATTTTGATGACAAGGTCGTGAAGCATTGAGATTACAAGGCCATGGAGCTTGATATGACAGGGGTCATGGAGCATTGCGATGACAAGTGCATGGAGAACTGTGATGTCAAGAGCATGAAACATTGTGATTAGTAGTGTCATGGAACATTGTGATGAAAAGGACGTGGGGAATTTTGATGACAAAGGACATGTAGCATTGTGATGACCAGGGCATGGAGCATTGTGATGGCAAAATCGTGGAGCATTGTGATGAGAAGACCATGGATAATTGTAATGACGAGCGTCATGGAGCACTGTAATGGAAAGGGGCATGAAGCTTTGTGATGATAGGTGTCATGGAGCATTGTGATGACAAGGCTCATGGAGCATTGTGATGACAAGCTCGTGGACTCTTGTGATGACAGTGGCATGGAGCATTGTGATGAGAAGCGCATCAAGCATTGGGATGACAAGCGTCATGGAGCTTTGTGATGAAAAGGGCATGGAGCATTGTGATAAGAGGGTTCATGCCGGATTGTGATGACAATGGCATGGAACACTGTGATGCCAAGGTTCATGGAGGTTTGTGATGACAAAGGTCATGGAGCATTTTGATGACAAGTGTGTGGTGCACTGTGATGAGAAGGGCAGGGAGCATTGTGATGAAAGGGTCATGGAGCAATTTGATGAAAAGGGTCATTGAATATTTTGATGACAAGTGTTATGGAACATTGTGATGTCTGGAGTGATGGAGCATTGTGATGCTAAGGGCATGTAGCATTGTCATGACAGGGGTCATGGAGCTTTGTGATCACAAGGGCATGGAGCATTGTCATTACAGGGTTCTTGGAGCATTGTGATGAAAAGGGCATGGACCATTGTGATGAAATAACACGGAGCCTTGTCATGACAGGGTTCAAGGAGCATACTGACGACAAGTGTCAGGGAGCATTGTGATGACAAGTGTATTGAGCATTGTGATGACAAAAGCATGGAGCATTGTGATGAGAAGACCATGGATAATTGTGATGAGGAGCATCATGGGGCGTTGTGATGACAAGTGTTATGGAACAATGTGATCACAAGGGTTTGGAGCATGGTAATGACAGAGGTCATGGAGCAATTGATTTCATTGTGGTGACAATAGCATGAAGCATTATGATGATGGGCATGGTGCATTGTGATGACAGGGTTCTTGAGCATTGAGATGAAAAGCTGCAAGGGGCATTGTGATTATAGGGGTCTTGGAGCATTGTGATGAGAAGGCCATGGAGCATTATGATGAGAAGACCATGGAGCATAGTGATGACATGCGTCATGGAGGTTTGTGATTACAAGGGCATGGAGCATTGTGATTACAGGGGTCTTGGAGCATTGTGATGACAAGGGTCATGTAGCCATGTGATGACAAGGCTGTGGAACACTGTGATGGCAGGGTTCATGGAGCATTGTTATGACAGTGATAATGGAGCATTGTGATGATAAGGTTATGGAGCATTGGTCTGAAAAGTTTCACGGATTATTGTGATGAGATTGGGCATGGAGCATTGTGATGACAAGGGCATGGAACACTGTGATAAATGGGTCATGGAGGATTGTAATGACAAGGGCATGGAGCATTGTGAGGATAAGGGCATGTAGCATTGTGATGACAGGGGTCATGGATCATTGTGGTGACAGGGTGGAGGGATTATTGTGATGACTAGAGATGGAACCTTGTGATATCAGTTGTCAGAGAGCATTTTGATGAGAAGTGAATGGAGCATTGTGATGACAAGTTTTATGGAGCATTGTGATGACAATGTTGTAGAGCATTGTGTTGACAAGTGCATGGCTTATTGTGATGACATGCATCATGGAGCATTTTGCTGACATGGGCATGGAGCATTGTGATGACAAGGGTCATGGAGCATTGTGCTGACAAAGGAATGGTGCATTGTCATGACATGGGTCAAGGAGCTTTGTGATGAAAAGTTCATGGAGCATTGTGGTGACAAATGTCACAGAGCCTTGTGATGACAAGGGCATGGAAATTTGTGTTGACAAAAGTCATGAAGCATTGTGATGACTGGAGTCACGGAACTTTGTGATGACAGCGGTCATGCAGCTTTGTGATGACAAGGGCATGGAGTATTGTGATGACAAGGTCATGGAGTATTGTGAAGACAGGTGTCAGGGAGCATCGTGATGACATATGTCATGCTCCATTGTGATGACAATGGAATGGAGCATTGTGATGCCAAGTGTCATGGAGCATTGTGATAACAAGGGCTTCGAGCAATGTGATGAGAAGGCCATGGAGCCTTCTGATGACATGTGTCATGGAGCTTTGTGATGAAAAGGGCATGAAGCATTGTGATTACAGGGGTCTTGGATCATTGTGATGACAAGTGTCATGGAGCCTTGTGATGACAAGACCGTGGAACATTGTGATGGCAGTGATCATGGAGCATTGTTATGACAGGGGTAATGGAGCATTCTGATGACAAGGGCATGGATCATTAGTCTGAAATGTTTCATGGATTATTTTGATGAGAGTGGGCATGGAGCATTGTGATGACAAGGGCACGGATCACTGTGATACATGAGTCAGGGAGGATTGTAATGACAGGGACATGGAGAATTGTGATGAGAAGTGAATCGAGCATTTGGATTACAAGCGTCATGGAGCATTGTGATGACAACGGCATTGAGCAATGTGATGAGAGGGTTCATGGAGCATTGTGATGACAATAGCATGGAGCATTGTGATGCCAAGGATCAAGGAGCTTTGTGATCACAAAGGTCATGGAGCATTTTGATGACAAGGGTGTGTTGCGTTGTGATGAGAGGGGCATGGAGCTTGCTATGACAGGGGTCATGGAGCATTGCGATGACAAGTGCATGGAGAATTGTGATGACAAGAGCATGTAACATTGTGATGAGAAATGTCATGTAGCATTGTTATGAGGAGGACGTGGAGAATTGTGATGACAAGGGACTTGGAGCATTGTGATGATCATGGAATGGATCATAGTGATGGCAAGACCGTGGATCATAGTGATGAGAAGTCCATGGATTATGTTAATGATGAGTGTCATGGAGCACTCTAATTACAAGAGCCATGGAGCATTGTTATGACAGGTGTCATGGAGCATTGTGATGACAGGGGTCATGGAGCATTGTGATGACAAGTGTCATGGAGCATTGTGATGACATTTGGATGGATCACTGTGATGAAAAAGGCATGGAGTCTTTTTATGAGAGTGTTCAAGGAGCATTCTGACGACAAAAGTCAGGGAGCATTGTGATGACAAGTGTATTGAGCATTGTGATGACAATGGTCAGGGCGGATTGTGATGACAAGGGCATGGAGTATTGTGATGAAAGGCATCATGGAGCGTTGTGATGACAAGTGTTATGGAACCTTGTGATCACAAGCATTTAGAGCATTGTGATGAAAGTGGTCATGGATCATTTTGATTTCAAGGAGCATGGAGCATTGTGATGCCAAGATCATGAAGCAATGTGATCCCAAGGTTCATGGAGGATTGTGATAACAAGCGCATGGAGCATTGTGGTGACAACGTCTTGTAGCATTTTGCTGAAAAAGGCATGGAGCATTCTGATTACAGGAGTCTTGGAGCATTGTGATGAAAAGGGCATGGATCATTGTGATGAAAAAGGCATGGAGCATTGTCATGACATGGTTCAAGTGCATACTGATAGCAAGTGCCAGGGAGCATTGTGATGACAAGTGTATTGTACATTGTGATGACAAAGGTCATGGAGCATTTTTCTGACAAAGGCATGGAGCATTGTGATGACAAGGGTGATGGAGCACTGTGAAGACAAGCGTCACGGAGCATTGTGATTACAGGGGATATGGAACATTGGGATGACATGAGCATGGATCTTGTGATGACAAGTGTCATGGAGTATTTTGATGACAAGAGTCCAGGATCATTGGGTTGTCAGGGGTCATGGAGCATTGTGATTACTGTGGTCATGGAGCATTGTGATGACAGGGGTCATGGGGCTTTGTGATGAGAAGGTCATGGAGCACTGAGCTGAAAATATTCATGGAGTATTGAGATGACAAGGGAATGGAGCATTTTGATGACAACGTCCTGGAGCATTTTGATGAGCGGACCATGGAGCCTTGTGATGACAATTATCATGGAACATTCTCACTAAAAGAGGCGTGGGGCATTGTGATTTTAGGGGTCTTGGAGCATTGTGATGACAAGTGCTAATAGCATTGTGATGAGAAGGCCATGGAGCATTCTGATAACATGCATCATGGAGCTTTGTGATGACAAGGGCATGGGACATTGTGATTACAGGGATCTTGGAGTATTGTGATGAAAAGGGCATGGATCATTGTGATGAAAAAGGCATGGAGCCTTGTCATGACAGGGTTCAAGGAGCATACTGACGACAAGTGTCAGGCAACATTGTGATGACAAGTGTATTGAGCATTGTGATGACAAAGTTTATGGAGCATTGTGATGAGAAGACCTTTGATTATTGTGATGGCGAGCGTCAATGGGCATTGTGATGACAAGTGTTATGGAACACTGTGATCACTAGGGTTTGGAGCATGGTAAAGACAGAGGTCATGGAGCATTTTGATTTCATTGTGGTGACAATAGCATGAAGCATTATGATGATGGGCATGGTGCATTGTGATGACAGGGTTCTTGGAGCTTAGAGATGAAAAGCGGCAAGGGGCATTGTGATTATAGGGGTCCTGGAGCATTGTGATGAGAAGGCCATGGAGCATTATGATGAGAAGACCATGGAGCATAGTGATGACATGCGTCATGGAGGTTTGTGATGACAAGAGCATGGAGCATTGTGATTAAAGGTGTCTTGGAGCATTGTGATGACAAGGGTCATGTAGCCATGTGATGACAAGGCTGTGGAACACTGTGATGGCAGGGTTCATGGAGCATTGTTATGACAGTGATAATGGAGCATTGTGATGATAAGGTTATGGAGCATTGGTCTGAAAAGTTTCACGGATTATTTTGATGAGATTGGGCATGGAGCATTGTGATGACAAGGGCATGGAACATTGTGATACATGGGTCATGGAGGATTGTAATGACAAGGGCATGGAGCATTGTGATGAGAAGGGCATCGTGCGTTGTGATGACAAGCGTAATGGAGTGTTGTGATGAAAAGGGCATGGAGCAATGTGATGAGAGTGTTCATGAAGCATTGTGATGACAATGGCATGGAGCATTGTGATACCAAGGCTCGTGGAGCTTTGTGATGACCAATGTCATGGAGCATTTTGATGACAAGTTCGTGGTGCATTGTGATGAGAAGGGCATGGAGCATTGTGATGAGAAGGCCATGGAGCATACTGATGACATGCGTCATGGAGCTTTGTGATGACAACGTCATGGAGCATTTTGATTACAGGTGTCTTGGAGCACTGTGATGAAAAGGGCATGGATCATTGTGATGAAAAAGGCATGGAGCCTTGTCATGACAGGATTCAAGGAGAATACTGACGAAAAGTGGCAGGGCGCATTGTGATGACAAGTGTATTGAGCATTGTGATGACAAAGGTCATGGAGCATTGTGATGAGAAGACAATGGATAATTGTAATGACGAGCGTCATGGGGCGATGTGATAACAAGTGTTATGGAACACTGTGATCACAAGGGTTTGGAGCATTGTGAAGACACAGGTTATTGAGCATTTTGATTTCATTGTGATGACAATAGCATGAAGCATTATGATGATGGGCATGGTGCACTGTGATGACAGAGTTCATGGTGTTTTGAGATGAAAAGGGGCATGGAGCATTGGTCTGACAATTTTCTTGGATTATTGTGATGACAGTGGACATGGCGCATTGTGATGACAAGGGCGTGGAACATTTTGATGACAAGGTCACAGAGTATTGTGAAGACAGGTGTCAGGGAGCATTGTGACGTCATAGGTCATGGTCCATCGTGATGACAATGGCATGAAGCATTGTGATGCCATGTGTCATGTAGCATTTTGCTGATATAGGCATGGAGCATTGTGATGACAAGGGTCATGGTACACTGCGATGACAATTGTCAGAGAGCACTGTGATTAGAGGTGTTATGGAACATTGTGATGACAAATGTCATGGAGCATTTTGATGAGAAGACCATGGATAATTGTGATAATGAGCGTCATGGGGCGTTGTGATGACATGTGATATGGAACATTTTGATCACAAGGGTTTGGAGCATTGTGATGACAGAGGTCATGGAGCAGGTTGATTTCATTGTGATGACAATAGCATGAAGCATTATGTTGACGGGCATGGTGCCTTGTGATGACAGGGTTCATAGAGCATTGAGATGACAAGGACATGGAGCATTGTGAATACAGGGATCTTGGAGCACTGTGATGACAAGGGACATGGGGAAGTCTTATGAGAAGGCCATGGAAGATTGTGATGCCAGGGGTCATGGAGCATTGTTATGACAGGGGCAATGGATCATGGTGATGACAATTGCATGGAACATTGGTATGAAAAATTTCATGGATTATTGTGATGAGAGTGGGCATGGAGCACTTTGATGACAAGGGCACGGAACACTGCGATACATGGGTCATGGAGCATTGTAATGAGAAGGGCATGAAGCATTGTGATGAGAAGCGCATCAAGCATTGTGATGAAAAGCGTCATGGAGCTTTGTGATGAAAAGGGCATGGAGCAATGTGATAAGAGGGTTCATGGAGCATTGTGATGACAATGGCATGGAACATTGTGATGCCAAGGGTCATGGAGGTTTGTGATGACAAGGTCATGGAGCATTTTGATGACAAGTGTATGGTGCACTGTGATGAGAAGGGCAGGGAGCATTGTGATGACAGGGTTCCTGGTGTTTTGTGATCACAAGGGCATGGAGCATTGTCATTACAGGGTTCTTGGAGCATTGTGATGAAAAGGGCATGGACCATTGTGATGAAATAACACGGAGCCTTGTCATGACAGTGTTCAAGGTGCATACTGACGACAAATGTCAGGGAGCATTGTGATGACAAGTGTATTGAGCATTGTGATGACAAAGGCATGGAGCATTTTGATGAGAAAACCATGGATAATTGTGATGAGGAGCATCATGGGGTGTTGTGATGACAAGTGTTATGGAACAATGTGATCACAAGGGTTTGGAGCTTTATGATGACAGAGGTCTTGGAGCATTTTGATTTCATTGTGATGGAAATAGCATGAAGCATTATGATGAAGGGCATGGTGCATTGTGATGACAGGGTTCATGGAGCATTGAGATGAAAAGCAGCATGGAGCTTTGTGATTACAGGGGTCTTGGAAATTTGTGATGACAAGGGAATGGAGCCCTGTGATGACAAGGCCGTGGAACATTATGATGTCAGGGGTCATGGAGCATAAGTCTGAAATGTTTCATGGATTATTATGATGAGCATGGTCATGGAGCATTGTGATGAAAAGGCCACGGAACACTCTGATACATGGGTCATGGAGGATTGTAATGACAAAACCATGGAGTATGTTGATGAGAAGGGCATCGAGCATTGTGATGACAAGCATCATGGAGCATTGTGATGCCACGGGTCATGGAGCTTAGTGATGACAAAGGTTATTGAGTATTTTGATGACAAGGGCATTGTGCTTTGTGATGAGAAGGGCAGGAAGCATTCTGATGACAGGATCAAGGAGCAATTTGATGAAAAGTGCCAAGGAATATTTTGATGACAGAGGTTATGGAACATTGTGACGTCAGGGGTCATGGAGCATTGTGAGGATAAGGGCATGTAGCATTGTGATGACAGGGGTCATGGAACATTGTGGTGACAGGGTGGAGGGATTATTGTGATGACTAGAGATGGAACCTTGTGATATCAGTTGTCCTAGAGCATTTTGATGAGAAGTGAATGGAGCATTGTGATGACAAGTTTTATGGAGCATTTTGATGACAATGTTGTAGAGCATTGTGTTGACAAGCGCATGGCTTATTGTGATGACATGCGTCATGGAGCATTTTGCTGACATGGGCATGGAGCATTGTGATGACAAGGGTCATGGAGCATTGTGCTGACAAAGGAATGGTGCATTGTCATGACATGGGTCAAGGAGCTTTGTGATGAAAAGTTCATGGAGCATTGTGGTAACAAATGTCACAGAGCCTTGTGATGACGAGGGCATGGACACTTGTGTTGACAAAAGTCATGAAGCATTGTGATGACTGGAGTCACGGAACTTTGTGATGACAGCGGTCATGGAGCATTGTGATGACAAGGGCATGGAGTATTGTGATGACAAGGTCATGGAGTATTGTGAAGACAGGTGTCAGGGAGCATCGTGATGACATATGTCATGCTCCATTGTGATGACAATGGAATGGAGCATTGTGATGCCAAGTGTCATGGAGCATTGTGATGACAAGGGCTTCGAGCATTGTGATGAGAAGGCCATGGAGCCTTCTGATGACATGTGTCATGGAGCTTTGTGATGAAAAGGGCATGGAGCATTGTGATTACAGGGGTCTTGGATCATTGTGATGACAAGTGTCATGGAGCCTTGTGATGACAAGACCGTGGAACATTGTGATGGCAGTGATCATGGAGCATTGTTATGACAGGGGTAATGGAGCATTCTGATGACAAGGGCATGAAATGTTTCATGGATTATTTTGATGAGAGTGGGCATGGAGCATTGTGATGACAAGGGCACGGATCACTGTGATACATGAGTCAGGGAGGATTGTAATGACAGGGACATGGAGAATTGTGATGAGAAGTGAATCGAGCATTTGGATGACAAGCGTCATGGAGCATTGTGATGACAACGGCATTGAGCAATGTGATGAGAGGGTTCATGGAGCATTGTGATGACAATAGCATGGAGCATTGTGATGCCAAGGATCAAGGAGCTTTGTGATCACAAAGGTCATGGAGCATTTTGATGACAAGGGTGTGTTGCGTTGTGATGAGAGGGGCATGGAGCTTGCTATGACAGGGGTCATGGAGAATTGCGATGACAAGTGCATGGAGAATTGTGATGACAAGAGCATGTAACATTGTGATGAGAAATGTCATGTAGCATTGTTATGAGGAGGACCTGGAGAAATGTGATGACAAGGGACTTGGAGCATTGTGATGATCATGGAATGGATCATTGTGATGGCAAGACCGTGGATCATAGTGATGAGAAGTCCATGGATTATGTTAATGATGAGTGTCATGGAGCACTCTAATTACAAGAGCCATGGAGCATTGTGATGACAGGTTTCATGGAGCATTGTGATGACAGGTGTCATGGAGCATTGTGATGACAAGCTTGTGGAGTATTGTGATGACATTTGGATGGAGCACTGTGATGAAAAAGGAATGGAGTATTTTTATGAGAGTGTACAAGGAGCATTCTGACGACAATTGTCAGGGAGCATTGTGTTGACAAGTGTATTGGGCATTGTGATGACAATGGTCAGGGCGGATTGTGATGACAAGGGCATGGAGTATTGTGATGACAGGCATCATGGAGCGTTGTGATGACAAGTGTTATGGAACCTTGTGATCACAAGCATTTAGAGCATTGTGATGAAAGTGGTCATGGATCATTTTGATTTCAAGGAGCATGGAGCATTGTGATGCCAAGATCATGAAGCAATGTGATCCCAAGGTTCATGGAGGATTGTGATAACAAGCGCATGGAGCATTGTGGTGACAATGTCTTGTAGCATTTTGCTGAAAATGGCATGGAGCATTGTGATTACAGGAGTCTTGGAGCATTGTGATGAAAAGGGCCTGGAGCATTCTCATGACCTGGTTCAAGTGCATACTGATAGCAAGTGCCAGGGAGCATTGTGATGACAAGTGTATTGTGCACTGTGATGACAAATGACAAGGAGCATTTTTCTGACAAAGGCATGGAGCATTGTGATGACAAGGGTAATGGAGCACTGTGAAGACAAGCGTCACGGAGCATTGTGATTACAGGGGATATGGAACATTGGGATGACATGAGCATGGATCTTGTGATGACAAGTGTCATGGAGTATTTTGATGACAAGTGTCCAGGATCACTGTGTTGTCAGGGGTCATGGAGCATTGTGATTACTGTGGTCATGGAGCATTGTGATGACAGGGGTCATGGAGCATTGTGATGAGAATGTCATGGAGCATTGAGCTGAAAATATTTATGGAGTATTGAGATGACAAGGGAAAGGAGCATTTTGATGACAACGTCCAAGAGCATTGTGATGAGCGGACCATGGAGCCTTGTGATGACAATTATCATGGAGCATTCTCACTAAAAGAGGCATGGGGCACTGTGATTACAGGGGTCGTGGAGCATTGTGATGGCATGTGCTAATAGCATTGTGATGAGAAGGCCATGGAGCATTCTGATAACATGCATCATGGAGCTTTGTGATGACAAGGGCATGGGACATTGTGATTACAGGGGTCTTGTAGTATTGTGATGAAAAGGGCATGGATCATTGTGATGAAAAAGGCATGGAGCCTTGTCATGACAGGGTTCAAGGAGCATACTGACGACAAGTGTCAGGCAACATTGTGATGACAAGTGTATTGAGCATTGTGATGACAAAGTTTATGGAGCATTGTGATGAGAAGACCATTGATTATTGTGATGACGAGCGTCATTGGGCATTGTGATGACAAGTGTTATGGAACACTGTGATCACTAGGGTTTGGAGCATGGTAATGACAGGTCATGGAGCATTTTGATTTCATTGTGGTGACAATAGCATGAAGCATTATGATGATGGGCATGGTGCATTGTGATGACAGGGTTCTTGGAGCATTGAGATGAAAAGCGGCAAGGAGCATTGTGATTATAGGGGTCTTGGAGCATTGTGATGAGAAGGCCATGGAGCATTATGATGAGAAGACCATGGAGCATAGTGATGACATGCGTCATGGAGGTTTGTGATGACAAGGGCATGGAGCATTGTGATTACAGGGGTCTTGGAGCATTGTGATGACAAGGGTCATGTAGCCATATGATGACAAGGCTGTGGAACACTGTGATGGCAGGGTTCATGGAGCATTGTTATGACAGTGATAATGGAGCATTGTGATGATAAGGTTATGGAGCATTGGTCTGAAAAGTTTCACGGATTATTGTGATGAGATTGGGCATGGAGCATTCTGATGACAAGGGCACGGAACACTGTGATACATGGATCATGGAGGATTGTAATGACAAGGGCATGGAGCGTTGTGATGAGAAGGTCATCGTGCGTTGTGACGACAAGCGTCATGGAGCGTTGTGATGAAAAGGGCATGGAGCAATGTGATGAGAGAGTTTATGGAGCATTGTGATGACAATGGCATGGAGCATTCTGATACCAAGGGTCATGGAGCTTTGTGATGACCAATGTCATGGAGCATTTTGATGACAAGGTCGTGGTGCATCGTGATGAGAAGGGCATGGAGCATTGTGATGAGAAGGCCATGGAGCATACTGATGACATGCGTCATGGAGCTTTGTGATGACAATGTCATGGAGCATTTTGATTACAGGTGTCTTGGAGTATTGTGATGAAAAGGGAATGGATCATTGTGCTGAAAACGGCATGGAGCCTTGTCATGACAGGTTTCAAGGAGCATACTGATGAAAAGTGGCAGGGAGCATTGTGATGAGAAGTGTATTGAGCATTGTGATGACAAAGGTCATAGAGCATTGTGATGAGAAGACCATGGATAATTGTAATGACGAGCGTCATGGGGCGATGTGATAACAAGTGTTATAGAACATTGTGATCACAAGGGTTTGGAGCATTGTGAAGACACAGGTCATGGAGCATTTTGATTTCATTGTGATGACAATAGCATGAAGCATTATGATGATGGGCATGGTGCATTGTGATGACAGGGTTCATGGTGTTTTGAGATGAAAAGGGGCATGGAGCATTGGTCTGACGATTTTCATGGATTATTATGATGACAGTGGACATGGTGCATTGTGATGACAAGGGCATGGAACATTGTGATGACAAGCTCACAGAGTATTGTGAAGACAGGTGTCAGGGAGCATTGTGATGTCATAGGTCATGGTCCATTGTGATGACAATGGCATGAAGCATTGTGATGCCATGTGTCATGGAGGATTGTGATGACAAAGGTAATGGAGCATTGTGATGACAAGTGCATGCAGTATTGTGATGTCAAGAGCATGAAACATTGTGATGAGTAGTGTCATGGAACATTGTGATGAAAAGGACGTGGTGAATTTTGATGACAAAAGACATGTAGCATTGTGATGACCAGGGCATGGAGCATTGTGATGGCAAAATCGTGGAGCATTGTGATGTGAAGTCCATGGATAATTGTAATGACGAGCGTCATGGAGCACTGTAATGACAAGGGGCATGAAGCATTGTGATGATAGGTGTCATGGAGCATTGTGATGACAGGGGTCATGGAGCATTCTGATGGCAAGACTCATGGAGCATTCTGATGACAAGCTTGTGGAGTATTGTTATGACAGTGGCATGGAGCATTGTGATGAAAAGGGCAAGGAGCTTTGTGATGAAAAAGGCATGGAGACGTTTCATGATAGGTTTCAAGGAGCATTTTGATGACAAGTGTCAGGGAGCATTGTGATGACATGTGTATTGAGCATTGTGATGACAAAGTTCATGGAGCATTGTGATGAGAAGTGCATGGAGTATTGTGATGAAATGAATCATGGAGCGTTTTGATGACAAGTGTTATGGATAATTGTGATCACAAGTGTTTGGAGCATTGTGATGACAGAGGTCATGGCTCATTTTGATTTCAAAGAACATGGAGCATTGTGATGACAAGGGCATGAAGTAATGTGATGCCAATGTTCATGGAGGATTGTGAATGACAAAGGTAAAGAAGTATTGTGATGACAAGCGCATAGAGCATTGTGATGACAAGTCATGTAGCGTTTTTCTGACATAGGCATGGAGCATTGTGATGACAAGTGTCATGGTACACTGCGATGACAATTGTCAGAGAGCATTGTGATTAGAGGTGTTATGGAACATTGTGATGACAAATGTCATGGAGCATTGTGATGAGAAGACCATGGATAATTGTGATAATGAGGGTCATGGGGCGTTGTGATGACAAGTGATATGGAACATTTTTATCACAAGGGTTTGGAGCATTGTGATGACAGAGGTCATGGAGCATGTTGATTTCATTGTGATGACAATAGCATGAAGCATTATGTTGACGGGCATGGTGCATTGTGATGACAGGGTTCATAGAGCATTGAGATGACAAGGGCACGGAGCATTGTGAATGCAGGGGTCTTGGAGCACTGTGATGAGAAGGGTCATGGGGAAGTGTTATGACAAGGCCATGGAAGATTGTGATGCCAGGGGTCATGGAGCATTGTTATGACAGGGGCAATGGATCATTGTGATGACAAGTGCATGGAACATTGATATGAAAAATTTCATGGATTATTGTGATGAGAGTGGGCATGGAGCACTTTGATGACAAGGGCACGGAACACTGTGATACATGGGTCATGGAGGATTGTAATGACAAAGCCATGGAGTATTTTGATGAGAAGGGCATCGAGCATTGTGATGACAAGCGTCATGGAGCATTCTGATGCCAAGGGTCATGGAGCTTTGTGATGACAAAGGTTATGGAGCATTTTGATGACAAGGGCGTTGTGCATTGTGATGAGAAGGACAGGAAGCATTGTGATGACAGGATCAAGGAGCAATTTGATGAAAAGTGTCAAGGAATATTTTGATGACAGAGGTTATGGAACATTGTGATGTCAGGGGTCATGGATCTTTGTGAGGATAAGGGCATGTATCATTGTGATGACAGGGGTCATGGAACATTGTGGTGACAGGGTTGAGGGATTATTGTGATGACTAGTGATGGAACCTGTGATATCAGTTGTCAGAGAGCATTTTGATGAGAAGTGAATGGAGCATTGTGATGACAAGTTTTATGGAGCATTGTGATGACAATGTAGTAGAGCATTGTGTTGACAAGCACATGGCTTATTGTGATGACATGGGTCATGGAGCATTTTGCTGACATGGGCATGGAGCATTGTGATGACAAGGGTCATGGAGCATTGTGCTGACAAATGAATGGAGCATTGTGATGACATGGGTCAAGGAGCTTTGTGATTAAAAGTTCATGGAGCATTGTGGTGACAAATGTCACAGCGCCTTGTAATGACGGGGGCATGGACCATTGTGATGACAAAAGTCATGAAGCATTGTGATGACTGGAGTCACGGAACATTGTGATGACAGCGGTCATGGAGCATTTTGATGACAAGGGCATGGAGTATTGTGAGGACAGATGTAAGGGAGCATTGTGATGAAATATGTCATGCTCCATTGTGATGACAATGAATGGAGCATTGTGATGCCAAGTGTCATGGAAGATTGTGATTACAAAAGTTATGGAGCATTGTGATGACAGGGGCTTCGATCAATGTGATGTGAAGGCCATGGAGCCTTCTGATGACATGCGTCACGGTGCTTTGTGATGAAAAGGGCATGGAGCATTGTGATTACAGGGGTCTTGGAGCATTGTGATGACAAGTGTCATGGAGCCTTGTGATGACAAGACCGTGGAACATTGTGATGGCAGGGATCATGGAGCATTGTTATCACAGGGGTAATGGAGCATTGTGATGACAAGGGCACGGATCATTGTGATACATGAGTCAGGGAGGATTGTAATGACAAGGGCGTGGAGAAATGTGATGAGAAATGAATCGAGCATTTTGATGACAAGAGTCATGGAGCATTGTGACGACAACGGCATTGAGCAATGTGATGAGTGGGTTCATGGAGCATTGTGATGACAATAGCATGGAGCATTGTGATGCCAAGGATCAAGGAGCTTTATGATGACAAAGGTCATGGAGCAATTTAATGACAAGGGCGTGGTGCATTGTGATGAGTAGGGCATGGACCTTGCTATGACAGGGGTCATGGAGCATTGCGATGACAAGTGCATGGAGAATTGTGATGACAAGAGCATGTAACATTGCGATGAGAAATGTCAGGCAGCATTGTTATGAGGAGGACATGGAGAAATGTGATGACAAGGGACTTGGAGCATTGTGATGATCAGGGAATGGATCATTGTGATGGCAAGACCGTGGAGCATAGTGATGAGAAGTCCATGGATTATGTTGATGACGAGTGTCATGGAGCACTCTAATTACAAGAGCCTTGGAGCATTGTGATTACTGGTGTCATGGAGCACTGTGATGAGAGGGGTCATGGAGCATTGTGATGACAAGCTTGTGGAGTATTGTGATGACATTTGCATGGAGCATTGTGATGAAAAAGGCATGGAGTCTTTCTATGAGAGTGTTCAAGGAGCATTCTGACGACAAATGTCAGGGAGCATTGTGATGACATGTGTATTGAGCATTGTGATGAAAATGGTCATGGTGCATTGTGATGACAAGGGCCATGGAGTATTGTGATGACAGGCATCAAGGAGCGTTGTGATGACAAGTGTTATGGAACATTGTGATCACAAGCATTTAGAGCATTGTGATGAAAGTGGTCATGGATCATTTTGATTTCAAGGAGCATGGAGCATTGTGATGTCAAGATCAAGAAGCAATGTGATCCCAAGGTTCATGGAGAATTGTGATGACAAGCGCATGGAGCTTTGTGCTGACAAGGTCTTATAGCATTTTGCTGAAAAAGGCATGGAGCATTGTGATTAAAGGAGTCGTGGAGCATTGTGATGAAAAGGGCATGGATCATTGTGATGAAAAAGGCATGGAGCATTGTCATGACATGTTTCAAGTGCATACTGATGGCAAGTGCCAGGGAGAATTGTGATGACAAGTGTATGGTGCATTGTGATGACAAAGGTCATGGAGCATTGTGATGACAAGGGCATGGATTACTGTGATGAGAGGCATCATGGAGCATTGTGATCACAAGTGTTATGGAACATTGTGATCACAAGGGTTTGGATAATTGTGATGACAGAGTTCATGGATCATGTTGATTTCAAGGAGCATGGAGCATTGTGATGACAATGGCATGAAGCAATGTGATCCCAAGGTTCATGGAGGATTGTTATGACAAGCGCATGGAGCATTGTGATGACAAGGTCATGTAGCATTTTTATGACAAAGGCATGGAGCATTGTGATGACAAGGGTGATGGAGCACTGTGAAGACAAGCGTCACAGAGCACTGTGATTACAGGGGATATGGAACATTGGGATGACATGAGCATGGATCTTGTGATGACAAGTGTCATGGAGTATTTTGATGACAAGAGTCCAGGATCATTGTGTTGTCAGGGGTCATGGAGCATTGTGATTACTGTGGTCATGGAGCATTTTGATGACAGGGGTCATGGAGCATTGTGATGAGAAGGTCATGGAGCATTGAGCTCAAAATATTCATGGAGTATTGAGATGACAAGGGAATGGAGCATTTTGATGACAACGTCCTGGAGCATTTAGATGAGCGGACCATGGAGCCTTGTGATGACAATTATCATGGAACATTCTCACTAAAAGAGACATGGGGCATTGTAATTACGTGGGTCTTGGAGCAGTGTGATGACAAGTGCTAATTGCATTGTGATGAGAAGGCCATGGAGCATTCTGATAACATGCATCATGGAGCTTTGTGATGACAAGGGCATGGGACATTGTGATTACAGGGGTCTTGGAGTACTGTGATGAAAAGGGGATGGATCATTGTGATGAAAAAGACACGGAGCCTTGTCATGACAGGATTCAAGGAGCATACTGACGAAAAGTGGCAGGGAGCATTGTGATGACAAGTGTTTTGAGCATTGTGATGACAGAGGTCATGGAGCATTGTGATGAGAAGACCATGGATAATTGTAATGACCAACGTCATGGGGCTATGTGATAACAAGTGTTATAGAACATTGTGATCACAAGGGTTTGGAGCATTGTGAAGACACAGGTCATGGAGCATTTTGATTTCATTGTGATGACAATAGCATGAAGCATTATGATGATGGGCATGGTGCACTGTCATGACAGGGTTCATGGTGTTTTGAGATGAAAAGGGGCATGGAGCATTGGTCTGACAATTTTCATGGATTATTGTGATGACAGTGGACATGGCGCATTGTGATGACAAGGGCATGGAACATTGTGATGACAAGGTCACAGAGTATTGTGAAGTCAGGTGTCAGGGAGCATTGTGATGTCATAGGTCAGGGTCCATTGTGATGACAATGGCATGAAGCATTGTGATGCCATGTGTCATGGAGGATTGTGATGACAAAGGTAATGGAGCATTGTGATGACAAGGTCGTGAAGCATTGAGATTACAAGCACATGGAGCTTGCTATGACAGGGGTCATGGAGCATTGCGATGACAATTGCATGGATAATTGTGATGTCAAGAGCATGAAACATTGTGATGAGTAGTGTCATGGAACAAGGTGATGAAAAGGACGTGGTGAATGTTGATGACAAAGGACAAGTAGCATTGTGATGACCAGGGCATGGAGCATTGTGATGGCAAAATCGTGGAGCATTGTGATGAGAAGTCCATGGATAATTGTAAAGACGAGCATCATGGAGCACTGTAATGACAAGGGGCATGAAGCATTGTGATGATAGGTGTCATGCAGCATTGTGATGACAGGGGTCATGGAGAATTCTGATGACAAGACTCATGGAGCATTCTGATGACAAGCTTATGGAGTATTGTGATGACAGTGGCATGGAGCATTGTGATGAAAAGGGCATGGAGCATTGTGATGAAAATGGCATGGAGACTTTTCATGATAGGTTTCAAGGAGCATTTTGATGACAAGTGTCAGGGAGCATTGTGATGACAAGTGTATTGAGCATTGTGATGACAAAGTACATGGAGCATTGTGATGACAAGTGCATGGAGTATTGTGATGAAATGAATCATGGAGCGTTTTGATGACAAGTGTTATGGAAAATTGTGATCACAAGGGTTTGGAGCATTGTGATGACAGAGGTCATGGATCATTTTGATTTCAAGGAGCATGGAACATTGTGATGACAAGGGCATGAAGTAATGTGATGCCAATGTTCATGGAGGATTGTGAATGACAATGGTAAAGAAGTATTGTGATGACAAGCGCAAGGAGCATTGTGATGACAAGTCATGTAGCATTTTGCTGACATAGGCATGGAGCCTTGTGATGACAAGGGTCATGGTACACTGCGATGACAATTGTCAGAGAGCATTGTGATTAGAGGTGTTATGGAACATTGTGATGACAAATGTCATGGAGCATTGTGATGAGAAGACCATGGAAAATTGTGATAATGAGCGTCATGGGGCGTTGTGATGACAAGTGATATGGAACATTTTGATCACAAGGGTTTGGAGCATTGTGATGACAGAGGTCATGGAGCATGTTGATTTCATTGTGATGACAATAGCATGAAGCATTTGGTTGACGGGCATGGTGCATTGTGATGACAGGGTTCATGGAGCATTGAGATGACAAGGGCATAGAGCATTGTGAACACAGGTGTCTTGGAGCACTGTGATGACAAGGGTCATGGGGAAGTGTTATGACAAGGCCATGGAAGATTGTGATGCCAGGGGTCATGGAGCATTGTTATGACAGGGGCAAGGATCATTGTGATGACAAGTGCATGGAACATTGGTCTGAAATATTTCATGGATTATTGTGATGAGAGTGGGCATGGAGCACTGTGATGACAAGGGCACGAACACTGTGATACATGGGTCATGGAGCATTGTAATGAGAAGGGCATGAAGCATTGTGATGAGAAGCGCATCAAGCATTGTGATGAAAAGCGTCATGGAGCTTTGTGATGAAAAGGACATGGAGCAATGTGATAAGAGGGTTCATGGAGCATTGTGATGACAATGGCATGGAACATTGTGAGGCCAAGGGTTATGGAGGTTTGTGATGACAAGGTCATGGAGCATTTTGATGACAAGTGTGTGGTGCGTTGTGATGAGAATGGCATCGTGCGTTGTGATGACAAGCGTCATGGAGTGTTGTGATGAAAAGGGCATGGAGCAATGTGATGAGAGTGTTCATGGAGCATTGTGATGACAATGGCATGGAGCATTGTGATACCAAGGGTCGTGGAGCTTTGTGATGACCAATGTCATGGAGCATTTTGATGACAAGGTCGTGGTGCATTGTGATGAGAAGGACATGGAGCATTGTGATGAGAAGGCCATGGAGCATACTGATGACATGTGTCATGGAGCTTTGTGATGACAACGTCATGGAGCATTTTGATTACAGGTGTCTTGGAGCACTGTGATGAAAAGGGCATGGATCATTGTGATGAAAAAGGCATGGAGCCTTGTCATGACAGGATTCAAGGAGAATACTGACGAAAAGTGGCAGGGAGCATTGTGATGACAAGTGTATTGAGCATTGTGATGACAATGGTCATGGAGCATTGTGATGAGAAGTCCATGGATAATTGTAATGACGAGCGTCATGGGGCGATGTGATAACAAGTGTTATGGAACATTGTGATCACAAGGGTTTGGAGCATTGTGAAGACACAGGTCATGGAGCATTTTGATTTCATTGTGATGACAATAGCATGAAGCATTATGATGATGGGCATGGTGCACTGTGATGACAGGGTTCATGGTGTTTTGAGATGAAAAGGGGCATGGAGCATTGGTCTGACAATTTTCATGGATTATTGTGATGACAGTGGACATGGCGCATTGTGATGACAAGGGCATGGAACATTGTGATGACAAGGTCACAGAGTATTGTGAAGACAGGTGTCAGGGAGCATTGTGATGTCATAGGTCATGGTCCATTGTGATGACAATGGCATGAAGCATTGTGATGCCATGTGTCATGGAGGATTTTGATGACAAAGGTAATGGAGCATTGTGATGACAAGGGCTTGGAGCATTGTGATGACAAGGGCCATTGAGAATTTTGATGACAAGGTCGTGAAGCATTGAGATTACAAGGGCATGGAGCTTGCTATGACAGCGGTCATGGAACATTGCGATGACAAGTGCATGGAGAACTGTGATGTCAAGAGCATGAAACATTGTGATGAGTAGTGTCATGGAACATTGTGATGAAAAGGACGTGGGGAATTTTGATGACAAAGGACATGTAGCATTGTGATGACCAGGGCATGGAGCATTGTGATGGCAAAATCGTGGAGCATTGTGATGAGAAGACCATGGATAATTGTAATGACGAGCGTCATGGAGCACTGTAATGACAAGGGGCATGAAGCATTGTGATTATAGGTGTCATGCAGCATTGTGATGTCAAGGCTTATGGAGCATTGTGATGACAAGCTCGTGGAGTATTGTGATGACAGTGGCATGGAGCATTGTGATGAGAAGCGCATCAAGCATTGGGATGACAAGCGTCATGGAGCTTTGTGATGAAAAGGGCATGGAGCATTGTGATAAGAGGGTTCATGCAGGATTGTGATGACAATGGCATGGAACACTGTGATGCCAAGGGTCATGGAGGTTTGTGATGACAAAGGTCATGGAGCATTTTGATGACAAGTGTGTGGTGCACTGTGATGAGAAGGGCAGGGAGCATTGTGATGAAAGGGTCATGGAGCAATTTGATGAAAAGTGTCATTGAATATTTTGATGACAAGTGTTATGGAACATTGTGATGTCTGGAGTGATGGAGCATTGTGATGCTAAGGGCATGTAGCATTGTCATGACAGGGGTCATGGAGCTTTGTGATCACAAGGGCATGGAGCATTGTCATTACAGGGTTCTTGGAGCATTGTGATGAAAAGGGCATGGACCATTGTGATGAAATAACACGGAGCCTTGTCATGACAGGGTTCAAGGAGCATACTGACGACAAGTGTCAGGGAGCATTGTGATGACAAGTGTATTGAGCATTGTGATGACAAAAGCATGGAGCATTGTGATGAGAAGACCATGGATAATTGCGATGAGGAGCATCATGGGGCGTTGTGATGACAAGTGTTATGGAACAATGTGATCACAAGGGTTTGGAGCATTATGATGACAGAGGTCTTGGTGCATTTTCATTTCATTGTGATGGAAATAGCATGAAGCATTATGATGAAGGGCATGGTGCATTGTGATGACAGGGTTCATGGAGCATTGAGATGAAAAGCGGCATGGAGTTTTGTGATTACAGGGGTCTTGGGGAATTGTGATGACAAGGGCATGGAGCCTTGTGATGAAAAGGCCGTGGAACATTGTGATGTCAGGGGTCATGGAGCATAAGTCTGAATTGTTTCATGGATTATTATGATGAGCGTGGGCATGGAGCATTGTGAAGAAAAGGTCACGGAACACTGTGATACATGGGTCATGGAGGATTGTAATGACAAAGCCATGGAGTATTTTGATGAGAAGGGCATCGAGCATTGTGATGACAAGCGTCATGGAGCATTGTGATGCCACGGGTCATGGAGCTTAGTGATGACAAAAGTTATGGAGCATTTTGATGACAAGGGCGTTGTGCATTGTGATGAGAAGGGCAGGAAGCATTGTGATGACAGGATCAAGGAGCAATTTGATGAAAAGTGTCAAGGAATATTTTGATGACACAGGTATGGAACATTGTGATGTAAGGGGTCATGGAGCATTGTGAGGATAAGGTCATGTATCATTGTGATGACAGGGGTCATGGAACATTGTGATGACAGGGGTGAGGGATTATTGTGATGACTAGAGTTGGAATCTTGTGATATCAGTTGTCAGAGAGCATTTTGATGAGAAGTGAATGGAGCATTGTGATGACAAGTTTTATGGAGCATTGTGATGACAATGTTGTAGAGCATTGTGTTGACAAGCGCATGGCTTATTGTGATGACATGGGTCATGGAGCATTTTGCTGACATGGGCATGGAGCATTGTGATGACCAGGGTCATGGAGCATTGTGCTGACAAAGGAATGGAGCATTGTGATGACATGGGTCAAGGAGATTTCTGATGAAAAGTTCATTGAGCATTGTGGTGACAAATGTCACAGAGCCTTGTGATGACGAGGGCATGGACCCTTGTGTTGACAAAAGTCATGAAGAATTGTGATGACTGGAGTCACGGAACATTGTGATGAGAGCGGTCATGGAACATTGTGATGACAAGGGCATGGAGTATTGTGAAGACAAGTTCATGGAGTATTGTGAAGACAGGTGTCAGGGAGCCTTGTGATGCCATATGTCATGCTCCATTGTGATGACAATGGAATGGAACTTTGTGATGCCAAGTGTCATGGAGCATTGTGATGACAAGGGCTTCGAGCAATGTGATGAGAAGGCCATGGAGCCTTCTGATGATATGTGCCATGGAGCTTTGTGATGAAAAGGGCATGAAGCATTGTGATTACAGGGGTCTTGGAGCCTTGTGATCACAAGTGTCATGGAGCCTTGTGATGACAAGACCGTGGAACATTGTGATGGCAGTGATCATGGAGCATTGTTATGACAGGGGTAATGGAGCATTCTGATGACAAGGGCATGGATCATTGGTCTGAAATGTTTCATGGATTATTTTGATGAGAGTGGGCATGGAGCATTGTGATGACAAGGGCACGGATCACTGTGATACATGAGTCAGGGAGGATTGTAATGACAGGGACATGGAGAATTGTGATGAAAAGTGAATCGAGCATTTGGATGACAAGCGTCATGGAGCATTGTGATGACAACGGCATTGAGCAATGTGATGAGAGGGTTCATGGAGCATTGTGATGACAATAGCATGGAGCATTGTGATGCGAAGGATCAAGGAGCTTTGTGATGACAAAGGTCATGGAGCATTTTGATGACAAGGGCGTGGTGCATTGTGATGAGAACGGCATGGAGCTTGCTATGACAGGGGTCATGGAGCATTGCGATGAAAAGTGCATGGAGAATTGTGATGACAAGAGCATGTAACATTGTGATGAGAAATGTCATGTAGCATTGTTATGAGGAGGACGTGGAGAAATGTGATGACAAGGGACTTGGAGCATTGTGATGATCAGGGAATGGATCATTGTGATGGCAAGACCGTGGAGCATAGTGATGAGAAGTCCATGGACTATATTAATGATGAGTGTCATGGAGCACTCTAATTACAAGAGCCATGGAGCATTGTGATGACAGGTGTCATGGAGCATTGTTATGACAGGGGTCATCGAGCATTGTGATGACAATTGCATGAAGCATTGTGATGCCAAGATCATGAAGCAATGTGATCCCAAGGTTCATGGAGGATTGTGATAACAAGCACATGGAGCATTGTGGTGACAACGTCTTGTAGCGTTTTGCTGAAAAAGGCATGGAGCATTCTGATTACAGGAGTCTTGGAGCATTGTGATGAAAAGGGCATGGATCATTGTGATGAAAAAGGCATGGAGCATTGTCATGACATGGTTCAAGTGCATACTGATAGCAAGTGCCAGGGAGCATTGTGATGACAAGTGTATTGTGCATTGTGATGACAAAGGTCATGGAGCATTGTGATGACAAGGGTATGGATTATTGTGATGACAGGCATCATGGAACATTGTGATCACAAGTGTTATGGAACATTGTGATCACAAGGGTTTGGATCATTGAGATGACAGAGTTCATGGATCATTTTGATTTCAAGGAGCAAGGAGCATTGTGATGAAAAGGGCTTCGAGCAATGTGATGAGAAGGCCATGGAGCCTTCTTATGATATGTGCCATGGAGCTTTGTGATGAAAAGGGCATGAAGCATTGTGATTACAGGGGTCTTGGAGCCTTGTGATCACAAGTGTCATGGAGCCTTGTGATGACAAGACCGTGGAACATTGTGATGGCAGTGATCATGGAGCATTGTTATGACAGGGGTAATGGAGCATTCTGATGACAAGGGCATGGATCATTGGTCTGAAATGTTTCATGGATTATTTTGATGAGAGTGGGCATGGAGCATGGTGATGACAAGGGCACGGATCACTGTGATACATAAGTCAGGGAGGATTGTAATGACAGGGACATGGAGAATTGTGATGAAAAGTGAATCGAGCATTTGGATGACAAGCGTCATGGAGCATTGTGATGACAACGGCATTGAGCAATGTGATGAGAGGGTTCATGGAGCATTGTGATGACAATAGCATAGAGCATTGTGATGCCAAGGATCAAGGAGCTTTGTGATGACAAAGGTCATGGATCATTTTGATGACAAGGGCGTGGTGCATTGTGATGAGAAGGGCATGGAGCTTGCTATGACAGGGGTCATGGAGCATTGCGATGACAAGTGCATGGAGAATTGTGATGACAAGAGCATGTAACATTGTGATGAGAAATGTCATGTAGCATTGTTATGAGGAGGACGTGGAGAAATGTGATGACAAGGGACTTGGAGCATTGTGATGATCAGGGAATGGATCATTGTGATGGCAAGACAGTGGAGCATAGTGATGAGAAGTACATGGATTATGTTAATGATGAGTGTCATGGAGCACTCTAATTACAAGAGCCATGGAGCATTGTGATTACAGGTGTCATGGAGCATTGTGATGACAGGGGTCATGGAGCATTGTGATGACAAGCTTGTGGAGTATTGTGATGACATTTGGATGGAGCACTGTGATGAAAAAGGCATGGGGTCTTTTTATGAGAGTGTTCAAGGAGCATTCTGACGACAAATGTCAGGGAGCATTGTGATGACAAGTGTATTGAGCATTGTGATGACAATGGTCAGGGCGGATTGTGATGACAAGGGCATGGAGTATTGTGATGACAGGCATCATGGAGCGTTGTGATGACAAGTGTTATGGAAACTTGTGATCACAAGCATTTAGAGCATTGTGATGAAAGTGGTCATGGATCATTTTGATTTCAAGGAGCATGGAGCATTGTGATGCCAAGATCATGAAGCAATGTGATCCCAAGGTTCATGGAGGATTGTGATAACAAGCGCATGGAGCATTGTGGTGACAACGTCTTGTAGCATTTTGCTGAAAAAGGCATGGAGCATTGTGATTACAGGAGTCTTGGATCATTGTGATGAAAAGGTCATGGAGCATTGTCATGACATGGTTCAAGTGCATACTGGTAGCAAGTGCCAGGGAGCATTGTGATGACAAGTGTATTGTGCATTGTGATGACAAAGGTCATGGAGCATTTTTTGACAAAGGCATGGAGCATTGTGATGAAAAGGGTGATGGAGCACTGTGAAGACAAGCGTCACGGAGCATTGTGATTACAGGGGATATGGAACATTGGGATGACATGAGCATGGATCTTGTGATGACAAGTGTCATGGAGTATTTTAATGACAAGAGCCCAGGATCATTGTGTTGTCAGGGGTCATGGAGCATTGTGATTACTGTGGTCATGGAGCATTGTGATGACAGGGGTCATGGAGCATTGAGCTGAAAATATTCATGGACTATTGAGATGACAAGGGAATGGAGCATTTTGATGACAACGTCCTGGAACATTTTGATGAGCGGACCATGGAGCCTTGTGATGACAATTATCATGGAACATTCTCACTAAAAGAGGCGTGGGGCATTGTGATTACAGGGGTCTTGGAGCATTGTGATGACAAGTGCTAATAGCATTGTGATGAAAAGGCCATGGAGCATTCTGATAACATGCATCATGGAGATTTGTGATGACAAGGGCATGGGACATTGTGATTACAGGGGTCTTCGAGTATTGTGATGAAAAGGCCATGGATCATTTTGATGAAAAAGGCATGGAGCCTTGTCATGACAGGGTTCAAGGAGCATACTGACGACAAGTGTCAGGCAACATTGTGATGACAAGTGTATTGAGCATTGTGATGACAAAGTTTACGGAGCATTGTGATGAAAAGACCATTGATTGTTGTGATGACGAGCGTCATTGGGCATTGTGATGACAAGTGTTATGGAACACTGTGATCACTAGGGTTTGGAGCATGGTAATGACAGGTCATGGAGCATTTTGATTTTATTGTGGTGACAATAGCATCAAGCATTATGATGATGGGCATGGTGCATTGTGATGACAGTGTTCTTGGAGCATTGAGATGAAAAGCGGCAAGGGGCATTGTGATTATAGGGGTCTTGGAGCATTGTGATGAGAAAGCCATGGAGCATTATGATGAGAAGACCATGGAGCATAGTGATGACATGCGTCATGGAGGATTGTGATGACAAGGGCATGGAGCATTGTGATTACAGGGGTCTTGGAGCATTGTGATGACAAGGGTCATGTAGCCATGTGATGACAAGGCTGTGGACCACTGTGATGGCAGCGTTCATGGAGCATTGTTATGACAGTGATAATGGAGCATTGTGATGATAAGGTTATGGAGCATTGGTCTGAAAAGTTTCACGGATTATTGTGATGAGATTGGGCATGGAGCATTGTGATGACAAGGGCACGGAACACTGTGATACATGGGTCATGGAGGATTGTAATGACAAGGGCATGGAGCATTGTGATGAGAAGGGCATCGTGCGTTGTGATGACAAGCGTCATGGAGCGTTGTGATGAAAAGGGCATGGAGCAATGTGATGAGAGTGTTCATGGAGCATTGTGATGACAATGGCATGGAGCATTGTGATACCAAGGGTCGTGGAGCTTTGTGATGACCAATGTCATGGAGCATTTTGATGACAAGGTCGTGGTGCATTGTGATGAGAAGGGCATGGAGCATTGTGATGAGAAGGCCATGGAGCATACTGATGACATGTGTCATGGAGCTTTGTGATGACAACGTCATGGAGCATTTTGATTACAGGTGTCTTGGAGCACTGTGATGAACAGGGCATGGATCATTGTGATGAAAAAGGCATGGAGCGTTGTCATGACAGGATTCAAAGAGAATACTGACGAAAAGTGGCAAGGAACATTGTGATGACAAGTGTATTGAGCATTGTGATGACAAAGGTCATGGAGCATTGTGATGAGAAGACCATGGATAATTGTAATGACGAGCGTCATGGGGCGATGTGATAACAAGTGTTATGGAACATTGTGATCACAAGGATTTGGAGCATTGTGAAGACACAGGTCATGGAGCATTTTGATTTCATTGTGATGACAATAGCATGAAGCATTATGATGATGGGCATGGTGCACTGTGATGACAGGGTTCATGGTGTTTTGAGATGTAAAGGGGCATGGAGCATTGGTCTGACAATTTTCATGGATTATTGTGATGACAGTGGACATGGCGCATTGTGATGACAAGGGCATGGAACATTGTGATGACAAGGTCACAGAGTATTGTGAAGACAGGTGTCAGGGAGCATTGTTATGTCATAGGTCATGGCCCATTGTGATGACAATGGCATGAAGCATTGTGATGCCATGTGTCATGGAGGATTTTGATGACAAAGGTAATGGAGCATTGTGATGACAAGGGCTTGGAGCATTGTGATGACAAGGGCCATTGAGAATTTTGATGACAAGGTCGTGAAGCATTGAGATAACAATGGCATGGAGCTTGCTATGACAGGGGTCATGGAGCATTGCGATGACAAGTCCATGGAGAACTGTGATGTCAAGAGCATGAAACATTGTGATGAGTAGTGTCATGGAACATTGTGATGAAAAGGACCTGGGGAATTTTGATGACAAAGGACATGTAGCATTGTGATGACCAGGGCATGGAGCATTGTGATGGCAAAATCGTGGAGCATTGTGATGAGAAGACCATGGATAATTGTAATGACGAGCGTCATGGAGCACTGTAATGACAAGGGGCATGAAGCATTGTGATTATAGGTGTCATGGAGCATTGTGATGTCAAGGATCATGGAGCATTGTGATGACAAGCTCGTGGAGTATTGTGATGACAGTGGCATGGAGCATTGTGATGAGAAGCGCATCAAGCATTGGGATGACAAGCGTCATGGAGCTTTGTGATGAAAAGGGCATGGAGCATTGTGATAAGAGGGTTCATGCAGGATTGTGATGACAATGGCATGGAACACTGTGATGCCAAGGGTCATGGAGGTTTGTGATGACAAAGGTCATGGAGCATTTTGATGACAAGTGTGTGGTGCACTGTGATGAGAAGGGCAGGGAGCATTGTGATGAAAGGGTCATGGAGCAATTTGATGAAAAGGGTCATTGAATATTTTGATGACAAGTGTTATGGAACATTGTGATGTCAGGAGTGATGGAGCATTGTGATGCTAAGGGCATGTAGCATTGTCATGACAGGGGTCATGGAGCTTTGTGATCACAAGGGCATGGAGCATTGTCATTACAGGGTTCTTGGAGCATTGTGATGAAAAGGGCATGGACCATTGTGATGAAATAACACGGAGCCTTGTCATGACAGGGTTCAAGGAGCATACTGACGACAAGTGTCAGGGAGCATTGTGATGACAAGTGTATTGAGCATTGTGATGACAAAAGCATGGAGCATTGTGATGAGAAGACCATGGATAATTGCGATGAGGAGCATCATGGGGCGTTGTGATGACAAGTGTTATGGAACAATGTGATCACAAGGGTTTGGAGCATTATGATGACAGAGGTCTTGGTGCATTTTCATTTCATTGTGATGGAAATAGCATGAAGCATTATGATGAAGGGCATGGTGCATTGTGATGACAGGGTTCATGGAGCATTGAGATGAAAAGCGGCATGGAGTTTTGTGATTACAGGGGTCTTGGGGAATTGTGATGACAAGGGCATGGAGCCTTGTGATGAAAAGGCCGTGGAACACTGTGATGTCAGGCGTCATGGAGCATAAGTCTGAATTGTTTCATGGATTATTATGATGAGCGTGGACATGGAGGATTGTGAAGAAAAGGTCACGGAACACTGTGATACATGGGTCATGGAGGATTGTAATGACAAAGCCATGGAGTATTTTGATGAGAAGGGCATCGAGCATTGTGATGACAAGCGTCATGGAGCATTGTGATGCCACGGGTCATGGAGCTTAGTGATGACAGAAGTTATGGAGCATTTTGATGACAAGGGCGTTGTGCATTGTGATGAGAAGGGCAGGAAGCATTTGATGACAGGATCAAGGAGCAATTTGATGAAAAGTGTCAAGGAATATTTTGATGACAGAGGTTATGGAACATTGTGATATAAGGGGTCATGGAGCATTGTGAGGATAAGGGCATGTATCATTGTGATGACAGGGGTCATGGAACATTGTGATGACAGGGGTGAGGGATTATTGTGATGACTAGAGATGGAATCTTGTGATATCAGTTGTCAGAGAGCATTTTGATGAGAAGTGAATGGAGCATTGTGATGACAAGTTTTATGGAGCATTGTGATGACAATGTTGTAGAGCATTGTGTTGACAAGCGCATGGCTTATTGTGATGACATGGGACAGGGAGCATTTTGCTGACATGGGTATGGAGCATTGTGATGACAAGGGTCATGGAGCATTGTGCTGACAAAGGAATGGAGCATTGTGATGACATGGGTCAAGGAGCTTTGTGATGAAAAGTTCATGGAGCATTGTGGTGACAAATGTCACAGAGCCTTGTGATGACGAGGGCATGGACCCTTGTGTTGACAAAAGTCATGAAGCATTGTGATGACTGGAGTCACGGAACATTGTGATGAGAGCGGTCATGGAACATTGTGATGACAAGGGCATGGAGTATTGTGAAGACAAGTTCATGGAGTATTGTGAAGACAGGTGTCAGGGAGCCTTGTGATGCCATATGTCATGCTCCATTGTGATGACAATGGAATGGAACTTTGTGATGCCAAGTGTCATGGAGCATTGTGATGACGAGGGCTTCGAGCAATGTGATGAGAAGGCCATGGAGCCTTCTGATGATATGTGCCATGGAGCTTTGTGATGAAAAGGGCATGAAGCATTGTGATTACAGGGGTCTTGGAGCCTTGTGATCACAAGTGTCATGGAGCCTTGTGATGACAAGACCGTGGAACATTGTGATGGCAGTGATCATGGAGCATTGTTATGACAGGGGTAATGGAGCATTCTGATGTCAAGGGCATGGATCATTGGTCTGAAATGTTTCATGGATTATTTTGATGAGAGTGGGCATGGAGCATTGTGATGACAAGGGCACGGATCACTGTCATACAAGAGTCAGGGAGGATTGTAATGACAGGGACATGGAGAATTGTGATGAAAAGTGAATCGAGCATTTGGATGACAAGCGTCATGGAGCATTGTGATGACAACGGCATTGAGCAATGTGATGAGAGGGTTCATGGAGCATTGTGATGACAATAGCATGAAGCATTGTGATGACAAGGATCAAGGAGCTTTGTGATGACAAAGGTCATGGAGCATTTTGATGACAAGGGTGTGGTGCGTTGTGATGAGAAGGGCATGGAGCTTGCTATGACAGGGGTCATGGTGTATTGCGATGACAAGTGCATGGAGAATTGTGATGACAAGAGCATGTAACATTGTGATGAGAAATGTCATGTAGCATTGTTATGAGGAGGACGTGGAGAAATGTGATGACAAGGGACTTGGAGCATTGTGATGATCAGGGAATGGATCATTGTGATGGCAAGACCGTGGAGCATAGTGATGAGAAGTCCATGGATTATGTTAATGATGAGTGTCATGGAGCACTCTAATTACAAGAGCCATGGAGCATTGTGATGACAGGTGTCATGGAGCATTGTGATGACAGGGGTCATGGAGCATTGTGATGACAAGTGTCATGGAGCATTGTGATGACAAGCTTGTGGAGTATTGTGATGACATTTGGATGGAGCATTGTGATGAAAAAGGCATGGAGTCTTTTTATGAGAGTGTTCAAGGAGCATTCTGACGACAAATGTCAGGGAGCATTGTGATGACAAGTGTATTGAGCATTGTGATGACAATGGTCAGGGCGGATTGTGATGACAAGGGCATGGAGTATTGTGATGACAGGCATCATGGAGCGTTGTGATGACAAGTGTTATGGAACCTTGTGATCACAAGCATTTAGAGCATTGTGATGAAAGTGGTCATGGATCATTTTGATTTCAAGGAGCATGGAGCATTGTGTTGCCAAGATCATGAAGCAATGTGATCCCAAGGTTCATGGAGGATTGTGATAACAAGCGCATGGAGCATTGTGGTGACAACGTCTTGTAGCATTTTGCTGAAAAAGGCATGGAGCATTCTGATTACAGGAGTCTTGGAGCATTGTGATGAAAAGGGCATGGATCATTGTGATGAAAAAGGCATGGAGCATTGTCATGACATGGTTCAAGTGCATACTGATAGCAAGTGCCAGGGAGCCTTGTGATGACAAGTGTATTGTGCATTGTGATGACAAAGGTCATGGAGCATTTTTCTTACAAAGGCATGGAGCATTGTGATGACAAGGGTGATGGAGCACTGTGAAGACAAGCGTCACGGAGCACTGTGATTACAGGGGATATGGAACATTGGGATGACATGAGCATGGATCTTGTGATGACAAGTGTCATGGAGTATTTTGATGACAAGAGTCCAGGATCATTGGGTTGTCAGGGGTCATGGAGCATTGTGATTACTGTGGTCATGGAGGCTTGTGATGACAGGGGTCATTGAGCATTGTGATGAGAAGGTCATGGAGCATTGAGCTGAAAATATTCATGGAGTATTGAGATGACAAGGGCATGGAGCATTTTGATGACAATGTCCTGGAGCATTTTGATGAGCGGACCATGGAGCCTAGTGATGACAAATATCATGGAACATTCTCACTAAAAGAGGCGTGGGGCATTGTGATTACAGGGGTCTTGGAGCATTGTGATGACAAGTGCTAATAGCATTGTGATGAGAAGGCCATGGAGCATTCTGATAACATGCATCATGGAGTTTTGTGATGACTAGGGCATGGGACATTGTGGTTACAGGGGTCTTGTAGTATTGTGATGAAAAGGGCATGGATCATTGTGATGAAAAATGCATGGAGCCTTGTCATGACAGGGTTCAAGGAGCATACTGATGACAAGTGTCAGGCAACATTGTGATGACAAGTGTATTGAGCATTGTGATGACAAAGTTTATGGAGCATTGTGATGACAAGACCATTGATTATTGTGATGACGAGCGTCATTGGGCATTGTGATGACAAGTGTTATGGAACACTGTGATCACTAGGGTTTGGAGCATGGTAATGACAGAGGTCATGGAGCATTTTGATTTAATTGTGGTGACAATAGCATGAAGCATTATGATGATGGGCATGGTGCATTGTGATGACAGGGTTCTTGGAGCATTGAGATGAAAAGCGGCAAGGGGCATTGTGATTATAGGGGTCTTGGAGCATTGTGATGAGAAGGCCATGGAGCATTATGATGAGAAGACCATGGAGCGTAGTGATGACATGCGTCATGGAGGTGTGTGATGACAAGGGCATGGAGCATTGTGATTACAGGGGTCTTGGAGCATTGTGATGACAAGGGTCATGTAGCCATGTGATGACAAGGCTGTGGAACACTGTGATGGCAGGGTTCATGGAGCATTGTTATGACAGTGATAATGGAGCATTGTGATGATAAGGTTATGGAGCATTGGTCTGAAAAGTTTCACGGATTATTGTGATGAGATTGGGCATGGAGCATTGTGATGACAAGGGCATGGAACACTGTGATGCATGGGTCATGGAGGATTGTTATGACAAGGGCATGGAGCATTGTGAGGATAAGGGCATGTAGCATTGTGATGACAGGGGTCATGGAACATTGTGGTGACAGGGTGGAGGGATTATTGTGATGACTAGAGATGGAACCTTGTGATATCAGTTGTCCTAGAGCATTTTGATGAGAAGTGATTGGAGCATTGTGATGACAAGTTTTATGGAGCATTGTGATGACAATGTTGTAGAGCATTGTGTTGACAAGCGCATGGCTTATTGTGATGACATGCGTTATGGAGCATTTTGCTGACATGGGCATGGAGCATTGTGATGACAATGGTCATGGAGCATTGTGCTGACAAAGGAATGGTGCATTGTCATGACATGGGTCAAGGAGCTTTGTGATGAAAAGTTCATGAAGCATTGTGGTGACAAATGCCACAGAGCCTTGTGATGACGAGGGCATGGACCATTGTGTTGACAAAAGTCATGAAACATTGTGATGACTGGAGTCACGGAACTTTGTGATGACAGCGGTCATGGAGCATTGTGATGACAAGGGCATGGAGTATTGTGATGACAAGGTCATGGAGTATTGTGAAGACAGGTGTCAGGGAGTATCGTGATGACATATGTCATGCTCCATTGTGATGACAATGGAATGGAGCATTGTGATGCCAAGTGTCATGGAGCATTGTGATGACAAGGGCTTTGAGCAATGTGATGAGAAGGCCATGGAGCCTTCTGATGACATGTGTCATGGAGCTTTGTGATGAAAAGGGCATGGAGCATTGTGATTACAGGGGTCTTGGATCATTGTGATGACAAGTGTCATGGAGCCTTGTGATGACAAGACCGTGGAACATTGTGATGGCAGTGATCATGGAGCATTGTTATGACAGGGGTAATGGAGCATTCTGATGACAAGGGCATGGATCATTAGTCTGAAAAGTTTCATGGATTATTTTGATGAGAGTGGGCATGGAGCATTGTGATGACAAGGGCACGGATCACTGTGATACATGAGTCAGGGAGGATTGTAATGACAGGGACATGGAGAATTGTGAAGAGAAGTGAATCGAGCATTTTGATGACAAGCGTCATGGAGCATTGTGATGACAACGGCACTGAGCAATGTGATGAGAGGGTTCATGGAGCATTGTGATGACAATAGCATGAAGCATTGTGATTCCAAGGATCAAGGAGATTTGTGATGACAAAAGTCATGGAGCATTTTGATGACAAGGGTGTGGTGCGTTGTGATGAGAAGGGCATGGAGCTTGCTATGACAGGGGTCATGGAGCATTGCGATGACAAGTTCATGGAGAATTGTGATGACAAGAGCATGTAACATTGTGATGAGAAATGTCATGTAGCATTGTTATGAGGAGGACGTGGAGAAATGTGATGACAAGGGACTTGGAGCATTGTGATGATCATGGAATGGATCATTGTGATGGAAAGACCGTGGAGCATAGTGATGAGAAGTCCATGGATTATGTTAATGATGAGTGTCATGGAGCACTCTAATTACAAGAGCCATGGAGCATTGTGATGACAGGTGTCATGGAGCATTGTGATGACAGGGGTCATGGAGCATTGTGATGACAAGCTTGTGGAGTATTGTGATGACATTTGGATGGAGCACTGTGATGAAAAAGGCATGGAGTCTTTTTATGAGAGTGTACAAGAAGCATTCTGAAGACAAATGTCAGGGAGCATTGTGATGACAAGTGTATTGGGCATTGTGATGACAATGGTCAGGGCGGATTGTGATGACAAGGGCATGGAGTATTGTGATGACAGGCATCATGGAGCATTGGATGACAAGTGTTATGGAACCTTGTGATCACAAGCATTTAGAGCATTGTGATGAAAGTGGTCATGGATCATTTTGATTTCAAGGAGCATGGAGCATTGTGATGCCAAGATCATGAAGCAATGTGATCCCAAGGTTCATGGAGGATTGTGATAACAAGCGCATGGAGCATTGTGGTGACAACGTCTTGTAGCATTTTGCTGAAAAAGGCATGGAGCATTGTGATTACAGGGGTCTTGGAGCATTGTGATGAAAAGGGCTTAGAGCACTGTCATGACCTGGTTCAAGTGCATACTGATAGCAAGTTCCAGGGAGCATTGTGATGACAAGTGTATTGTGCACTGTGATGACAATTGTCATGGAGCATTTTTCTGACAAAGGCATGGAGCATTGTGATGACAAGGGTGATGAGCACTGTGAAGACAAGCGTCAGGGAGCATTGTGATTACAGGGGATATGGAACATTGGGATGACATGAGCATGGATCTTGTGATGACAAGTGTCATGGAGTATTTTGATGACAAGAGTCCAGGATCACTGTGTTGTCAGGGGACATGGAGCATTGTGATGACAGGGGTCATGGAGCATTGTGATGAGAAGGTCATGGAGCATTGAGCTGAAAATATTTATGGAGTATTGAGATGACAAGGGAAAGGAGCATTTTGATGACAACGTCCTGGAGGATTGTGATGAGCGGACCATGGAGCCTTGTGGTGACAATTATCATGGAGCATTCTCACTACAAGAGGCATGGGGCACTGTGATTACAGGGGTCGTGTAGCATTGTGATGGCAAGTGCTAATAGCATTGTGATGAGAAGGCCATGGAGCATTCTGATAACATGCATCATGGAGCTTTGTGATGACAAGGGCATGGGACATTGTGATTACAGGGGTCTTGGAGTATTGTGATGAAAAGGGCATGGATCATTGTGATGAAAAAGGCATGGAGCCTTCTCATGACAGGGTTCAAGGAGCATACTGACGACAAGTGTCAGGCAACATTGTGATGACAAGTGTATTGAGCATTGTGATGACAAAGTTTACGGAGCATTGTGATGGGAAGACCATTGATTATTGTGATGACGAGCGTCATTGGGCATTGTGATGACAAGTGTTATGGAACACTGTGATCACTAGGGTTTGGAGCATGGTAATGACAGGTCATGGAGCATTTTGATTTAATTGTGGTGACAATACCATGAAGCATTATGATGATGGGCATGGTGCATTGTGATGACAGGGTTCATGGAGCATTGAGATGAAAAGCGCCCAGGAGCATTGTGATTATAGGGGTCTTGGAGCATTGTGATAAGAAGGCCATGGAGCATTATGATGAGAAGACCATGGAGCATAGTGATGACATGCGTCATGGAGGTTTGTGATGACAAGGGCATGGAGCATTGTGATTACAGGGGTCTTGGAGCATTGTGATGACAAGGGTCATGGAGACATGTGATGACAAGGCCATGGAACACTGTGATGGCAGGGTTCATGGAGCATTGTTATGACAGTGATAATGGAGCATTGTGATGATAAGGTTATGGAGCATTGGTCTGAAAATTTTCACGGATTATTGTGATGAGATTGGGCATGGAGCATTGTGATGACAAGGGCACGGAACACTGTGATACATGGGTCATGGAGGATTGTAATGACAAGGGCATGGAGCGTTGTGATGAGAAGGGCATCGTGCGTTGTGATGACAAGCTTCATGGAGCGTTGTGATGAAAAGGGCATGGAGCAATGTGATGAGAGAGTTCATGGAGCATTGTGATGACAAAGGCATGGAGCATTCTGATACCAAGGGTCATGGAGCTTTGTGATGACCAATGTCATGGAGCATTTTGATGACAAGTTCGTGGTGCATCGTGATGAGAAGGGCATGGAGCATTGTGATGAGAAGGCCATGGAGCATACTGATGACATGCGTCATGGAGCTTTGTGATGACAATGTCATGGAGCATTTTGATTACAGGTGTCTTGGAGCATTGTGATGAAAAGGTCATGGATCATTGTGCTGAAAACGGCATGGAGCCTTGTCATGACAGGTTTCAAGGAGCATACTGATGAAAAGTGGCAGGGAGCACTGTGATGACAAGTGTATTGAGCATTGTGATGACAAAGGTCATAGAGCATTGTGATGAGAAGACCATGGATAATTGTAATGACGAGCGTCATGGGGCGATGTGATAACAAGTGTTATGGAACATTGTGATCACAAGGGTTTGGAGCATTGAGAAGACACAGGTCATGGAGCATTTTGATTTTATTGTGATGACAATAGCATAAAGCATTATGATGATGGGCATGGTGCATTGTGAGGACAGGGTTCATTGTGTTTTGAGATGAAAAGGGGCATGGAGCATTGGTCTGACAATTTTCATGGATTATTGTGATGACAGTGGACAAGGTGCATTGTGATGACAAGGGCATGGAACATTGTGATGACAAGGTCACAGAGTATTGTGAAGACAGGTGTCAGGGAGCATTGTGTTGTCATAGGTCATGGTCCATTGTGATGACAATGACATGAAGCATTGTGATGCCATGTGTCATGGAGGATTGTGATGACAAAGGTAATGGAGCATTGTGATGACAAGGGCCATTGAGAATTTTGATGACATGGTCGTGAAGCATTGAGATTACAAGCGCATGGAGCTTGCTATGACAGTGGTCATGGAGCATTGCGATGACAAGTGCATGCAGTATTGTGATGTCAAGAGCATGAAACATTGTGATGAGTAGTGTCATGGAACATTGTGATGAAAAGGACGTGGTGAATTTTGATGACAAAAGACATGTAGCATTGTGATGACCAGGGCATGGAGCATTGTGATGGCAAAATCGTGGAGCATTGTGATGTGAAGTCCATGGATAATTGTATTGACGAGCGTCATGGAGCACTGTAATGACAAGGGGCATGAAGCATTGTGATGATAGGTGTCATGGAGCATTGTGATGACAGGGGTCATGGAGCATTCTGATGGCAAGACTCACGGAGCATTCTGATGACAAGCTTGAGGAGTATTGTGATGACAGTGCCATGGAGCATTGTGATGAAAAGGGCATGGAGCTTTGTGATGAAAAAGGCATGGAGACTTTTCATGATAGGTTTCAAGGAGCATTTTGATGACAAGTGTAAGGGAGCATTGTGATGACATGTGTATTGAGCATTGTGATGACAAAGTTCATGAAGCATTGTGATGAGAAGTGCATGGAGTATTGTGAAGAAATGAATCATGGAGCGTTTTGATGACAAGTGTTATGGATAATTGTGATCACAAGTGTTTGGAGCATTGTGATGACAGAGGTCATGGATCATTTTGATTTCAAGGAACATGGAGCATTGTGATGACAAGGGCATGAAGTAATGTGATGCCAATGTTCATGGAGGATTGTGAATGACAATGATAAAGAAGTATTTTGATGACAAGTGCATGGAGCATTGTGATGACAAGTCTTGTAGCATTTTGCTGACATAGGCATGGAGCATTGTGATGAAAAGGGTCATGGTACACTGTGATGACAATTGTCAGAGAGCATTGTGATTAGAGGTGTTATGGAACATTGTGATGACAAATGTCATGGAGCATTGTGATGAGAAGACCATGGATAATTGTGATAATGAGCGTCATGGGGCATTGTGATGACAAGTGATATGGAACATTTTGATCTCAAGGGTTTGGAGCATTGTGATGACAGAGGTCATGGAGCATGTTGATTTTATTGTGATGACAATAGCATGAAGCATTATGTTGACGGGCATGGTGCATTGTGATGACAGGGTTCATAGAGCATTGAGATGACAAGGGCACGGAGCATTGTGAATACAGGGGTCTTGGAGCACTGTGATGAGAAGGGTCATGGGGAAGTGTTATGAAAAGGCCATGGAAGATTGTGATGCCCGGGGTCATGGAGCATTGTTATGACAGGGGCAATGGATCATTGTGATGACAAGTGCATGGAACATTGGTCTGAAAATTTTCATGGATTATTGTGATGAGAGTGGGCATGGAGCACTTTGATGACAAGGGCACGGAACACTGTGATACATGGGTCATGGAGGATTGTAATGACAAAGCCATGGAGTATTTTGATGAGAATGGCATCGAGCATTGTGATGACAAGTGTCATGGAGCATTGTGATGCCACGGGTCATGGAGCTTAGTGATGACAAAAGTTATGGAGCATTTTGATGACAAGGGCGTTGTGCATTGTGATGAGAAGGACAGGATGCATTGTGATGACAGGATCAAGGAGCAATTTGATGAAAAGTGTCAAGGAATATTTTGATGACAGAGGTTATGGAACATTGTGATGTCAGGGGTCATGGAGCATTGTGAGGATAAGGGCATGTAGCATTGTGATGACAGGGGTCATGGAACATTGTGGTGACAGGGTTGAGGGATTATTGTGATGACTAGTGATGGAACCTGTGATATCAGTTGTCAGAGAGCATTTTGATGAGAAGTGAAAGGAGCATTGTGATGACAAATTTATGGAGCATTGTGATGACATTGTAGTAGAGCATTGTGTTGACAAGCACATGGCTTATTGTGATGACAGTGGTCATGGAGCATTTTGCTGACATGGGCATGGAGCATTGTGATGAAAAGGGTCATGGAGCATTGTGCTGACAAATGAATGGAGCATTGTGATGACATGGGTCAAGGAGCTTTGTGATGAAAAGTTCATGGAGAATTGTGGTGACAAATGTCACAGCGCCTTGTGATGACGAGGGCATGGACCATTGTGATGACAAAAGTCATGAAGCATTGTGATGACAGGAGTCACGGAACATTGTGATGACTGCGGTCATGGAGCATTTTGATGACAAGGGCATGGAGTATTGTGAGGACAGATCTCAGGGAGCATTGTGATGAAATATGTCATGCTCCATTGTGATGACAATGAATGGAGCATTGTGATGCCAAGTGTCATGGAGAATTTTGATTACAAAGGTTATGGAGCATTGTGATGACAGGGGCTTCGATCAATGTGATCGGAAGGCCATGGAGCCTTCTGATGACATGCGTCATGGAGCTTTGTGATGAAAAGGGCATGGAGCATTGTGATTACAGGGGTCTTGGAGCATTGTGATGACAAGTGTCATGGAGCCTTGTGATGACAAGACCGTGGAACATTGTGATGGCAGGGATCATGGAGCATTGTTATCACAGGGGTAATGGAGCATTGTGATGACAAGGGCACGGATCACTGTGATACATGACTCAGGGAGGATTGTAATGACAAGGGCGTAGAGAATTGTGATGAGAAATGAATCGAGCATTTTGACGACAAGAGTCATGGAGCATTGTGACGACAACGGCATTGAGCAATGGGATGAGTGGGTTCATGGAGCATTGTGATGACAGTAGCATGGAGGATTGTGATGCCAAGGATCAAGGAGCTTTATGATGACAAAGGTCATGGAGCAATTTAATGACAAGGGCGTGGTGCATTGTGATGAGTAGGGCACGGACCTTGCTATGACAGGGGTCATGGAGCATTGCGATGACAAGTGCATGGAGAATTGTGATGACAAGAGCATGTAACATTGCGATGAGAAATGTCAGGAAGCATTGTTATGAGGAGGACATGGAGAAATGTGATGACAAGGGACTTGGAGCATTGTGATGATCAGGGAATGGATCATTGTGAATGCAAGACCGTGGAGCATAGTGATGAGAAGTCCATGGATTATGTTGATGACGAGTGTCATGGAGCACTCTAATTACAAGAGCCTTGGAGCATTGTGATTACTGGTGTCATGGAGCACTGTGATGACAGGGGTCATGGAGCATTGTGATGACAAGCTTGTGGAGTATTGTGATGACATTTGGATGGATCATTGTGATGAAAATGGCATGGAGTCTTTTTATGAGAGTGTTCAAGGAGCATTCTGACGACAAAAGTCAGGGAGCATTGTGATGACAGGTGTATTGAGCATTGTGATGAAAATGGTCATGGTGCATTGTTATGACAAAGGCATGGAGTATTGTGATGACAGGCATCAAGGAGCGTTGTGATGACAAGTGTTATGGAACATTGTGATCACAAGCATTTAGAGCATTGTGATGAAAGTGGTCATGGATCATTTTGATTTCAAGGAGCATGGAGCATTGTGATGTCAAGATCAAGAAGCAATGTGATCCCAAGGTTCATGGAGGATTGTGATGACAAGCGCATGGAGCTTAGTGCTGACAAGGTCTTATAGCATTTTGCTGAAAAAGGCATGGAGCATTATGATTAAAGGAGTCTTGGAGCATTGTGATGAAAAGGGCATGGATCATTGTGATGAAAAAGGCATGGAGCATTGTCATGACATGTTTCAAGTGCATACAGTTAGCAAGTGCCAGGGAGCATTGTGATGACAAGTGTATGGTGCATTGTGATGACAAAGGTCATGGAGCATTGTGATAACAAGGGCATGGATTACTGTGATGACAGGCATCATGGAGCATTGTGATCACAAGTGTTATGGAACATTGTGATCACAAGGGTTTGGATCATTGTGATGACAGAGTTCATGGATCATTTTGATTTCAAGGAGCATGGAGCATTGTGATGACAAGGGCATGAAGCAATGTGAACCCAAGGTTCAGGGAGGATTGTGATGACAAGCGCATGGAGCATTGTGATGACAAGGTCATGTAGCATTTTTCTGACAAAGGCATGGAGCATTGTGATGACAAGGGTGATGGAGCACTGTGAAGACAAGCGTCACGGAGCACTGTGATTACAGGGGATATGGAACATTGGGATGACATGAGCATGGATCTTGTGATGACAAGTGTCATGGAGTATTTTGATGACAAGAGTCCAGGATCATTGTGTTGACAGGGGTCATGGAGCATTGTGATTAATGTTTTCATGGAGCATTGTGATGACAGGGGTCATGGAGCATTGTGATGAGAAGGTCATGGAGCATTGAGCTGAAAATATTCATGGAGTATTGAGGTGACAAGGGAATGGAGCATTTTGATGACAACGTCCAAGAGCATTGTGATGAGTGGACCATGGAGCCTTGTGATGAAAATTATCATGGAGCATTCTCACTAAAAGAGACATGGGGCATTGTGATTACGTGGGTCTTGGAGCATTGTGATGACAAGTGCTAATTGCATTGTGATGAGAAGGCCATGGAGCATTCTGATAACATGCATCATGGAGCTTTGTGAGGACAAGGGCTTGGGACATTGTGATTACAGTGGTCTTGGAGTACTGTGATGAAAAGTGGATGGATCATTGTGATGAAAAAGACACGGAGCCTTGCCATGACAGGATTTAAGGAGCATACTGACGAAAAGTGGCAGGGAGAATTGTGATGACAAGTGTATTGAGCATTGTGATGACAAAGTTTATGGAGCATTGTGATGAGAAGACCATGGATAATTGTAATGACGAGCGTCATGGGGCGATGTGATAACAAGTGTTATGGAACATTGTGATCACAAGGGTTTGGAGCATTGTGAAGACACAGGTCATTTAGCATTTTGATTTCATTGTGATGACAATAGCATGAAGCTTTATGATGATGGGCATGGTGCACTGTGATGACAGGGTTCATGGTGTTTTGAGATGAAAAGGGGCATGGAGCATTGGTCTGACAATTTTCATGGATTATTGTGATGACAGTGGACATGGCGCATTGTGATGACAAGGGCATGGAACATTGTGATGACAAGGTCACAGAGTATTGTGAAGACAGGTGTCAGGGAGCATTGTGATGTCATAGGTCAGGGTCCATTGTGATGACAATGGCATGAAGCATTGTGATGCCATGTGTCATGGAGGAGTGTGATGACAAAGGTAATGGAGCATTGTGATGACAAGGGCTTGGAGCATTATGATGACAAGGGCCATTGAGAATTCTGATGTCAAGGTCGTGAAGCATTGAGATTACAAGCACATGGAGCTTGCTATGACAGGGGTCATGGAGCATTGCGATGACAAGTGCATGGAGAATTGTGATGTCAAGAGCATGAAACATTGTGATGAGTAGTGTCATGGAACATGGTGATGAAAAGGACGTGGTGAATTTTGATGACAAAGGACAAGTAGCATTGTGATGACCAGGGCATGGAACATTGTGATGGCAAAATCGTGGATCATTGTGATGAGAAGTCCATGGATAATTGTAAAGACGAGCATCATGGAGCACTGTAATGACAAGGGGCATGAAGCATTGTGATGATAGGTGTCATGGAGCATTGTGATGACAGTGGTCATGGAGCATTCTGATGACAAGGCTCATGGAGCATTCTGATGACAAGCTTGTGGAGTATTGTGATGACAGTCGCATGGAGCATTGTGATGAAAAGGGCATGGAGCATTGTGATGTAAATGGCAGGGAGACTTTTCATGATAGGTTTCAAGGAGCATTTTGATGACAAGTGTCAGGGAGCATTGTGATGACAAGTGTATTGAGCATTGTGATGACAAACTTCATGGAGCATTGTGATGACAAGTGCATGGAGTATTGTGATGAAAGGAATCATGGAGCGTTTTCATGACAAGTGTTATGGAACATTGTGATCACAAGGGTTTGGAGCATTGTGATGACAGATGTCATGGATCATTTTGATTTCAAGGAGCATGGAGCATTGTGATGACAAGGGCATGAAGTAATGTGATGCCAATGTTCATGGAGGATTGTGAATGACAATGGTAAAGAAGTATTGTGATGACAAGCGCATGGAGCATTGTGATGACAAGTCATGTAGCATTTTGCTGACATAGGCATGGAGCATTGTGATGACAAGTGTCATGGTACACTGCGATGACAATTGTCAGAGAGCATTGTGATTAGAGGTGTTATGGAACATTGTGATGACAAATGTCATGGAGCATTTTGATGAGAAGACCATGGATAATTGTGATAATGATCGTCATGGGGCGTTGTGATGACAATTGATATGGACCATTTTGATCACAAGGGTTTGGAGCATTGTGATGACAGAGGTCATGGAGCATGTTGATTTCATTGTGATGACAATAGCATGAAGCATTTGGTTGACGGGCATGGTGCATTGTGATGACAGGGTTCATGGTGCATTGAGATGACAAGGGCATGGAGCATTGTGAACACAGGGGTCTTGGAGCACTGTGATGACAACGGTCATGGGGAAGTGTTATGACAAGGCCATGGAAGATTGTGATGCCAGGGGTCATGGAGCATTGTTATGACAGGGGCAATGGATCATTGTGATGACAAGTGCATGGAATATTGGTCTGAAATATTTCATGGATTATTGTGATGAGAGTGGGCATGGAGCACTTTGATGACAAGGGCACGGAACACTGTGATACATGGGTCATGGATCATTGTAATGAGAAGGGCATGAAGCATTGTGATGAGAAGCGCATCAAGCATTGTGATGAAAAGCGTCATGGAGCTTTGTGATGAAAAGGGCATGGAGCATTGTGATAAGAGTGTTCATGCAGGATTGTGATGACAAAGGCATGGAACATTGTGATGCCAAGGGTCATGGAGTTTTGTGATGACAAGGTCATGGAGCATTTTGATGACAAGTGTGTGGTGCACTGTGATGAGAAGGGCAGGGAGCATTGTGATGAAAGGGTTATGGAGCAATTTGATGAAAAGTGTCATGGAATATTTTGATGACAAGTGTTATGGAACATTGTGATCACAAGTGTTTGGAGCATTATGATGACAGAGATCTTGGTGCATTTTGATTTCATTGTGATGGAAATAGCATGAAGCATTATGTTGAAGGGCATGGTGCATTGTGATGACAGGGTTCATGGAACATTGAGATGAAAAGCGGCGTGGAGCTTTGTGATTACAGGGGTCATGGAGAATTCTGATGACAAGGGCATGGAGCCTTGTGATGACAAGGCCGTGGAACATTATGATGTCAGGGGTCATGGAGCATAAGTCTGAAATGTTTCATGGATTATTATGATGAGCATGGACATGGAGCATTGTGATGAAAAGGCCACCGAACACTGTGATACATGGGTCATGGAGGATTGTAATGACAAAACCATGGAGTATTTTGATGAGAAGGGCATCGAGCATTGTGATGACAAGCGTCATGGAGCATTGTGATGCCACGGGTCATGGAGCTTAGTGATGACAAAGGTTATGGAGTATTTTGATGACAAGGGCGTTGTGCTTTGTGATGAGAAGAGCAGGAAGCATTGTGATGACAGGATCAAGGAGCAATTTGATGAAAAGTGTCAAGGAATATTTTGATGACAGAGGTTATGGAACATTGTGATGTCAGGTGTCATGGAGCATTGTGAGGATAAGGGCATGTAGCATTGTGATGACAGGGGTCATGGAACATTGTGGTGACAGGGTGGAGGGATTATTGTGATGACTAGAGATGGAACCTTGTGATATCAGTTGTCAGAGAGCATTTTGATGAGAAGTGAATGGAGCATTGTGATGACAAGTTTTATGGAGCATTGTGATGACAATGTTGTAGAGCATTGTGTTGACAAGCGCATGGCTTATTGAGATGACATGGGTCATGGAGCATTTTGCTGACATGGGCATGGAGCATTGTGATGACAAGGGTCATGGAGCATTGTGCTGACAAAGGAATGGAGCATTGTGATGACATGTGTCAAGGAGCTTAGTGATGAAAAGTTCATGGAGCATTGTGGTGACAAATGTCACAGAGCCTTGTGATGACGAGGGCATGGACCCTTGTGTTGACAAAAGTCATGAAGCATTGTGATGACTGGAGTGACGGAACTTTGTGATGACAGCGGTCATGGAGCATTGTGATGACAAGGGCATGGACTATTGTGATGACAAGGTCATGGAGTATTGTGAAGACAGGTGTCAGGGAGCATTCTGATGACATATGTCATGCTCCATTGTGATGACAATGGAATGGAGCATTTTGATGCCAAGTGTCATGGAGCATTGTGATGACAAGGGCTTCGAGCAATGTGATGAGAAGGCCATGGAGCCTTCTGATCACATGTGTCATGGAGCTTTGTGATGAAAAGGGCATGGAGCATTGTGACAACTGGGGTCTTGGATCATTGTGATGACAAGTGTCATGGAGCCTTGTGATGACAAGACCGTGGAACCTTGTGATGGCAGTGATCATGGAGCATTGTTATGACAGGTGTAATGGAGCATTCTGATGACAAGTGCATGGATCATCAGTCTGAAATGATTCATGGATTATTTTGATGAGAGTGGGCATGGAGCATTGTGATGACAAGGGCACACATAACTGTGATACATGAGTCAGGGAGGATTGTAATGACAGGGACATGGAGAATTGTGATGAGAAATGAATCGAGCATTTGGATGACAAGCGTCATGGAGCATTGTGATGACAAGGGCTTCGAGCAATGTGATGAGAAGGCCATGGAGCCTTCTGATCACATGTGTCATGGAGCTTTGTGATGAAAAGGGCATGAAGCATTGTGATTACAGGGGTCTTGGATCATTGTGATGACAAGTGTCATGGAGCCTTGTGATGACAAGACCGTGGAACATTGTGATGGCAGTGATCATGGAGCATTATGACAGGGGTAATGGAGCATTCTGATGACAAGGGCATGGATCATTAGTCTGAAATGTTTCATGGATTATTTTGATGAGAGTGGGCATGGAGCATTGTGATGACAAGGGCACGGATCACTGTGATACATGAGTCAGGGAGGATTGTAATGACAGGGACATGGAGAATTGTGATGAGAAGTGAATCGAGCATTTGGATGACAAGCGTCATGGAGCATTGTGATGACAACGGCATTGAGCAATGTGATGAGAGGGTTCATGGAGCATTGTGATGACAATAGCATGGAGCATTGTGATGCCAAGGATCAAGGAGCTTTGTGATCACAAAGGTCATGGAGCATTTTGATGACAAGGGTGTGGTGCGTTGTGATGAGAGGGGCATGGAGCTTGCTATGACAGGGGTCATGGAGCATTGCGATGACAAGTGCATGGAGAATTGTGATGACAAGAGCATGTAACATTGTGATGAGAAATGTCATGTAGCATTGTTATGAGGAGGACGTGGAGAAATGTGATGACAAGGGACTTGGAGCATTGTGATGATCAGGGAATGGATCATTGTGATGGCAAGACCGTGGAGCATAGTGATGAGAAGTCCATGGATTATGTTAATGATGAGTGTCATGGAGCACTCTAATTACAAGAGCCATGGAGCATTGTGATGACAGGTGTCATGGAGCATTGTGATGACAGGGGTCATGGAGCATTGTGATGACAAGCTTGTGGAGTATTGTGATGACATTTGGATGGAGCACTGTGATGAAAAAGGCATGGAGTCTTTTTATGAGAGTGTTCAAGGAGCATTCTGACGACAAATGTCAGGGAGCATTGTGATGACAAGTGTATTGAGCATTGTGATGACAATGGTCAGGGCGGATTGTGATGAAAAGGGCATGGAGTATTGTGATGACAGGCATCATGGAGTGTTGTGATGACAAGTGTTATGGAACCTTGTGATCACAAGCATTTAGAGCATTGTGATGAAAGTGGTCATGGATCATTTTGATTTCAAGGAGCATGGAGCATTGTGATGCCAAGATCATGAAGCAATGTGATCCCAAAGTTCATGGAGGATTGTGATAACAAGCGCATGGAGCATTGTGGTGACAACGTCTTGTAGCATTTTGCTGAAAAAGGCATGGAGCATTGTGATTACAGGAGTCTTGGAGCATTGTGATGAAAAGGGCATGGAGCATTGTCATGACATGGTTCATGTGTATACTGGTAGCAAGTGCCAGGGAGCATTGTGATGACAAGTGTATTGTGCATTGCGATGACAAAGGTCATGGAGCATTTTTCTGACAAAGGCATGGAGCATTGTTATGACAAGGGTGATGGAGCACTGTGAAGACAAGCGTCACGGAGCATTGTGATTACAGGGGATATGGAACATTGGGATGACATGAGCATGGATCTTGTGATGACAAGTGTCATGGAGTATTTTGAAGACAAGAGTCCAGGATCATTGTGTTGTCAGGGGTCATGGAGCATTGTGATTACTGTGGTCATGGAGCATTGTGATGACAGGGGTCATGGAGCATTGTGATGAGAAGGTCATGGAGCATTGAGCTGAAAATATTCATGGAGTATTGAGATGACAAGGGAATGGAGCATTTTGATGACAACGTCCTGGAGCATTTTTATGAGTGGACCATGGAGCCTTGTGATGACAATTATCATGGAACATTCTCACTAAAAGAGGCGTGGGGCATTGTGATTACAGGGGTCTTGGAGCATTGTGATGACAAGTGCTAATAGCATTGTGATGAGAAGGCCATGGAGCATTCTGATAACATGCATCATGGAGCTTTGTGATTACAAGGGCATGGGACATTGTGATTACAGGGGTCTTGGAGTATTGTGATGAAAAGGGCATGGATCATTGTGATGAAAAAGGCATGGAGCCTTGTCATGACAGCGTTCAAGGAGCATACTGACGACAAGTGTCAGGCAACATTGTGATGACAAGTGTATTGAGCATTGTGATGACAAAGTTTATGGAGCATTGTGATGACAAGACCATTGATTATTGTGATGACGAGCGTCATTGGGCATTGTGATGACAAGTGTTATGGAACACTGTGATCACTAGGGTTTGGAGCATGGTAATGACAGAGGTCATGGAGCATTTTGATTTCATTGTGGTGACAATAGCATGAAGCATTATGATGATGGGCATGGTGCATTGTGATGACAGGGTTCTTGGAGCATTGAGATGAAAAGCGGCAAGGGGCATTGTGATTATAGGGGTCTTGGAGCATTGTGATGAGAAAGCCATGGAGCATTATGATGAGAAGTCCATGGAGCATAGTGATGACATGCGTCATGGTGGTTTGTGATGACAAAGGCATGGAGCATTGTGATTACAGGGGTCTTGGAGCATTGTGATGACAAGGGTCATGTAGCCATGTGATGACAAGGCTGTGGAACACTGTGATGACAGCGTTCATGGTGCATTGTTATGACAGTGATAATGGAGCATTGTGATGATAAGGTTATGGAGCATTGGTCTGAAAAGTTTCACGGATTATTGTGATGATATTGGGCATGGAGCTTTGTGATGACAAGGGCACGGAACACTGTGATACATGGGTCATGGAGGATTGTAATGACAAGGGCATGGCGCATTGTGATGAGAAGGGCATCGTGCGTTGTGATGACAAGCGTCATGAAGCGATGTGATGAAAAGGGCATGGAGCAATGTGATGAGAGTGTTCATGGAGCATTGTGATGACAATGGCTTGGTGCATTGTGATACCAAGGGTCGTGGAGATTTGTGATGACCAAAGTCATGGAGCATTTTGATGACAAGTTCGTGGTGCATTGTGATGAGAAGGGCATGGAACATTGTGATGACAAGGTCACAGAGTATTGTGAAGACAGGTGTCACGGAGCATTGTGATGTCATAGGTCATGATCCATTGTGATGACAATGGCAAGAAGCATTGTGATTCCATGTGTCATGGAGGATTGTGATGACAAATGTAATGGAGCATTGTGATGACAAGGGCCATTGAGAATTTTGATGACAAGGCCGTGAAGCATTGAGATTACAAGCGCATGGAGCTTGCTATGACAGGGGTCATGGAGCATTGCGATGACAAGTGCATGGAGAATTGTGATGTCAAGAGCATGAATCATAGTGATGAGTAGTGTCATGGAACATTGTGATGAAAAGGACGTGGTGAATTTTGATGACAAAGGACATGTAGCATTGTGATGACCAGGGCATGGAGCATTGTGATGGCAGAATCGTGGAGCACTGTGATGAGAAGTCCATGGATAATTGTAATGACAAGCGTCATGCAGCACTGTAATGACAAGGGGCATGAAGCATTGTGATGATAGGTGTCATGGAGCATTGTGATGACAGGGGTCATGGAGCATTCTGATGACAAGTCTCATGGAGCATTCTGATGACAAGCTTGTGGAGTATTGTGATGAGAGTGGCATGGAGCATTGTGATGAAAAGGGCAAGGAACATTGTGATGAAAAAGGCATGGAGACTTTTCATGATAGGTTTCAAGGAGCATTTTGACGACAAGTGTCAGGGAGCATTGTGATGACATGTGTATTGAGCATTGTGATGACAAAGTTCATGGAGCATTGTGATGACAAGTGCATGGAGTATTGTGATGAAAGGAATCATGGAGAGTTTTGATGACAAGTGTTATGGAACATAGTGATCACAAGTGTTTGGAGCATTGTGATGACAGAGGTCATGGATCATTTTGATTTCAAGGAGCATGGAGCATTGTGATGAAAAGGGCATGAAGAAATGTGATGTCAATGTTCATGGAGGATTGTGAATGACAATGGTAAAGAAGTATTGTGATGACAAGCGCATGGAGCATTGTGATGACAAGGGCATGGAGCAATGTGATGAGAGGGTTCATGGAGCATTGTGATGACAATGGCATGGAGCATTGTGATACAAAGGGTCGTGGAGCTTTGTGATGACCAATGTCATGGAGCATTTTGAGGACAAGGTCGTGGTGCACTGTGATGAGAAGGAATGTAGCATTGTGATGAGAAGGCCATGGAGCATACTAATGACATGCGTCATGGAGATTTGTGATGACAACGTCACGGAGCATTTTGATTACAGGTGTCTTGGAGCATTGTGATGAAAAGGGAATGTATCATTGTGAAGAAAAAGGCATGGAGCCTTGTAATGACAGGATTCAAGGAGAATACTGACGAAAAGTGGCAGGGAGCATTGTGATGACAGGTGTATTGAGCATTGTGATGACGAAGGTCATGGAGCATTGTGATGAGAAGACCATGGATAATTGTAATGATGAGTGTCATGGGGCGATGTGATAACAAGTGTTATGGAACATTGTGATCACAAGGGTTTGGAGCATTGTGAAGACAGAGGTCATGGAGCATTTTGATTTCATTGTGATGACAATAGCATGAAGCATTATGATGATGGGCATGGTGAACTGTGATGACAGGGTTCATGGTGTTCTGAGATGAAAAGGGGCATGGAGCATTGGTCTGACAAGTTTCATGGATTATTGTGATGACAGTGGACATGGCGCATTGTGATGACAAGGGCATGGAACATTGTGATGACAAGGTCACAGAGTATTGTGAAGACAGGTGTCAGGGAGCATTGTGATGTCATAGGTCATGGTCCATTGTGATGACAATGGCATGAAGCATTGTGATGGCATGTGTCATGGAGGATTGTGATGACAAAGGTAATAGAGCATTGTGATGACAAGTGCTTGGAGCATTGTGATGACAAGGGCCATTGAGAATTTTGATGACAAGGTCGTGATGCATTGAGATTACAAGCGCATGGAGCTTGCTATAACAGGGGTCATGGAGCATTGCGATGACAAGTGCATGGAGAAATGTGATGTCAAGAGCATGAAACATTGTGATGAGTAGTGTCATGGAACATTGTGATGAAAAGGACGTGGTGAATTTTGATGACAAAGGACATGTAGCATTGTGATGACCAGGGCATGGAGCATTGTGATGGCAAAATCGTGGAGCATTGTGATGAGAAGTCCATGGATAATTGTAATGACGAGCGTCATGCAGCACTGTAATGACAAGGGGCATAAAGCACTGTGATGATAGGTGTCATGGAGCATTGTGATGACAGGGGTCATGGAGTATTCTGATGACAAGACTCATGGAGCATTCTGATGACAAGCTTGTGGAGTATTGTGATGACAGTGGCATGGAGCATTGTGATGAAAAGGGCATGGAGCATTGTGATGAAAAAGGCATGGAGACTTTTCATGATAGGTTTCAAGGAGCATTTTGACGACAAGTGTCAGGGAGCATTGTGATGACATGTGTATTGAGCACTCTGATGACAAAGTTCATGGAGCATTGTGATGACAAGTGCATGGAGTATTGTGATGAAAGGAATCATGGAGCGTTTTGATGACAAGTGTTATGGAAAATTGTGATCACAAGGGTTTGGAGCATTGTGATGACAGAGGTCATGGATCATTTTGATTTCAAGGAGCATGGAGCCTTGTGATGACAAGGGCATGAAGAAATGTGATGTCAATGTTCATGGAGGATTGTGAATGACAATAGTAAAGAAGTATTGTGATGACAAGCGCATGGAGCATTGTGATGACAAGTCATGTAGCATTTTGCTGACATAGGCATGGAGCATTGTGATGACAAGTGTCATGGTACACTGCGATGACAATTGTCAGAGAGCATTGTGATTAGAGGTGTTATGGAACATTGTGATGACAAATGTCATGGAGCATTGTGATGAGAAGACCAGGGATAATTGTGATAATGAGCGTCATGGGGCGTTGTGATGACAAGTGTCATGGAGCATTGTGATGACAAGCTTGTGGAGTATTGTGATGACATTTGGATGGAGCACTGTGATGAAAAAGGAATGGAGTCTTTTTATGAGAGTGTTCAAGGAGCATTCTGACGACAAATGTCAGGGAGCATTGTGATGACAAGTGTATTGAGCATTGTGATGACAATGGTCAGGGCGGATTGTGATGACAAGGGCATGGAGTATTGTGATGACAGGCATCATGGAGCGTTATGATGACAAGTGTTATGGAACCTTGTGATCACAAGCATTTAGAGCATTGTGATGAAAGTGGTCATGGATCATTTTGATTTCCAGGAGCATGGAGCATTGTAATGCCAAGATCATGATGCAATGTGATACCAAGGTTCATGGAGGATTGTGATAACAAGCGCATGGAGCATTGTGGTGACAACGTCTTGTAGCATTTTGCTGAAAAAGGCATGGAGCATTCTGATTACAGGAGTCTTGGAGCATTGTGATGAAAAGGGCATGGATCATTGTGATGAAAAAGGCATGGAGCATTGTCATGACATGGTTCAAGTGCATACTGATAGCAAGTGCCAGGGAGCATTGTGATGACAAGTGTATTGTGCTTTGTGATGACAAAGGTCATGGAGCATTTTTCTGACTAACGCACGGAGCATTGTGATGACAAGAGTGATGGAGCACTGTGAAGACAAGCATCACGGAGCATTGTGATTACAGGGGATATGGAACATTGGGATGACATGAGCATGGATCTTGTGATGACAAGTGTCATGGAGTATTTTGATGACAAGAGTCCAGGATCATTGTGTTGTCAGGGGTCATGGAGCATTGTGATTACTGTGGTCATGGAGCATTGTGATGACAGGGGTCATGGAGCATTGTGATGAGAAGGTCATGGAGCATTGAGCTGAAAATATTCATGGAGTATTGAGATGACAAGGGAATGGAGCATTTTGATGACAACGTCCTGGAGCATTTTGATGAGCGGACCATGGAGCCTTGTGATGACAATTATCATGGAACATTCTCACTAAAAGAGGCGTGGGGCATTGTGATTACAGGGGTCTTGGAGCATTGTGATGACAAGTGCTAATAGCATTGTGATGAGAAGGCCATGGAGCATTCTGATAACATGAATCATGGAGCTTTGTGATGACAAGGGCATGGGACATTGTGATTACAGGGGTCTTGTAGTATTGTGATGAAAAGGGCATGGATCATTGTGATGAAAAAGGCATGGAGCCTTGTCATGACAGGGTTCAAGGAGCATACTGACGACAAGTGTCAGGCAACATTGTGATGACAAGTGTATTGAGCATTGTGATGACAAAGTTTATGGAGCATTGTGATGACAAGACCATTGATTATTGTGATGACGAGCGTCATTGGGCATTGTGATGACAAGTGTTATGGAACACTGTGATCACTAGGGTTTGGAGCATGGTAATGACAGAGGTCATGGAGCATTTTGATTTCATTGTGGTGACAATAGCATGAAGCATTATGATGATGGGCATGGTGCATTGTGATGACAGGGTTCTTGGAGCATTGAGATGAAAAGCGGCAAGGGGCATTGTGATTATAGGGGTCTTGGAGCATTGTGATGAGAAAGCCATGGAGCATTATGATGAGAAGACCATGGAGCATAGTGATGACATGCGTCATGGTGGTCTGTGATCACAAGGGCATGGAGCATTGTGATTACAGGGGTCTTGGAGCATTGTGATGACAAGGGTCATGTAGCCATGTGATGACAAGGCTGTGGAACACTGTGATGACAGCGTTCATGGAGCATTGTTATGACAGTGATAATGGAGCATTGTGATGATAAGGTTATGGAGCATTGGTCTGAAAAGTTTCACGGATTATTGTGATGAGATTGGGCATGGAGCATTGTGATGACAAGGGCACGGAACACTGTGATACATGGGTCATGGAGGATTGTAATGACAAGGGCATGGCGCATTGTGATGAGAAGGGCATCGTGCGTTGTGATGACAAGCGTCATGAAGCGATGTGATGAAAAGGGCATGGAGCAATGTGATGAGAGTGTTCATGGAGCATTGTGATGACAATGGCTTGGTGCATTGTGATACCAAGGGTCGTGGAGATTTGTGATGACCAAAGTCATGGAGCATTTTGATGACAAGGTCGTGGTGCATTGTGATGAGAAGGGCATGGAACATTGTGATGACAAGGTCACAGAGTATTGTGAAGACAGGTGTCAGGGAGCATTGTGATGTCATAGGTCATGATCCATTGTGATGACAATGGCAAGAAGCATTGTGATTCCATGTGTCATGGAGGATTGTGATGAAAAATGTAATGGAGCATTGTGATGACAAGGGCCATTGAGAATTTTGATGACAAGGTCGTGAAGCATTGAGATTACAAGGGCATGGAGCTTGCTATGACAGGGGTCATGGAGCATTGCGATGACAAGTGCATGGAGAACTGTGATGTCAAGAGCATGAAACATTGTGATGAGTAGTGTCATGGAACATTGTGATGAAAAGGACGTGGGGAATTTTGATGACAAAGGACATGTAGCATTGTGATGACCAGGGCATGGAGCAATGTGATGGCAAAATCGTGGAGCATTGTGATGAGAAGACTATGGATAATTGTAATGACGAGCGTCATGGAGCACTGTAATGACAAGGGGCATGAAGCATTGTGATGATAGGTGTCATGGAGCATTGTGATGACAAGGCTCATGGAGCATTGTGATGACAAGCTCGTGGAGTATTGTGATGACAATGGCATGGAGCATTGTGATGAGAAGCGCATCAAGCATTGGGATGACAAGCGTCATGGAGCTTTGTGATGAAAAGGGCATGGAGCATTGTGATAATGGGGTTCATGCAGGATTGTGATGACAATGGCATGGAACACTGTGATGCCATGGGTCATGGTGGTTTGTGATGACAAAGGTCATGGAGCATTTTGATGACAAGTGTGTGGTGCACTGTGATGAGAAGGGCAGGGAGCATTGTGATGAAAGGGTCATGGGGCAATTTGATGAAAAGTGTCATTGAATATTTTCATGACAAGTGTTATGGAACATTGTGATGTCAAGAGTGATGGAGCATTGTGATTCTAAGGGCATGTAGCATTGTTATGACAGGGGTTATGGAGCTTTGTGATCACAAGGGCATGGAGCATTGTCATTATAGGGTTCTTGGAGCATTGTGATGAAAAGGGCATGGACCATTGTGATGAAATAACACGGAGCCTTGTCATGACAGGGTTCAAGGAGCATACTGACGACAAGTGTCAGGGAGCATTGTGATGACAAGTGTATTGAGCATTGTGATGACAAAAGCATGGAGCATTGTGATGAGAAGACCATGGATAATTGTGATGAGGAGCATCATGGGTCGTTGTGATGACAAGTGTTATGGAACAATGTGATCCCAAGGGTTTGGAGCATTATGATGACAGAGGTCTTGGTGCATTTTGATTTCATTGTGATGGAAATAGCATGAAGCATTATGATGAAGGGCATGGTGCATTGTGATGACAGGATTCATGGAGCATTGAGATGAAAAGCGGCATGGAGTTTTGTGATTACAGGGGTCTTGGGGAATTGTGGTGACAAGAGCATGGAGCCTTGTGATGACAACGCCGTGGAACATTGTGATGTCAGGGGTCATGGAGCATAAGTCTGAAATGTTTCATGGATTATTATGATGAGCGTGGACATGGAGCATTGTGAAGAAAAGGTCACGGAACACTGTGATACATGGGTCATGGAGGATTGTAATGACAAAGCCATGGAGTATTTTGATGAGAAGGGCATCGAGCATTGTGATGACAAGCGTCATGGAGCACTGTGATGCCACGGTTCATGGAGCTTAGTGATGACAAAAGTTATGGAGCATTTTGATGACAAGGGCGTTGTGCATTGTGATGAGAAGGGCAGGAAGCATTGTGATGACAGGATCAAGGAGCAATTTGATGAAAAGTGTCAAGGAATATTTTGATGACAGAGGTTATGGAACATTGTGATGTCAGGGCACATAGAGCATTGTGAGGATAAGGGCATGTAGCATTGTGATGACAGGGGTCATGGAACATTGTGATGACAGGGGTGAGGGATTATTGTGATGACTAGAGATGGAATCTTGTGATATCAGTTGTCAGAGAGCATTTTGATGAGAAGTGAATGGAGCATTGTGATGACAATGTTGTAGAGCATTGTGTTGACAAGCGCAAGGCTGATTGTGATGACATGGGTCATGGAGCATTTTGCTGACATGGGCATGGAGCATTGTGATGACAAGGGTCATGGAGCATTGTGCTGACAAAGGAAAGGAGCATTGTGATGACATGGGTCAAGGAGCGTTGTGATGAAAAGTTCATGGAGCATTGTGGTGACAAATGTCACAGAGCCTTGTGATGACGAAGGCATGGACCCTTGTGTTGACAAAAGTCATGAAGCATTGTGATGACTGGAGTCACGGAACATTGTGATGACAGCGGTCATGGAGCATTGTGATGACAAGGGCATGGAGTATTGTGATGACAAGGTCATGGAGTATTGTGAAGACAGGTGTCAGGGAGCATTGTGATGACATATGTCATGCTCCATTGTGATGACAATGGAATGGAGCATTGTGATGCCAAGTTTCATGGAGCATTGTGATGACCAGGGCTTCGAGCAATGTGATGAGAAGGCCATGGAGCCTTCTGATGATATGTGCCATGGAACTTTGTGATGAAAAGGGCATGAAGCATTGTGATTACAGGGGTCTTGGAGCCTTGTGATGACAAGTGTCATGGAGCCTTGTGATGACAAGACCGTGGAACATTGTGATGGCAGTGATCATGGAGCATTGTTATGACAGGGGTAATGGAGCATTCTGATGACAAGGGCATGGATCATTGGTCTGAAATGTTTCATGGATTATTTTGATGAGACTGGGCATGGAGCATTGTGATGACAAGGGCACGGTTCACTGTGATACATGAGTCAGGGAGGATTGTAATGACAGGGACATGGAGAATTGTGATGAGAAGTGAATCGAGCATTTGGATGACAAGCGTCATGGAGCATTGTGATGACAACGGCATTGAGCAATGTGATGAGAGGGTTCATGGAGCATTGTGATGACAATAGCATGGAGCATTGTGATGCCAAGGATCAAGGAGCTTTGTGATGACAAAGGTCATGTAGCATTTTGATGACAAGGGCATGGTACATTGTGATGAGAAGGGCATGGAGCTTGCTATGACAGGGGTCATGGAGCATTGCGATGACAAGTGCATGGAGAATTGTGATGACAAGAGCATGTAACATTGTGATGAGAAATGTCATGTAGCATTGTTATGAGGAGGACGTGGAGAAATGTGATGACAAGGGACTTGGAGCATTGTGATGATCAGGGAATGGATCATTGTGATGGCAAGACCGTGGAGCATAGTGATGAGAAGTCCATGGATTATGTTAATGATGAGTGTCATGGAGCACTCTAATTACAAGAGCCATGGAGCATTGTGATGACAGGTGTCATGGAGCATTGTGATGACAGGGGTCATGGAGCATTGTGATGACAAGCTTGTGGAGTATTGTGATGACATTTGGATGGAGCACTGTGATGAAAAAGGCATGGAGTCTTTTTAAGAGAGTGTTCAAGGAGCATTCTGACGACAAATGTCAGGGAGCATTGTGATGACAAGTGTATTGAGCATTGTGATGACAATGGTCAGGGCGGATTGTGATGACAAGGGCATGGAGTATTGTGATGACAGGCATCATGGAGCGTTGTGATGACAAGTGTTATGGAACCTTGTGATCACAAGCATTTAGAGCATTGTGATGAAAGTGGTCATGGATCATTTTGATTTCAAGGAGCATGGAGCATTGTGATGCCAAGATCATGAAGCAATGTGATCCCAAGGTTCATGCAGGATTGTGATAACAAGCGCATGGAGCATTGTGGTGACAATGTCTTGTAGCATTTTGCTGAAAAAGGCATGGAGCATTGTGATTACAGGAGTCTTGGAGCATTGTGATGAAAAGGGCATGGAGCATTGTCATGACATGGTTCAAGTGTATATTGGTAGCAAGTGCAAGGGAGCATTGTGATGAAAAGTGTATTGTGAATTGTGATGACAAATGTCATGGAGCATTTTTCTGACAAAGGCATGGAGCATTGTGATGACAAGGGTGATGGAGCACTGTGAAGATGAGCGTCACGGAGCATTGTGATTACAGGGGATATGGAACATTGGGATGGCATGAGCATGGATCTTGTGATGACAAGTTTCATGGAGTATTTTGATGACAAGAGTCCAGGATCATTGTGTTGTCAGGGGTCATGGAGCATTGTGATTACTGTGGTCATGGAGCATTGTGATGACAGGGGTCATGGAGCTTTGTGATGAGAAGGTCATGGAGCATTGAGCTGAAAATATTCATGGAGTATTGAGATGACAAGGGAATGGAGCATTTTGATGACAACGTCCTGGAGCATTTTGATGAGCGGACCATGGAGCCTTGTGATGACAATTATCATGGAACATTCTCACTAAAAGAGGCGTGGGGCATTGTGATTACAGGGGTCTTGGAGCATTGTGATGACAAGTGCTAATAGCATTGTGATGAGAAGGCCATGGAGCATTCTGATAACATGCATCATGGAGCTTTGTGATGAAAAGGGCATGGGACATTGTGATTACAGGGGTCTTGGAGTATTGTGATGAAAAGGGCATGGATCATTGTGATGAAAAATGCATGGAGCCTTGTCATGACAGGGTTCAAGGAGCATACTGATGACAAGTGTCAGGCAACATTGTGATGACAAGAGTATTGAGCATTGTGATGACAAAGTTTATGGAGCATTGTGATGAGAAGACCATTGATTATTGTGATGACGAGCGTCATTGGGCATTATGATGACAAGTGTTATGGAACACTGTGATCACTAGGTTTTGGAGCATGGTAATGACAGAGGTCATGGAGCATTTAGATTTCATTGTGGTGACAATAGCATGAAGCATTATGATGATGGGCATGGTGCATTGTGATGACAGGGTTCTTGGAGCATTGAGATGAAAAGCGGCAAGGGGCATTGTGATTATAGGGGTCTTGGAGCATTGTGATGAGAAGGCCATGGAGCATTATGATGAGAAGACCATGGAGCATATTGATGACATGCGTCATGGAGCTTTGTGATGACAAGGGGCATGGAGCATTGTGATTACAGGGGTCTTGGAGCATTGTGATGACAAGGGTCATGTATCCATGTGATGACAAGGCTGTGGAACTCTGTGATGGCAGCGTTCATGGAGCATTGTTATGACAGTGATAATGGAGCATTTTGATGATAAGTTTATGGAGCATTGGTCTGAAAAGTTTCACGGATTATTGTGATGAGATTGGGCATGGAGCATTGTGATGACAAGGGCACGGAACACTGTGATACATGGGTCATGGAGGATTGTAATGACAAGGGCATGGAGCATTGTTGTGAGAAGGGCATCGTGCGTCGTGATGACACGCGTCAAGGAGCGTTGTGATGAAAAGGGCATGGAGCAATGTGATGAGAGTGTTCATGGAGCATTGTGATGACAATGGCATGGAGCATTGTGATACCAAGGGTCGTGGAGCTTTGTGATGACCAAAGTCATGGAGCATTTTGATGACAAGGTCGTGGTGCATTGTGATGAGAAGGGCATGGTGCATTGTGATGAGAAGGCCATGAAGCGTACTGATGACATGCGTCTTGGAGCTTTGTGATGACAACGTCATGGAGCATTTTGATTACAGGTGTCTTGGAGCACTGTGATGAAAAGGGCATGGATCATTGTGATGAAAAAGGCATGGAGCCTTGTCATGACAGTATTCAAGGAGAATACTGACGAAAAGTGGCAGGGAGCATTGTGATGACAAGTGTGTTGAGCATTGTGATGACAAAGGTCATGGAGCATTGTGATGAGAAGACCATGGATAATTGTAATGACGAGCGTCATGGGGCGATGTGATAACAAGTGTTATGGAACATTGTGATCACAAGGTTTTGGAGCATTGTGAAGACACAGGTCATGGAGCATTTTGATTTCATTGTGATGACAATAGCATGAAGAATTATGATGATGGGAATGGTGCACTGTGATGACAGGGTTCATGGTGTTCTGAGATGAAAAGGGGAATGGAGCATTGGTCTGACAAGTTTCATGGATTATTGTGATGACAGTGGACATGGCGCATTGTGATGACAAGGGCATGGAACATTGTGATGAAAAGGTCACAGAGTATTGTGAAGACAGTTGTCAGGGAGCATTGTGATGTCATAGGTCATGGTCCATTGTGATGACAATGGCATGAAGCATTGTGATGCCATGTGTCATGGAGAATTGTGATGACAAATGTAATGGAGCATTGTGATGACAAGGGCTTGGAGCATTGTGATGACAAGGGCCATTGAGAATTTTGATGACAAGGTCGTAATGCATTGAGATTACAAGGGCATGGAGCTTGCTATGACAGGGGTCATGGAGCATTGCGATGACAAGTGCATGGAGAACTGTGATGTCAAGAGCATGAAACATTGGGATGAGTAGTGTCATGGAACATTGTGATGAAAAGGACGTGGGGAATTTTGATGACAAAGGACATGTAGCATTGTGATGACCAGGGCATGGAGCATTGTGATGGCAAAATCGTGGAGCATTGTGATGAGAAGGCCATGGATAATTGTAATTACGAGCGTCATGGAGCACTGTAATGACAAGGGGCATGAAGCATTGTGATGATAGGTGTCATGGAGCATTGTGATGACAAGGCTCATGGAACATAGTGATGACAAGCTCGTGAAGTAATGTGATGACAGTGGCATGGAGCATTGTGATGAGAAGCGCATCAAGCATTGGGATGACAAGCGTCATGGAGCTTTGTGATGAAAAGTGCATGGAGCATTGTGATAAGAGGGTTCATGCAGGATTGTGATGACAATGGCATGGAACACTGGGATGCCAAGGGTCATGGAGGTTTGTGATGACAAAGGTCATGGAACATTTTGATGACAAGTGTGTGGTGCACTGTGATGAGAAGGGCAGGGAGCATTGTGATGAAAGGGTCATGGAGCAATTTGATGAAAAGGGTCATTGAATATTTTGATGACAAGTGTTATGGAACATTGTGATGTCAGGAGTGATGGAGCATTGTGATGCTAAGGGCATGTAGCATTGTCATGACAGGGGTCATGGAGCTTTGTGATCACAAGGGCATGGAGCATTGTCATTACAGGGTTCTTGGAGCATTGTGATGAAAAGGGCATGGATTATTGTGATGAAATAACACGGAGCCTTGTCATGACAGGGTTCAAGTAACATACTGACGACAAGTGTCAGGGAGCATTGTGATGACAAGTGTATTGAGATCTGTGATGACAAAAGCATGGAGCATTGTGATGAGAAGACCATGGATAATTGTGATGAGGAGCATCATGGGGCGTTGTGATGACAAGTGTTATGGAACAATGTGATCCCATGGGTTTGGAAAATTATGATGACAGAGGTCTTGGTGCATTTTGATTTCATTGTGATGGAAATAGCATAAAGCATTATGATGAAGGGCATGGTGCATTGTGATGACAGGGTTCATGGAGCATTGAGATGAAAAGCGGCATGGAGTTTTGTGATTACAGGGGTCTTGGGGAATTGTGATGACAAGGGCATGGAGCCTTGTGATGAAAAGGCCGTGGAACATTGTGATGTCTGGGGTCATAGAGCATATGTCTGAAATGTTTCATGGATTATTATGATGAGCGTGGACATGGAGCATTGTGAAGAATAGGTCACGGAACACTGTGATACATGGGTCATGGAGGATTGTAATGACAAAGCCATTGAGTATTTTGATGAGAAGGGCATTGAGCATTGTGATGACAAGCGTCATGGAGCATTGTGATGCCACGGGTCATGGAGCTTAGTGATGACAAAAGTTATGGAGCATTTTGATGACAAGGGCGTTGTGCATTGTGATGAGAAGGGCAGGAAGCATTGTGATGACAGGATCAAGGAGCAATTTGATGAAAAGTGTCAAGGAATATTTTGAAGACAGAGGTTATGGAACACTGTGATGTCAGGGGTCATGGAGCATTGTGAGGATAAGGGCATGTAGCATTGTGATGACAGGGGTCATGGAACATTGTGATGACAGGGGTGAGGGATTATTGTGATGACTAGAGATGGAATCTTGTGATATCAGTTGTCAGAGAGCATTTTGATGAGAAGTGAATGGAGCATTGTGATGACAAGTTTTATGGAGCATTGTGATGACAATGTTGTAGAGCATTGTGTTGACAAGCGCATGGCTTATTGTGATGACATGGGTCATGGAGCATTTTGCTGACATGGGCATGGAGCATTGTGATTTCCAGGGTCATGGAGCATTGTGCTGACAAAGGAATGGAGCATTGTGATGACATGGGTCAAGGAGCTTTGTGATGAAAAGTTCATGGAGCATTGTGGTGACAAATGTCACAGAGCCTTGTGATGACGAGGGCATGGACCCTTGTGTTGACAAAAGTCATGAAGCATTGTGATGACTGGAGTCACGGAACATTGTGATGACAGCGGTCATGGAGCATTGTGATGACAAGGGCATGGAGTATTGTGATGACAAGGTCATGGAGTATTGTGAAGACAGGTGTCAGGGAGCATTGTGATGACATATGTCATGCTCCATTGTGATGACAATGGAATGGAGCATTGTGATGCCAAGTGTCATGGAGCATTGTGATGAAAAGGGCTTCGAGCAATGTGATGAGAAGGCCATGGAGCCTTCTGATGATATGTGCCATGGAGCTTTGTGATGAAAAGGGCATGAAGCATTGTGATTACAGGGGTCTTGGAGCCTTGTGATGACAAGTGTCATGGAGCCTTGTGATGACAAGACCGTGGAACATTGTGATGGCAGTGATCATGGAGCATTGTTATGACAGGGGTAATGGAGCATTCTGATGACAAGGGCATGGATCATTGGTCTGAAATGTTTCATGGATTATTTGGATGAGAGTGGGCATGGAGCATTGTGATGACAAGGGCACGGATCACTGTGATACATGAGTCAGGGAGGATTGTAATGACAGGGACATGGAGAATTGTGATGAGAAGTGAATCGAGCATTTGGATGACAAGCGTCATGGAGCATTGTGATGACAACGGCATTGAGCAATGTGATGAGAGGGTTCATGGAGCATTGTGATGACAATAGCATGGAGCATTGTGATGCCAAGGATCAAGGAGCTTTGTGATGACAAAGGTCATGGAGCATTTTGATGACAAGGGCATGGTGCATTGTGATGAGAAGGGCATGGAGCTTGCTATGACAGGGGTCATGGAGCATTGCGATGACAAGTGCATGGAGAATTGTGATGACAAGAGCATGTAACATTGTGATGAGAAATGTCATGTAGCATTGTTATGAGGAGGACGTGGAGAAATGTGATGACAAGGGACTTGGAGCATTGTGATGATCAGGGAATGGATCATTGTGATGGAAAGACCGTGGAGCATAGTGATGAGAAGTCCATGGATTATATTAATGATGAGTGTCATGGAGCACTCTAATTACAAGAGCCATGGAGCATTGTGATGACAGGTGTCATGGAGCATTGTGATGACAGGAGTCATGGAGCATTGTGATGACAAGTGTCATGGAGCATTGTGATGACAAGCTTGCGGAGTATTGTGATGACATTTGGATGGAGCATTGTGATGAAAAAGGCATGGAGTCTTTTTATGAGAGTGTTCAAGGAGCATTCTGACGACAAATGTCAGGGAGCATTGCGATGACAAGTGTATTGAGCATTGTGATGACAAGTGTCAGGGCGGATTGTGATGACAAGGGCATGGAGTATTGTGATGACAGGCATCATGGAGCGTTGTGATGACAAGTGTTATGGAACCTTGTGATCACAAGCATTTAGAGCATTGTGATGAAAGTGGTCATGGATCATTTTGATTTCAAGGAGCATGGAGCATTGTGATGCCAAGATCATGAAGCAATGTGATCCCAAGGTTCATGGAGGATTGTGATAACAAGCGCATGGAGCATTGTGGTGACAACGTCTTGTAGCATTTTGCTGAAAAAGGCATGGAGCATTCTGATTACAGGAGTCTTGGAGCATTGTGATGGAAAGGGCATGGATCATTGTGATGAAAAAGGCATGGAGCATTGTCATGACATGGTTCAAGTGCATACTGATAGCAAGTGCCAGGGAGCATTGTGATGACAAGTGTATTGTGCATTGTGATGAAAAAGGTCATGAAGCATTTTTCTGACAAAGGCATGGAGCATTGTGATGACAAGGGTGATGGAGCACTGTGAAGACAAGCGTCACGGAGCATTGTGATTACAGGGGATATGGAACATTGGGATGACATGAGCATGGATCTTGTGATGACAAGTGTCATGGAGTATTTTGATGACAAGAGTCCAGGATCATTGTGTTGTCAGGGGTCATGGAGCATTGTGATTACTGTGGTCATGGAGCATTGTGATGACAGGGGTCATGGAGCATTGTGATTAGAATGTCATTGAGCATTGAGCTGAAAATATTCATGGAGTATTGAGATGACAAGGGAATGGAGCATTTTGATGACAATGTCCTGGAGCATTTTGATGAGCGGACCATGGAGCCTTGTGATGACAATTATCATGGAACATTCTCACTAAAAGAGGCATGGGGCATTGTGATTACAGGGGTCTTGGAGCATTGTGATGACAAGTGCTAGTAGAATTGTGATGAGAAGGCCATGGAGCATTCTGATAACATGCATCATGGAGCTTTGTGATGACAAGGGCATGGGACATTGTGATTACAGGGGTCTTGGAGTATTGTGATGAAAAGGGCATGGATCATTGTGATGAAAAAGGCATGGAGCCTTGTCATGACAGGGTTCAAGGAGCATACTGACGACAAGTGTCAGGCAACATTGTGATGACAAGTGTATTGAGCATTGTGATGACAATAGCATGGAGCATTGTGATGAGAAGACCATGGATAATTGTGATGAGGAGCATCATGGGGCATTGTGATGACAAGTGTTATGGAACAATGTGATCCCAAGGGTTTGGAGCATTATGATGACAGAGGTCTTGGTGCATTTTGATTTCATTGTGATGGAAATAGCATGAAGCATTATGATGAAGGGCATGGTGCATTGTGATGACAGGGTTCATGGAGCATTGAGATGAAAAGCGGCATGGAGTTTTGTGATTACAGGGGTCTTGGGGAATTGTGATGACAAGGGCATGGAGCCTTGTGATGACAAGGCCGTGGAACATTGTGATGTCAGGGGTCATGGAGCATAAGTCTGAAATGTTTCATGGATTATTATGATGAGCGTGAACATGGAGCATTGGGAAGAAAAGGTCACGGAACACTGTGATACATGGGTCATGGAGGATTGTAATGACAAAGCCATGGAGTATTTTGATGAGAAGGGCATCGAGCATTGTGATGACAAGCATCATGGAGCATTGTGATGCCACGGGTCATGGAGCTTAGTGATGACAAAAGTTATGGAGCATTTTGATGACAAGGGCGTTGTGCATTGTGATGAGAAGGGCAGGAAGCATTGTGATGACAGGATCAAGGAGCAATTTGATGAAAAGTGTCAAGGAATATTTTGATGACAGAGGTTATGGAGCATTGTGATGTCAGGGGTCATGGAGCATTGTGAGGATAAGGGCATGTATCATTGTGATGACAGGGGTCATGGAACATTGTGATGACAGGGGTGAGGGATTATTGTGATGACTAGAGATGGAATCTTGTGATATCAGTTGTCAGAGAGCATTTTGATGAGAAGTGAATGGAGCATTGTGATGACAAGTTTTATGGAGCATTGTGATGACAATGTTGTAGAGCATTGTGTTGACAAGTGCATGGCTTATTGTGATGACATGGGTCATGGAGCATTTTGCTGACATGGGCATGGAGCATTGTGATGACCAGGGTCATGGAGCATTGTGCTGACAAAGGAATGGAGCATTGTGATGACATGGGTCAAGGAGCTTTGTGATGAAAAGTTCATGGAGCATTGTGGTGACAAATGTCACAGAGCCTTGTGATGACGAGGGCATGGACCCTTGTGTTGACAAAAGTCATGAAGCATTGTGATGACTGGAGTCACGGAACATTGTGATGACAGCGGTCATGGAGCATTGTGATGACAAGGGCATGGAGTATTGTGATGAGAAGGTCATGGAGTATTGTGAAGACAGGTGTCAGGGAGCATTGTGATGACATATGTCATGCTCCATTGTGATGACAATGGAATGGAGCATTGTGATGCCAAATGTCATGGAGCATTGTGATGAAAAGGGCTTCGAGCAATGTGATGAGAAGGCCATGGAGCCTTCTGATGATATGTGCCATGGAGCTTTGTGATGAAAAGGGCATGAAGCATTGTGATTACAGGGGTCTTGGAGCCTTGTGATGACAAGTGTCATGGAGCCTTGTGATGAGAAGACCGTGGAACATTGTGATGGCAGTGATCATGGAGCATTGTTATGACAGGGGTAATGGAGCATTCTGATGACAAGGGCATGGATCATTGGTCTGAAATGTTTCATGGATTATTTGGATGAGAGTGGGCATGGAGCATTGTGATGACAAGGGCACGGATCACTGTGATACATGAGTCAGGGAGGATTGTAATGACAGGGACATGGAGAATTGTGATGAGAAGTGAATCGAGCATTTGGATGACAAGCGTCATGGAGCATTGTGATGACAACGGCATTGAGCAATGTGATGAGAGGGTTCATGGAGCATTGTGATGACAATAGCATGGAGCATTGTGATGCCAAGGATCAAGGAGCTTTGTGATGACAAAAGTCATGGAGCATTTTGATGACAAGGGCGTGGTGCATTGTGATGAGAAGGGCATGGAGCTTGCTATGACAGGGGTCATGGAGCATTGCGATGACAAGTGCATGGAGAATTGTGATGACAAGAGCATGTAACATTGTGATGAGAAATGTCATGTAGCATTGTTATGAGGAGGACGTGGAGAAATGTGATGACAAGGGACTTGGAGAATTGTGATGATCAGGGAATGGATCATTGTGATGGAAAGACCGTGGAGCATAGTGATGAGAAGTCCATGGATTATATTAATGATGAGTGTCATGGAGCACTCTAATTACAAGAGCGATGGAGCATTGTGATGACAGGTGTCATGGAGCATTGTGATGACAGGGGTCATGGAGCATTGTGATGACAATGGCATGAAGCATTGTGATGCCAAGATCATGAAGCAATGTGATCCCAAGGTTCATGGAGGATTGTGATAACAAGCACATGGAGCATTGTGGTGACAACGTCTTGTAGAATTTTGCTGAAAAAGGCATGGAGCATTCTGATTACAGGAGTCTTGGAGCATTGTGATGAAAAGGGCATGGATCATTGTGATGAAAAAGGCATGGAGCATTGTCATGACATGGTTCAAGTGCATACAGATAGCAAGTGCCAGGGAGCATTGTGATGACAAGTGTATTGTGCATTGTGATGACAAAGGTCATGGAGCATTGTGATGACAAGGGTATGGATTATTGTGATGACAGGCATCATGGAGCATTGTGATCACAAGTGTTATGGAACATTGTGATCACAAGGGTTTGGATCATTGAGATGACAGAGTTCATGGATCATTTTGATTTCAAGGAGCATGGAGCATTGTGATGACAAGGGCATGAAGCAATGTGATCCCAAGGTTCATGGAGGAATGTGATGACAAGCGCATGCAGCATTGTGATGAAAAGGTCATGTAGCATTTTTCTGACAAAGGCATGGAGCATTGTGATGACAAGGGTGATGGAGCACTGTGAAGACAAGCGTCACGAAGCATTGTGATTATAGGGGACATGGAACATTGGTATGACATGAGCATGGATCTTGTGATGACAAGTGTCATGGAGTATTTTGAGGACAAGGGTCCAGGATCATTGTGTTGTCAGGGGTCATGGAGCATTGTGATTACTGTGGTCATGGAGCATTGTGATGACAGGGGTCATGGAGCATTGTGATGAGAAGGTCATGGAGCATTGAGCTGAAAATATTCATGTAGTATTGAGATGACAAGGGAATGGAGCATTTTGATGACAACGTCCTGGAGCCTTGTGATGACAATTATCATGGAGCATTCTCACTAAAAGAGGCATGGGCATTGTGATTACACGGTTCTTGGAGCATTGTGATGACAAGTGCTAATAGAATTGTGATGAGAAGGCCATGGAGCATTCTGATAACATGCATCATGGAGCTTTGTGATGACAAGGGCATGGGACATTGTGATTACAGGGGTCTTGGAGTACTGTGATGAAAAGGGCCTGGATCATTGTGATGAAAAAGACATGGAGCCTTCTCATGACAGGGTTCAAGGAGCATACTGACGACAAGTGTCAGGCAACATTGTGATGACAATTGTATTGAGCACTGTGATGACAACGTTTATGGAGCACTGTGATGAGAAGACCATTGATTATTGTGATGACGAGCGTCATTGGGCATTGTGATGACAAATGTTATGGAACACTGTGATCACTAGGGTTTGGATCATGGTAAGGACAGAGGTTTTGGAGCATTTTGATTTCATTGTGATGACAATAGCAAGAAGCATTATGATGATGGGCATGGTGCATTTTAATGACAGTGTTCATGGAGCATTCAGATGAAAAGCGGCAAGGAGCATTGTGATTATAGGGGTCTTGGAGCATTGTGATGAGAAGACAATGGAGCATAGTGATGACATGCGTCATGGAGCTTTGTGATGACAAGGGCATGGAGCATTGTGATTACAGGGGTCTTGGAGCATTGTGATGACTAGGGTCATGGAGCCATGTGATTACAAGGCCGTGGAAAACTGTGATGGCAGGGTTCATGGAGCATTGTTATGAGAGTGATAATGGAGCATTGTGATGATAAGGTTATGGAGCATTGGTCTGAAAAGTGTCACGGATTATTGTGATGAGATTGGGCATGGAGCATTGTGATGACAAGGGCACGGAACACTGTGATACATTAGTCATGGAGGATTGTAATGACAAGGGCACGGAGCATTATGATGAGAAGGGCATCGTGCATTGTGATGACAAGCGTCATGGAGCGTTATGATGACAATGGCATGGAGCAATGTGATGAGAGGGTTCATGGAGCACTGTCATGACAATCGCATGGAGCATTGTGATACCAAGGGTCAATTAGCTTTGTGATGACCAATGTCATGGAGCATTTTGATGACATGGTCGTGGTGCACTGTGAAGAGAAGGGAATGGAGCATTGTGATGAGAAGGCCATGGAGCATACTAATGACATGCGTCATGGAGATTTGTGATGACAACGTCATGGAGCATTTTGATTACAGGTGTCTTGGAGCACTGTGATGAAAAGGGCATGGATCATTGTGATGAAAAAGGCATGGAGCCTTGTCATGACAGGATTCAAGGAGAATACTGACGAAAAGTGGCAGGGAGCATTGTGATGACAAGTGTGTTGAGCATTGTGATGACAAAGGTCATGGAGCATTTTGATGAGAAGATCATGGATAATTGTAATGACGAGCGTCATGGGGCGACGTGATAACAAGTGTTATGGAACATTGTGATCACAAGGGTTTGGAGCATTGTGAAGACACAGGTCATGGAGCATTTTGATTTCATTGTGATGACAATAGCATGAAGCATTATGATGATGGGCATGGTGCACTGAGATGACAGGGTTCATGGTGTTTTGAGATGAAAAGGGGGATGGAGCATTGGTCTGACAAGTTTCATGGATTATTGTGATGACAGTGGACATGGCGCATTGTGATGACAAGGGCCATTCAGAATTTTGATGACAAGGCCGTGAAGCATTGAGATTACAAGCGCATGGAGCTTGCTATGACAGGGGTCATGGAGCATTGCGATGACAAGTGCATGGAGAATTGTGATGTCAAGAGCATGAATCATTGTGATGAGTAGTGTCATGGAACATTGTGATGAAAAGGACGTGGTGAATTTTGATGACAAAGGACATGTAGCATTGTGATGACCAGGGCATGGAGCATTGTGATGGCAAAATCGTGGAGCATTGTGATGAGAAGTCCATGGATAATTGTAATGACAAGCGTCATGCAGCACTGTAATGACAAGGGGCATGAAGCATTGTGATGATAGGTGTCATGGAGCATTGTGATGACAGGGGTCATGGAGCATTCTGATGACAAGTCTCATGGAGCATTCTGATGACAAGCTTGTGGAGTATTGTGATGACAGTGGCATGGAGCATTTTGATGAAAAGGGCAAGGAACATTGTGATGAAAAAGGCATGGAGACTTTTCATGATAGGTTTCAAGGAGCATTTTGACGACAAGTGTCAGGGAGCATTGTGATGACATGTGTATTGAGCATTGTGATGACAAACTTCATGGAGCATTGTGATGACAAGTGCATGGAGTATTGTGATGAAAGGAATCATGGAGAGTTTTGATGACAAGTGTTATGGAACATAGTGATCACAAGTGTTTGGAGCATTGTGATGACAGAGGTCATGGATCATTTTGATTTCAAGGAGCATGGAGCATTGTGATGAAAAGGGCATGAAGAAATGTGATGTCAATGTTCATGGAGGATTGTGAATGACAATGGTATAGAAGTATTGTGATGACAAGCGCATGGAGCATTGTGATGACAAGGGCATGGAGCAATGTGATGAGAGGGTTCATGGAGCATTGTGATGACAATGGCATGGAGCATTGTGATACCAAGGGTCGTGGAGCTTTGTGATGACCAATGTCATGGAGCATTTTGAGGACAAGGTCGTGGTGCACTGTGATGAGAAGGAAAGTAGCATTGTGATGAGAAGGCCATGGAGCATACTAATGACATGTGTCATGGAGATTTGTGATGACAACGTCATGGAGCATTTTGATTACAGGTGTCTTGGAGCATTGTGATGAAAAGGGAATGGATCATTGTGAAGAAAAAGGCATGGAGCCTTGTAATGACAGGATTCAAGGAGAATACTGACGAAAAGTGGCAGGGAGCATTGTGATGACAGGTGTATTGAGCATTGTGATGACGAAGGTCATGGAGCATTGTGATGAGAAGACCATGGATAATTGTAATGATGAGTGTCATGGGGCGATGTGATAACAAGTGTTATGGAACATTGTGATCACAAGGGTTTGGAGCATTGTGAAGACAGAGGTCATGGAGCATTTTGATTTCATTGTGATGACAATAGCATGAAGCATTATGATGATGGGCATGGTGAACTGTGATGACAGGGTTCATGGTGTTCTGAGATGAAAAGGGGCATGGAGCATTGGTCTGACAAGTTTCATGGATTAGTGTGATGACAGTGGACATGGCGCATTGTGATGACAAGGGCATGGAACATTGTGATGACAAGGTCACAGATTATTGTGAAGACAGGTGTCAGGGAGCATTGTGATGTCATAGGTCATGGTCCATTGTGATGACAATGGCATGAAGCATTGTGATGGCATGTGTCATGGAGGATTGTTATGGCAAAGGTAATAGAGCATTGTGATGACAAGTGCTTGGAGCATTGTGATGACAAGGGCCATTGAGAATTTTGATGACAAGGTCGTGAAGCTTTGAGATTACAAGCGCATGGAGCTTGCTATAACAGGGGTCATGGAGCATTGCGATGACAAGTGCATGGAGAAATGTGATGTCAAGAGCATGAAACATTGTGATGAGTAGTGTCATGGAACATTGTGATGAAAAGGACGTGGTGAATTTTGATGACAAAGGACATGTAGCATTTTGATGACCAGGGCATGGAGCATTGTGATGGCAAAATCGTGGAGCATTGTGATGAGAAGTCCATGGATAATTGTAATGACGAGCGTCATGCAGCACTGTAATGACAAGGGGCATGAAGCATTGTGATGATAGGTGTCATGGAGCATTGTGATGACAGGGGTCATGGAGCATTCTGATGACAAGACTCATGGAGCATTCTGATGACAAGCTTGTGGAGTATTGTGATGACAGTGGCATGGAGCATTGTGATGAAAAGGGCATGGAGCATTGTGATGAAAAAGGCATGGAGACTTTTCATGATAGGTTTCAAGGAGCATTTTGATGACAAGTGTCAGGGAGCATTGTGATGACATGTGTATTGAGCATTGTGATGACAAAGTTCATGGAGCATTGTGATGACAAGTGCATGGAGTATTGTGATGAAAGGAATCATGGAGCGTTTTGATGACAAGTCTTATGGAAAATTGTGATCACAAGGGTTTGGAGCATTGTGATGACAGAGGTCATGGATCATTTTGATTTCAAGGAGCATGGAGCCTTGTGATGACAAGGGCATGAAGAAATGTGATGTCAATGTTCATGGAGGATTGTGAATGACAATAGTAAAGAAGTATTGTGATGATAAGCGCATGGAGCGTTGTGATGACAAGTCATGTAGCATTTTGCTGACATAGGCATGGAGCATTGTGATGACAAGTGTCATGGTACACTGCGATGACAATTGTCAGAGAGCATTGTGATTAGAGGTGTTATGGAACATTGTGATGACAAACGTCATGGAGCATTGTGATGAGAAGACCAGGGATAATTGTGATAATGAGCGTCATGGGGCGTTGTGATGACAAGTGTCATGGAGCATTGTGATGACAAGCTTGTGGAGTATTGTGATGACATTTGGATGGAGCACTGTGATGAAAAAGGAATGGAGTCTTTCTATGACAGTGTTCAAGGAGCATTCTGATGACAAATGTCAGGGAGCATTTTGACGACAAGTGTATTGAGCATTGTGATGACAATGGTCAGGGCGGATTGTGATGACAAGGGCATGGAGTATTGTGATGACAGGCATCATGGAGCGTTATGATGACAAGTGTAATGGAACCTTGTGATCACAAGCATTTAGAGCATTGTGATGAAAGTGGTCATGGATCATTTTGATTTCCAGGAGCATGGAGCATTGTAATGCCAAGATCATGAAGCAATGTGATACCAAGGTTCATGGAGGATTGTGACAACAAGCGCATGGAGCATTGTGGTGACAACGTCTTGTAGCATATTGCTGAAAAAGGCATGGAGCATTCTGATTACAGGAGTCTTGGAGCATTGTGATGAAAAGGGCATGGATCATTGTGATGAAAAAGGCATGGAGCATTGTCATGACATGGTTCAAGTGCATACTGATAGCAAGTGCCAGGGAGCATTGTGATGACAAGTGTATTGTGCTTTGTGATGACAAAGGTCATGGAGCATTTTTCTGACAAAGGCATGGAGCATTGTGATGACAAGGGTGATGGAGCACTGTGAAGACACGCATCACGGAGCATTGTGATTACAGGGGATATGGAACATTGGGATGACATGAGCATGGATCTTGTGATGACAAGTGTCATGGAGTATTTTGATGACAAGAGTCCAGGATCATTGTGTTGTCAGGGGTCATGGAGCACTGTGATTACTGTGGGCATGGAACATTGTGATGACAGGGGTCATGGAGCATTGTGATGAGAAGGTCATGGAGCATTGAGCTGAAAATATTCATGGAGTATTGAGATGACAAGGGAATGGAGCATTTTGATGACAACGTCCTGGAGCATTTTGATGAGCGGACCATGGAGCCTTGTGATGACAATTATCATGGAACATTCTCACTAAAAGAGGCGTGGGGCATTGTGATTACAGGGGTCTTGGAGCATTGTGATGACAAGTGCTAATAGCATTGTGATGAGAAGGCCATGGTGCATTCTGATAACATGCATCATGGAGCTTTGTGATGACAAGGGCATGGGATATTGTGATTACAGGGGTCTTGGAGTATTGTGATGAAAAGGGCATGGATCATTGTGATGAAAAAGGCATGGAGCCTTGTCATGACAGGGTTCAAGGAGCATACTGACGACAAGTGTCAGGCAACATTGTGATGACAAGTGTATTGAGCATTGTGATGACAAAGTTCATGGAGCATTGTGATGAGAAGTCCATTGATTATTGTGATGACGAGCGTCATTGGGCATTGTGATGACAAGTGTTATGGAACACTGTGATCACTAGGGTTTGGAGCATGGTAATGACAGAGGTCATGGAGCATTTTGATTTCATTGTGGTGACAATAGCATGAAGCATTATGATGATGGGCATGGTGCATTGTGATGACAGGGTTCTTGGAGCATTGAGATGAAAATCGGCAAGGGGCATTGTGATTATAGGGGTCTTGGAGCATTGTGATGAGAAAGCCATGGAGCATTATGATGAGAAGACCATGGAGCATAGTGATGACATGCGTCATGGTGGTTTGTGATGACAAAGGCATGGAGCATTGTGATTACAGGGGTCTTGGAGCATTGTGATGACAAGGGTCATGTAGCCATGTGATGACAAGGCTGTGGAACACTGTGATGACAGCGTTCATGGAGCATTGTTATGACAGTGATAATGGAGCATTGTGATGATAAGGTTATGGAGCATTGGTCTGAAAAGTTTCACGGATTATTGTGATGAGATTGGGCATGGAGCATTGTGATGACAAGGGCACGGAACACTGTGATACATGGGTCATGGAGGATTGTAATGACAAGGGCACTGCGCATTGTGATGAGAAGGGCATCGTGCGTTGTGATGACAAGTGTCATGAAGCGATGTGATGAAAAGGGCATGGAGCAATGTGATGAGAGTGTTCATGGAGCATTGTGATGACACTGGCTTGGTGCATTGTGATACCAAGGGTCGTGGAGATTTGTGATGACCAAAGTCTTGGAGCATTTTGATGACAAGGTCGTGGTGCATTGTGATGAGAAGGGCATGGAACATTGTGATGACAAGGTCACAGAGTATTGTGAAGACAGGTGTCAGGGAGCATTGTGATGTCATAGGTCATGATCCATTGTGATGACAATGGCAAGAAGCATTGTGATTCCATGTGTCATGGAGGATTGTGATGACAAATGTAATGGAGCATTGTGATGACAAGGGCCATTGAGAATTTTGATGAAAAGGCCGTGAAGCATTGAGATTACAAGCGCATGGAGCTTGCTATGACGGGGGTCATGGAGCATTGCGATGACAAGTGCATGGAGAATTGTGATGTCAAAAGCATGAATCATTGTGATGAGTAGTGTCATGGAACATTGTGATGAAAAGGACGTGGTGAATTTTGATGACAGAGGACATGTAGCATTGTGATGACCAGTGCATGGAGCATTGTGATGGCAGAATCGTGGAGCATTGTGATGAGAAGTCCATGGATAATTGTAATGACAAGCGTCATGCAGCACTGTAATGACAAGGGGCATGAAGCATTGTGATGATAGGTGTCATGGAGCATTGTGATGACAGGGGTCATGGAGCATTCTGATGACAAGTCTCATGGAGCATTCTGATGACAAGCTTGTGGAGTATTGTGATGACAGTGGCATGGAGCATTTTGATGAAAAGGGCAAGGAACATTGTGATGAAAAAGGCATGGAGACTTTTCATGATAGGTTTCAAGGAGCATTTTGACGACAAGTGTCAGGGAGCATTGTGATGACATGTGTATTGAGCATTGTGATGACAAAGTTCATGGAGCATTGTGATGACAAGTGCATGGAGTATTGTGATGAAAGGAATCATGGAGAGTTTTGATGACAAGTGTTATGGAACATAGTGATCACAAGTGTTTGGAGCATTGTGATGACAGAGGTCATGGATCATTTTGATTTCAAGGAGCATGGAGCATTGTGATGAAAAGGGCATGAAGAAATGTGATGTTCAATGTTCGTGGAGGATTGTGAATGACAATGGTAAAGAAGAATTGTGATGACAAGCACATGGAGCATTGTGATGACAAGGGCATGGAGCAATGTGATGAGAGGGTTCATGGAGCATTGTGATGACAATGGCATGGAGCATTGTGATACCAAGGGTCGTGGAGCTTTGTGATGACCAATGTCATGGAGCATTTTGAGGACAAGTTCGTGGTGCACTGTGATGAGAAGGAATGTAGCATTGTGATGAGAAGGCCCTGGAGCATACTAATGGCATGCGTCATGGAGATTTGTGATGACAACGTCATGGAGCATTTTGATTACAGGTGTCTTGGAGCATTGTGATGAAAAGGGAATGGATCATTGTGAAGAAAAAGGCATGGAGCCTTGTAATGACAGGATTCAAGGAGAATACTGACGAAAAGTGGCAGGGAGCATTGTGATGACAGGTGTATTGAGCATTGTGATGACGAAGGTCATGGAGCATTGTGATGAGAAGACCATGGATAATTGTAATGATGAGTGTCATGGGGCGATGTGATAACAAGTGTTATGGAACATTGTGTTCACAAGGGTTTGGAGCATTGTGAAGACAGAGGTCATGGAGCATTTTGATTTCATTGTGATGGACAATAGCATGAAGCATTATGATGATGGGCATGGTGAACTGTGATGACAGGGTTCGTAGTGTTCTGAGATGAAAAGGGGCATGGAGCATTGGTCTGACAAGTTTCATGGATTATTGTGATGACAGTGGACATGGCGCATTGTGATGACAAGGGCATGGAACATTGTGATGACAAGGTCACAGAGTATTGTGAAGACAGGTGTCAGGGAGCATTGTGATGTCATAGGTCATGGTCCATTGTGATGACAATGGCATGAAGCATTGTGATGGCATGTGTCATGGAGGATTGTGATGACAAAGGTAATAGAGCATTGTGATGACAAGTGCTTGGAGCATTGTGATGACAAGGGCCATTGAGAATTTTGATGACAAGGTCGTGAAGCTTTGAGATTACAAGCGCATGGAGCTTGCTATAACAGGGGTCATGGAGCATTGCGATGACAAGTGCATGGAGAAATGTGATGTCAAGAGCATGAAACATTGTGATGAGTAGTGTCATGGAACATTGTGATGAAAAGGACGTGGTGAATTTTGATGACAAAGGACATGTAGCATTGTGATGACCAGGGCATGGAGCATTGTGATGGCAAAATCGTGGAGCATTGTGATGAGAAGTACATGGATAATTGTAATGACGAGCGTCATGCAGCACTGTAATGACAAGGGGCATGAAGCATTGTGATGATAGGTGTCATGGAGCATTGTGATGACAGGGGTCATGGAGCATTCTGATGACAAGACTCATGGAGCATTCTGATGACAAGCTTGTGGAGTATTGTGATGACAGTGGCATGGAGCATTGTGATGAAAAGGGCATGGAGCATTGTGATGAAAAAGGCATGGAGACTTTTCATGATAGGTTTCAAGGAGCATTTTGATGACAAGTGTCAGGGAGCCTTGTGATGACATGTGTATTGAGCATTGTGATGACAAAGTTCATGGAGCATTGTGATGACAAGTGCATGGAGTATTGTGATGAAAGGAATCATGGAGCGTTTTGATGACAAGTGTTATGGAAAATTGTGATCACAAGGGTTTGGAGCATTGTGATGACAGAGGTCATGGATCATTTTGATTTCAAGGAGCATGGAGCCTTGTGATGACAAGGGCATGAAGAAATGTGATGTCAATGTTCATGGAGGATTGTGAATGACAATAGTAAAGAAGTATTGTGATGACAAGCGCATGGAGCATTGTGATGACAAGTCATGTAGCATTTTGCTGACATAGGCATGGAGCATTGTGATGACAAGTGTCATGGTACACTGCGATGACAATTGTCAGAGAGCATTGTGATTAGAGGTGTTATGGAACATTGTGATGACAAATGTCATGGAGCATTGTGATGGGAAGACCAGGGATAATTGTGATAATGAGCGTCATGGGGCGTTGTGATGACAAGTGTCATGGAGCATTGTGATGACAAGCTTGTGGAGTATTGTGATGACATTTGGATGGAGCACTGTGATGAAAAAGGAATGGAGTCTTTTTATGAGAGTGTTCAAGGAGCATTCTGACGACAAATGTCAGGGAGCATTGTGATGACAAGTGTATTGAGCATTGTGATGACAATGGTCAGGGCGGATTGTGATGACAAGGGCATGGAGTATTGTGATGACAGGCATCATGGAGCGTTATGATGACAAGTGTTATGGAACCTTGTGATCACAAGCATTTAGAGCATTGTGATGAAAGTGGTCATGGATCATTTTGATTTCCAGGAGCATGGAGCATTGTAATGCCAAGATCATGATGCAATGTGATACCAAGGTTCATGGAGGATTGTGATAACAAGCGCATGGAGCATTGTGGTGACAACGTCTTGTAGCATTTTGCTGAAAAAGGCATGGAGCATTCTGATTACAGGAGTCTTGGAGCATTGTGATGAAAAGGGCATGGATCATTGTGATGAAAAAGGCATGGAGCATTGTCATGACATGGTTCAAGTGCATACTGATAGCAAGTGCCAGGGAGCATTGTGATGACAAGTGTATTGTGCTTTGTGATGACAAAGGTCATGGAGCATTTTTCTGACAAAGGCATGGAGAATTGTGATGACAAGGGTGATGGAGCACTGTGAAGACAAGCATCACGGAGCATTGTGATTACAGGGGATATGGAATATTGGGATGACATGAGCATGGATCTTGTGATGACAAGTGTCATGGAGTATTTTGATGACAAGGGTCCAGGATCATTGTGTTGTCAGGGGTCATGGAGCATTGTGATTAGTGTGGTCATGGAGCATTGTAATGACAGGGGTCATGGAGCATTGTGATGAGAAGGTCATGGAGCATTGAGCTGAAAATATTCATGGAGTATTGAGATGACAAGGGAATGGAGCATTTTGATGACAACGTCCTGGAGCATTTTGATGAGCGGACCATGGAGCCTTGTGATGACAATTATCATGGAACATTCTCACTAAAAGAGGCGTGGGGCATTGTGATTACAGGGGTCTTGGAGCATTGTGATGACAAGTGCTAATAGCATTGTGATGAGAAGGCCATGGAGCATTCTGATAACATGCATCATGGAGCTTTGTGATGAAAAGGGCATGGGACATTGTGATTACAGGGGTCTTGTAGTATTGTGATGAAAAGGGCATGGATCATTGTGATGAAAAAGGCATGGAGCCTTGTCATGACAGGGTTCAAGGAGCATACTGATGACAAGTGTCAGGCAACATTGTGATGACAAGTGTATTGAGCATTGTGATGACAAAGTTTATGGAGCATTGTGATGAGAAGACCATTGATTATTGTGATGACGAGCGTCATTGGGCATTGTGATGACAAGTGTTATGGAACACTGTGATCACTAGGGTTTGGAGCATGGTAATGACAGAGGTCATGGAGCATTTTGATTTCATTGTGGTGACAATAGCATGAAGCATTATGATGATGGGCATGGTGCATTGTGATGACAGGGTTCTTGGAGCATTGAGATGAAAAGTGGCAAGAGCATTGTGATTATAGGGGTCTTGGAGCATTGTGATGAGAAAGCCATGGAGCATTATGATGAGAAGACCATGGAGCATAGTGATGACATGTGTCATGGTGGTTTGTGATGACAAGGGCATGGAGCATTGTGATTACAGGGGTCTTGGAGCATTGTGATGACAAGGGTCATGTAGCCATGTGATGACAAGGCTGTGGAACACTGTGATGACAGCGTTCATGGAGCATTGTTATGACAGTGATAATGGAGCATTGTGATGATAAGGTTATGGAGCATTGGTCTGAAAAGTTTCACGGATTATAGTGATGAGATTGGGCATGGAGCATTGTGATGACAAGGGCACGGAACACTGTGATACATGGGTCATGGAGGATTGTAATGACAAGGGCATGGCGCATTGTGATGAGAAGGGCATCGTGCGTTGTGATGACAAGCGTCATGAAGCGATGTGATGAAAAGGGCATGGAGCAATGTGATGAGAGTGTTCATGGAGCATTGTGATGACAATGGCTTGGTGCATTGTGATACCAAGGGTCGTGGAGATTTGTGATGACCAAAGTCATGGAGCATTTTGATGACAAGGTCGTGGTGCATTGTGATGAGAAGGGCATGGAACATTGTGATGACAAGGTCACAGAGTATTGTGAAGACAGGTGTCAGGGAGCATTGTGATGTCATAGGTCATGATCCATTGTGATGACAATGGCAAGAAGCATTGTGATTCCATGTGTCATGGAGGATTGTGATGACAAATGTAATGGAGCATTGTGATGACAAGGGCCATTGAGAATTTTGATGACAAGGCCGTGAAGCATTGAGATTACAAGCGCATGGAGCTTGCTATGACAGGGGTCATGGAGCATTGCGATGACAAGTGCATGGAGAACTGTGATGTCAAGAGCATGAAACATTGTGATGAGTAGTGTCATGGAACATTGTGATGAAAAGGACGTGGGGAATTTTGATGACAAAGGACATGTAGCATTGTGATGACCAGGGCATGGAGCAATGTGATGGCAAAATCGTGGAGCATTGTGATGAGAAGACCATGGATAATTGTAATGACGAGCGTCATGGAGCACTGTAATGACAAGGGGCATGAAGCATTGTGATGATAGGTGTCATGGAGCATTGTGATGACAAGGCTCATGGAGCATTGTGATGACAATCTCGTGGAGTATTGTGATGACAATGGCATGGAGCATTGTGATGAGAAGCGCATCAAGCATTGGGATGACAAGCGACATGGAGCTTTGTGATGAAAAGGGCATGGAGCATTGTGATAAGAGGGTTCATGCAGGATTGTGATGACAATGGCATGGAACACTGTGATGCCAAGGGTCATGGAGGTTTGTGATGACAAAGGTCATGGAGTATTTTGATGACAAGTGTGTGGTGCACTGTGATGAGAAGGGTAGGGAGCATTGTGATGAAAGGGTCATGGGGCAATTTGATGAAAAGTGTCATTGAATATTTTCATGACATGTGTTATGGAACATTGTGATGTCAAGAGTGATGGAACATTGTGATGCTAAGGGCATGTAGCATTGTCATGACAGGGGTTATGGAGCTTTGTGATCACAAGGGCATGGAGCATTGTCATTACAGGGTTCTTGGAGCATTGTGATGAAAAGGGCATGGACCATTGTGATGAAATAACACGGAGCCTTGTCATGTCAGGGTTCAAGGAGCATACTGACGACAAGTGTCAGGGAGCATTGTGATGACAAGTGTATTGAGCATTGTGATGAGAAGACCATGGATAATTGTGATGAGGAGCATCATGGGTCGTTGTGATGACAAGTGTTATGGAACAATGTGATCCCAAGGGTTTGGAGCATTACGATGACAGAGGTCTTGGTGCATTTTGATTTCATTGTGATGGAAATAGCATGAAGCATTTTGATGAAGGGCATGGTGCATTGTGATGACAGGATTCATGGAGCATTGAGATGAAAAGCGGCATGGAGTTTTGAGATTACAGGGGTTTGGGGAATTGTGGTGACAAGAGCATGGAGCCTTGTGATGACAACGCCGTGGAACATTGTGATGTCAGGGGTCATGGCGCATAAGTCTGAAATGTTTCATGTATTATTATGATGAGCGTGGACATGGAGCATTGTGAAGAAAAGGTCACGGAACACTGTGATACATGGGTCATGGAGGATTGTAATGACAAAGCCATGGAGTATTTTGATGAGAAGGGCATCGAGCATTGTGATGACAATCGTCATGGAGCACTGTGATGCCACGGGTCATGGAGCTTAGTGATGACAAAAGTTATGGAGCATTTTGTTAACAAGGGCGTTGTGCATTGTAATGAGAAGGGCAGGAAGCATTGTGATGACAGGATCAAGGAGCAATTTGATGAAAAGTGTCAAGGAATATTTTGATGACAGAGGTTATGGAACATTGTGATGTCAGGGCACATAGAGCATTGTGAGGATAAGGGCATGTAGCATTGTGATGACAGGGGTCATGGAACATTGTGATGACAGGGGTGAGGGATTATTGTGATGACTAGAGATGGAATCTTGTGATATCAGTTGTCAGAGAGCATTTTGATGAGAAGTGAACGGAGCATTGTGATGACAATGTTGTAGAGCATTGTGTTGACAAGCGCAAGGCTGATTGTGATGACATGGGTCATGGAGCATTTTGCTGACATGGGCATGGAGCATTGTGATGACAAGGGTCATGGAGCATTGTGCTGACAAAGGAATGGAGCATTGTGATGACATGGGTCAAGGAGCGTTGTGATGAAAAGTTCATGGAGCATTGTGGTGACAAATGTCACAGAGCCTTGTGATGACGAAGGCATGGACCCTTGTGTTGACAAAAGTCATGAAGCATTGTGATGACTGGAGTCACGGAACATTGTGATGACAGCGGTCATGGAGCATTGTGATGACAAGGGCATGGAGTATTGTGATGACAAGGTCATGGAGTATTGTGAAGACAGGTGTCAGGGAGCATTGTGATGACATATGTCATGCTCCATTGTGATGACAATGGAATGGAGCATTGTGATGCCAAGTGTCATGGAGCATTGTGATGACAAGGGCTTCGAGCAATGTGATGAGAAGGCCATGGAGCCTTCTGATGATATGTGCCATGGAGCTTTGTGATGAAAAGGGCATGAAGCATTGTGATTACTGGGGTCTTGGAGCCTTGTGATGACAAGTGTCATGGAGCCTTGTGATGACAAGACCGTGGAACATTGTGATGGCAGTGATCATGGAGCATTGTTATGACAGGTGTAATGGAGCATTCTGATGACAAGGGCATGGACCATTGGTCTGAAATATTTCATGGATTATTTTGTTGAGAGTGGGCATGGAGCATTGTGATGACAAGGGCACGGTTCACTGTGATACATGAGTCAGGGAGGATTGTAATGACAGGGACATGGAGAATTGTGATGAGAAGTGAATCGAGCATTTGGATGACAAGCGTCATGGAGCATTGTGATGACAACGGCATTGAGCAATGTGATGAGAGGGTTCATGGAGCATTGTGATGACAATAGCATGGAGCATTGTGATGCCAAGGAACAAGGAGCTTTGTGATGACAAAGGTCATGGAGCATTTTGATGACAAGGGCGTTGTGCATTGTGATGAGAAGGGCATGGAGCTTGCAATGACAGGGGTCATGGAGCATTGCGATGACAAGTGCATGGAGAATTGTGATGACAAGAGCATGTAACATTGTGATGAGAAATGTCATGTAGCATTGTTATGAGGAGGACGTGGAGAAATGTGATGACAAGGGACTTGGAGCATTGTGATGATCAGGGAATGGATCATTGTGATGGCAAGACCGTGGAGCATAGTGATGAGAAGTCCATGGATTATGTGAATCATGAGTGTCATGGAGCACTCTAATTACAAGAGCCATGGAGCATTGTGATGACAGGTGTCATGGAGCATTGTGATGACAGGGGTCATGGAGCATTGTGATGACAAGTGTCATGGAGCATTGTGATGACAAGCTTGTGGAGTATTGTGATGACATTTGGATGGAGCATTGTGATGAAAAAGGCATGGAGTCTTTTTATGAGAGTGTTCAAGGAGCATTCTGACAACAAATGTCAGGGAGCATTGTGATGACAAGTGTATTGAGCATTGTGATGACAATGGTCAGGGCGGATTGTGATGACAAGGGCATGGAGTATTGTGATGACAGGCATCATGGAGTGTTGTGATGACAAGTGTTATGGAACCTTGTGATCACAAGCATTTAGAGCATTGTGATGAAAGTGGTCATGGATCATTTTGATTTCAAGGAGCATGGAGCATTGTGATGCCAAGATCATGAAGCAATGTGATCCCAAGGTTCATGGAGGATTGTGATAACAAGCGCATGGAGCATTGTGGTGACAACGTCTTGTAGCATTTTGCTGAAAAAGGCATGGAGCATTCTGATTACAGGAGTCTTGGAGCATTGTGATGAAAAGGGCATGGATCATTGTGATGAAAAAGGCATGGAGCATTGTCATGACATGGTTCAAGTGCATACTGATAGCAAGTGCCAGGGAGCATTGTGATGACAAGTGTATTGTGCATTGTGATGACAAAGGTCATGGAGCATTTTTCTGACAAAGGCATGGAGCATTGTGATGACAAGGGTGATGGAGCACTGTGAAGACAAGCGTCACGGAGCATTGTGATTACAGGGGATATGGAATATTGGGATGACATGAGCATGGATCTTGTGATGACAAGTGTCATGAAGTATTTTGATGACAAGAGTCCAGGATCATTGTGTTGTCAGGGGTCATGGAGCATTGTGATTACTGTGGTCATGGAGCATTGTGATGACAGGTGTCATGGAGCATTGTGATGAGAAGGTCATGGAGCATTGAGCTGAAAATATTCATGGAGTATTGAGATGACAAGGGAATGGAGCATTTTGATGACAACGTCCTGGAGCATTTTGATGAGCGGACCATGGAGCCTTGTGATGACAATTATCATGGAACATTCTCACTAAAAGAGGCGTGGGTCATTGTGATTACAGGGGTCTTGGAGCATTGTGATGACAAGTGCTAATAGCATTGTGATGAGAAGGCCATGGAGCATTCTGATAACATGCATCATGGAGCTTTGTGATGAGAAGGGCATGGGACATTGTGATTACAGGAGTCTTGGAGTATTGTGATGAAAAGGGCATGGATCATTGTGATGAAAAAGGCATGGAGCCTTGTCATGACAGGGTTCAAGGAGCATACTGACGACAAGTGTCAGGCAACATTGTGATGACAAGTGTATTGAGCATTGTGATGGCAAAGTTTATGGAGTATTGTGATGAGAAGACCATTGATTATTGTGATGACGAGCGTCATTGGGCATTGTGATGACAAGTGTTATGGAACACTGTGATCACTAGGGTTTGGAGCATGGTAATGACAGAGGTCATGGAGCATTTTGATTTCATTGTGGTGACAATAGCATGAAGCATTAGGATGATGGGCATGGTGCATTGTGATGACAGGGTTCTTGGAGCATTGAGATGAAAAGCGGCAAGGGGCATTGTGATTATAGGGGTCTTGGAGCATTGTGATGAGAAGGCCATGGAGCATTATGATGAGAAGACCATGCAGCATAGTGATGGCAAGCGTCATGGACGTTTGTGATGATAAGGGCATGGAGCATTGTGATTACAGGGGTCTTGGAGCATTGTGATGACCAGGGTCATGTAGCCATGTGATGACAAGGCAGTGGAACACTTTGATGGCAGTGTTCATGGAGTATTGTTATGAGAGTGATAATGGAGCATTGTGATGATAAGGTTATGGAGCATTGGTCTGAAAAGTTTCACGGATTATTGTGATGAGATTGGGCATGGAGCATTGTGATGACAAGGGCACGGAACACTGTGATACATGGGTCATGGAGGATTGTAATGACAAGGGCATGGAGCATTGTGATGAGAAGGGAATCGTGCGTTGTGATGACAAGCGTCATGGAGCGTTGTGATGAAAAGGGCATGGAGCAATGTGATGAGAGTGTTCATGGAGCATTGTGATGACAATGGCATGGAGCATTGTGATACAAAGTGTCGTGGAGCTTTGTGATGACCAATGTCATGGAGTATTTTGATGACAAGGTCGTGGTGCATTGTGATGAGAAGGGCATGGAGCATTGTGATGAGAAGGCCATGGAGCATACTGATGACATGCGTCATGGAGCTTTGTGATGACAACGTCATGGAGCATTTTGATTACAGGTGTCTTGGAGCACTGTGATGAAAAGGGCATGGATCATTGTGATGAAAAAGGCATGGAGCCTTGTCATGACAGGATTCAAGGAGAATACTGACGAAAAGTGGCAGGGAGCATTGTGATGACAAGTGTTTTGAGCATTGTGATGACAAAGGTCATGGAGCATTGTGATGAGAAGACCATGGATAATTGTAATGACGAGCGTCATGGGGCGATGTGATAACAAGTGTTATGGAACATTGTGATCACAAGGGTTTGGAGCATTGTGAAGACACAGGTCATGGAGCATTTTGATTTCATTGTGATGACAATAGCATGAAGCATTATGATGATGGGCATGGTGCACTGTGATGACAGGGTTCATGGTGTTTTGAGATGAAAAGGGGCATGGAGCATTGGTCTGACAAGTTTCATGGATTATTGTGATGACAGTGGACATGGCGCATTGTGATGACAAGGGCATGGAACATTGTGATGACAAGGTCACAGAGTATTGTGAAGACAGGTGTCAGGGAGCATTGTGATGTCATAGGTCATGGTCCATTGTGATGACAATGGCATGAAGCATTGTGATTCCATGTGTCATGGAGGATTGTGATGACAAATGTAATGGAGCATTGTGATGACAAGGGCCATTGAGAATTTTGATGGCAAGGTCGTGAAGCATTGAGATTACAAGGGCATGGAGCTTGCTATGACAGGGGTCATGGAGCATTGCGATGACAAGTGCATAGAGAACTGTGATGTCAAGAGCATGAAACATTGTGATGAGTAGTGTCATGGAACATTGTGATGAAAAGGACGTGGTGAATTTTGATGACAAAGGACATGTAGCATTGTGATGACCAGGGCATGGAGCAATGTGATGGCAAAATCGTGGAGCATTGTGATGAGAAGACCATGGATAATTGTAATGACGACCGTCATGGAGCACTGTAATGACAAGGGGCATGAAGCATTGTGATGATAGGTGTCATGGAGCATTGTGATGACAAGGCTCATGGAGCATTCTGATGACAAGCTCGTGGAGTATTGTGATGACAGTGGCATGGAGCATTGTGATGAGAAGCGCATCAAGCATTGGAATGACAAGCGTCATGGAGCTTTGTGATGAAAAGGGCATGGAGCATTGTGATAAGAGGGTTCATGCAGGATTGTGATGACAATGGCATGGAACACTGTGATGCCAAGGGTCATGGTGGTTTTTGATGACAAAGGTCATGGAGCATTTTGATGACAAGTGTGTGGTGCACTGTGATGAGAAGGGCAGGGAGCATTGTGATAAAAGGGTCATGGAGCAATTTGAAGAAAAGGGTCATTGAATATTTTGATGACAAGTGTTATGGAACATTGTGATGTCAGGAGTGATGGAGCATTGTGATGCTAAGGGCCTGTAGCATTGTCATGACAGGGGTCATGGAGCTTTGTGATCACAAGGGCATGGAGCATTGTCATTACATGGTTCTTGGAGCATTGTGATGAAAAGGGCATGGACCATTGTGATGAAATAACATGGAGCCTTGTCATGACAGGGTTCAAGGAGCATACTGACGACAAGTGTCAGGGAGCATTGTGATGGCAAATGTATTGAGCATTGTGATGACAAAAGCATGGAGCATTGTGATGAGAAGACCATGGATAATTGTGATGAGGAGCATCATGGGGCGTTCTGATGACAAGTGTTATGGAACAATGTGATCAAAAGGGTTTGGAGCATTATGATGACAGAGGTCTTGGTGCATTTTGATTTCATTGTGATGGAAATAGCATGAAGAATTATGATGAAGGGCATGGTGCACTGTGATGACAGGGTTCACGGAGCATTGAGATGAAAAGCGGCATGGAGTTTTGTGATTACAGGGGTCTTGGGGAATTGTGATGACAAGGGCATGGAGCCTTGTGATGACAACGCCCTGGAACATTGTGATGTCAGGCATCATGGAGCATAAGTCTGAAATGTTTCGTGGATTATTATGATGAGCGTGGACATGGAGCATTGTGAAGAAAAGGTCACGGAACACTGTGATACATGGGTCATGGAGGATTGTAATGACAAAGCCATGGAGTATTTTGATGAGAAGGGCATCGAGCATTGTGATGACAAGCGTCATGGAGCATTGTGATGCCACGGGTCATGGAACTTAGTGATGACAAAATTTATGGAGCATTTTGATGACAAGGGCGTTGTGCATTGTGATGAGAAGGGCAGGAAGCATTGTGATGACAGGATCAAGGAGCAATTTGATGAAAAGTGTCAAGGAAAATTTTGATGACAGAGGTTATGGAACATTGTGATGTCAGGGGTCATGTAGAATTGTGAGGATAAGGGCATGTAGCATTGTGATGACAGGGGTCATGGAACATTGTGATGACAGGGGTGAGGGATTATTGTGATGACTAGAGATGGAATCTTGTGATATCAGTTGTCAGAGAGCATTTTGATGAGAAGTGAATGGAGCATTGTGATGAAAAGTTTTATGGAGCATTGTGATGACAATGTTGTAGAGCATTGTGTTGACAAGCGCATGGCTTATTGTGATGACATGGGTCATGGAGCATTTTGCTGACATGGGCATGGAGCATTGTGATGACCAGGGTCATGGAGCATTGTGCTGACAAAGGAATGGAGCATTGTGATGACATGGGTCAAGGAGCTTTGTGATGAAAAGTTCATGGAGCATTGTGGTGACAAATGTCACAGAGCCTTGTGATGACGAGGGCATGGACCCTTGTGCTGACAAAAGTCATGAAGCATTGTGATGACTGGAGTCACAGAACATTGTGATGACAGCGGTCATGGAGCATTGTGATGACAAGGGCATGGAGTATTGTGATGACAAGGTCATGGAGTATTGTGAAGACAGGTGTCAGGGAGCATTGTGATGACATATGTCATGCTCCATTGTGATGACAATGGAATGGAGCATTGTGATGCCCAGTGTCATGGAACATTGTGATGACAACGGCTTCGAGCAGTGTGATGAGAAGGCCATGGAGCCTTCTGATGATATGTGCCATGGAGCTTTGTGATGAAAAGAGCATGAAGCATTGTGATTACAGGGGTCTTGGAGCCTTGTGATGACAAGTGTCATGGACCCTTGTGATGACAAGACCGTGGAACATTGTGATGGCAGTTATCATGGAGCATTGTTATGACAGGTGTAATGGAGCATTCTGATGACAAGGGCATGGATCATTGGTCTGAAATGTTTCATGGATTATTTTGGTGAGAGTGGGCATGGAGCATTGTGATGACAAGGACACGGATCACTGTGATACATGAGTCAGGGAGGATTGTAATGACAGGGACATGGAGAATTGTGATGAGAAGTGAATCGAGCATTTGGATGACAAGCGTCATGGAGCATTGTGATGACAACGGCATTGAGCAATGTGATGAGAGGGTTCATGGAGCATTGTGATGACAATAGCATGAAGCACTATGATGCCAAGGATCAAGGAGCTTTGTGATGACAAAGTTCATGGATCATTTTGATGACAAGGGCGTGGTGCATTGTGATGAGAAGGGCATTGAGCTTGCTATGACAGGGGTCATGGAACATTGCGATGACAAGTGCATGGAGAATTGTGATGACAAGAGCATGTAACATTGTGATGAGAAATGTCATGTAGCATTGTTATGAGGAGGATGTGGAGAAATGTGATGACAAAGGACATGGAGCATTGTGATGATCAGGGAATGGATCATTGTGATGGCAAGATCGTGGAGCATAGTGATGAGAAGTCCATGGATTATGTTAATGATGAGTGTAATGGAGCACTCTAATTACAAGAGCCATGGAGCATTGTGATGACAGGTGTCATGGAGCATTGTGATGACAGGGGTCATGGAGCATTGTGATGACAAGTGTCATGGAGCATTATGATGACAAGCTTGTGGAGTATTGTGATGACATTTGGATGGAGCATTGTGATGAAAAAGACAAGGAGTCTTTTTATGAGAGTGTTCCAGGAGCATTCTGACGACAAATGTCAGGGAGCATTGTGAGGACAAGTGTATTGTGCATTGTGATGACAATGGTCAGGGCGGATTGTGATGACAAGGGCATGGAGTATTGTGATGACAGGCATCATGGAGCGTTGTGATGACAAGTGTTATGGAACCTTGTGATCACAAGCATTTAGAGCATTGTGATGAAAGTGGTCATGGATCATTTTGATTTCAAGGAGCATGGAGCATTGTGATGCCAAGATCATGAAGCAATGTAATCCCAAGGTTCATGGAGGATTGTGATAACAAGTGCATGGAGCATTGTGGTGACAACGTCTTGTAGCATTTTGCTGAAAAAGGCATGGAGCATTCTGATTACAGGAGTCTTGGAGCATTGTGATGAAAAGGGCATGGATCATTGTGATGTAAAAGGCATGGAGCATTGTCATGACATGGTTCAAGTGCATACTGATAGCAAGTGCCAGGGAGCATTGTGATGACAAGTGTATTGTGCATTGTGATGACAAAGGTCATGGAGCATTTTTCTGACAAAGGCATGGAGCATTGTGATGACAAGGGTGATGGAGCCCTGTGAAGACAAGCGTCACGGAGCATTGTGATTACAGGGGATATGGAACATTGGGATGACATGAGCATGGATCTTGTGATGACAAGTGTCATGGAGTATTTTGATGACAAGTGTCCAGGATCATTGTGTTGACAGGGGTCATGGAGCATTGTGATTACTGTGGTCATGGAGCATTGTGATGACAGGGGTCATGGAGCATTGTGATGAGAAGGTCATGGAGCATTGAGCTGAAAATATTCATGGAGTATTGAGATGACAAGGGAATGGAGCATTTTGATGACAACGTCCTGGAGCATTTTGATGAGCGGACCGTGGAGCCATGTGATGACAATTATCATGGAACATTCTCACTAAGAGTGGCGTGGGGCATTGTGATTACAGGGGTCTTGGAGCATTGTGATGACAAGTGCTAATAGCATTGTGATGAGAAGGCCATGGAGCACTCTGATAACATGCATCATGGAGCTTTGTGATGACAAGGGCATGGGACATTGTGATTACAGGGGTCCTGGAGTATTGTGATGAAAAGGGCATGGATCATTGTGATGAAAAAGGCATGGAGCCTTGTCATGACAGGGTTCAAGCAGCATACTGACGACAAGTGTCTGGGAGCATTGTGATGACAAGTGTATTGAGCATTGTGATGACAAAAGCATGGAGCATTGTGATGAGAAGACCATGGATAATTGTGATGAGGAGCATCATGGGGCATTGTGATGACAAGTGTTATGGAACAATGTGATCACAAGGGTTTGGAGCATTATGATGACAGAGGTCTTGGTGCATTTTGATTTCATTGTGATGGAAATAGCATGAAGCTTTATGATGAAGGGCATGGTGCATTGTGATGACAGGGTTCATGGAGCATTGAGATGAAAGGCGGCATGGAGTTTTGTGATTACAGGTGTCTTGGGGAATTGTGATGACAAGGGCATGGAGCCTTGTGATGACAACGCCGTGGAACATTGTGATGTCAGGGGTCATGGAGCATAAGTCTGAAATGTTTCATGGATTATTATGATGAGCGTGGACATGGAGCATTGTGAAGAAAAGGTCACGGAACACTGTGATACATGGGTCATGGAGGATTGTAATGACAAAGCCATGGAGTATTTTGATGAAAAGGGCATCGAGCATTGTGATGACAAGCGTCATGGAGCATTGTGATGCCACGGGTCATGGAGCTTAGTGATGACAAAAGTTATGGAGCATTTTGATGACAAGGGCGTTGTGCATTGTGATGAGAAGGGCAGGAAGCATTGTGATGACAGGATCAAGGAGCAATTTGATGAAAAGTGTCAAGGAATATTTTGATGACAGAGGTTATGGAACATTGTGATGTCAGGGGTCATGGAGCATTGTGAGGATAAGGGCATGTAGCATTGTGATGACAGGGGTCATGGAACATTGTGATGACAGGGGTGCGGGATTATTGTGATGACTAGAGATGGAATCTTGTGATATCAGTTGTCAGAGAGCATTTTGATGAGAAGTGAATGGAGCATTGTGATGACAAGTTTTATGGAGCATTGTGATGACAATGTTGTAGAGCATTGTGTTGACAAGCGCATGGCTTATTGTGATGACATGGGACATGGAGCATTTTGCTGACATGGGCATGGAGCATTGTGATGACAAGGGTCATGGAGCATTGTGCTGACAAAGGAATGGAGCATTGTGATGACATGGGTCAAGGAGCTTTGTGATGAAAATTTCATGGAGCATTGTGGTGACAAATGTCACAGAGCCTTGTGATGACGAGGGCATGGACCCTTGTGTTGACAAAAGTCATGAAGAATTGTGATGACTGGAGTCACGGAACATTGTGATGAGAGCGGTCATGGAACATTGTGATGACAAGGGCATGGAGTATTGTGAAGACAAGGTCATGGAGTATTGTGAAGACAGGTGTCAGGGAGCCTCGTGATGCCATATGTCATGCTCCATTGTGATCACAATGGAATGGAGCTTTGTGATGCCAAGTGTCATGGAGCATTGTGATGACAAGGGCTTCGAGCAATGTGATGAGAAGGCCATGGAGCCTTCTGATGATATGTGCCATGGAGCTTTGTGATGAAAAGGGCATGAAGCATTGTGATTACAGGAGTCTTGGAGCCTTCTGATGACAAGTGTCATGGAGCCTTGTGATGACAAGACCGTGGAACATTGTGATGGCAGTGATCATGGAGCATTGTTATGAAAGGGGTAATGGAGCATTCTGATGACAAGGGCATGGATCATTGGTCTGAAATGTTTCATGGATTATTTTGATGAGACTGGGCATGGAGCATTGTGATGACAAGGGCACGGATCACTGTGATACATGAGTCAGGGAGGATTGTAATGACAGGGACATGGAGAATTGTGATGAAAAGTGAATCGAGCATTTGGATGACAAGCGTCATGGAGCATTGTGATGACAACGGCATTGAGCAATGTGATGAGAGGGTTCATGGAGCATTGTGATGACAATAGCATAGAGCATTGTGATGCCAAGGATCAAGGAGCTTTGTGATGACAAAGGTCATGGATCATTTTGATGACAAGGGCGTGGTGCATTGTGATGAGAAGGGCATGGAGCTTGCTATGACATGGGTCATGGAGCATTGCGATGACAATTGCATGGAGAATTGTGATGACAAGAGCATGTAACATTGTGATGAGAAATGTCATGTAGCATTGTTATGAGGAGGACGTGGAGAAATGTGATGAGAAGGGTCTTGGGGCATTGTGATGATCAGGGAATGGAACATTGTGATGGCAAGACCGTGGAGCATAGTGATGAGAAGTCCATGGATTATGTTAATGATGAGTGTCATGGAGCACTCTAATTACAAGAGCCATGGAGCATTGTGATGACAGGTGTCATGGAGCATTGTGATGACAGGGGTCATGGAGCATTGTGATGACAAGTGTCATGGAGCATTGTGATGACAAGCTTGTGGAGTATTGTGATGACAATGGCATGGAGCATTGTGATGAAAAGTGCATGGAGCATTGTGATGAAAAAGGCATGGAGACTTTTCATGATAGGTATCAAGGACCATTTTGATGACAAGTGTCATGGAGCATTGTGATGACATGTGTATTGTGCATTGTGATGACAAAATTCATGGAGCATTGTGATGACAAGTGCATGGAGTATTGTCATGAAAGGAATCATGGAGCGTTTTGATGACAAGTGTTATGGAAAATTCTGATCACAATGGTTTGGAGCATTGTGATGACAGAGGTCATGGATCACTTTGATTTCAAGGAGCATGGAGCATTGTGATGACAAGGGCATGAAGTATTGTGGTGCCAATGTTCATGGAGGATTCTGAAAGACAATGTTAAAGAAGTATTGTGATGACAAGCACATGGAGCATTGTGATGACAAGTCATGTAGCATTTTGCTGACATAGGCATGGAGCATTGTGATGACAATGGTCATGGTACACTGCGATGACATTTGTCAGAGAGCATTGTGATTAGAGGGGTTATGGAATATTGTGATGACAAATGTCATGGAGCACTGTGATGAGAAGACCATGGATAATTGTGATGATGAGAGTCATGGGGCGTTGTCATGACAAGTGATATGGAACATTTTGATCACAAGTGTTTGGGGCATTGTGATGACAAAGGTCATGGAGCATGTTGATTTCATTGTGATGACAATAGCATGAAGCATTATGATGATGGGCATGGTGCATTGTGATGACAGGGTTCATGGAGCATTGAGATGACAAGGGCATGGAGCATTGAGATGAGAAAGCCATGGAGTATACTGATGACATGCGTCATGGAGCTTTGTGATGATAAGAGCATGGAGCATTGTGATAACAGGGGTCTTGGAGCATTGTGATGACAAGGGTCATGGAGCCTTGTGATGACAAGGCCGTGGAACATTGTGATGTCACGGGTCATGGAGCATAAGTCTGAAATGTTTCATGGATTATTATGATGAGCGTGGACATGGAGCATTGTGATGAAAAGGCCAGGAAAAACTGTGATACATGGGTCATGGAGGATAGTAATGACAAAGCCATGGAGTATTTTGATGAGAAGCGCATCGAGCATTTTGATGACAAGCGTCATGGAGCATTGTGATGCCAAGGGTCATGGAGCTTTGTGATGCCAAAGGTTATTGAGAATTTTGATGACAAGGGCATTGTGCATTGTGATGAGAAGGGCAGGAAGCATTGTGATGACAGAATCAAGGAGCAATTTGATGAAAAGTGTCAAGGAATATTTTGATGACAGAGGTTATGGAACATTGTGATGTCAGGGGTCATGGAGCATTGTGAGGATAAGGGCATGTAGCATTGTGATATCAGGGGCCATGGAACATTGTGATGACAGGGGTGAAGGATTATTGTGATGACTAGTGATGGAACCTTGTGATATCAGTTGTCAGAAAGCATTTTGATGAGAAGTGAATGGAGCATTCTGATGACAAGTTTTATGGAGCATTGTGATGACAATGTTGTAGAGCATTGTGTTGACAAGTGATGGCTTATTGTGATGACATAGGTCATGGAACATTTTGCTGACATGGGCATGGAGCATTGTGATGACAAGGGTCACGGGGCATAGTTCTGACAAAGGAATTGAGCATTGTGATGACATGGGTCAAGGAGCTTTGTGATGAAAAGTTCATGGAGCATTGTGGTGACAAATGCCAAAGAGCCTTGTGATGACGCGAGCATGGACAATTGTGATGACAAAAATCATGAAGCGTTGTTATGACTGGAGTCACGGAACATTGTGATGACAGCCGTCATGGAGCATTGTGATGACAAGGGCATGGAGTATTGTGATGACCAGGTCATGGAATATTGTGAAGACAGGTGTCAGGGAAGATTGTGATGACATATGTCATGCTGCATTGTGATGACAATGGAATGGAACATTTTGATGCCAAGTGTCATGGAGGATTGTGATGACAAAGGTTATGGAGCATTGTGATGACAAGGGCGTCGAGCATTGTGATGAGAAGTCCATGGAGCCTTCTGATGACATGCGTCATTGAGCTTTGTGACGAAAAGGGCATAGAGCATTTTGATTACAGGGGTCTTGGAGCATTGTGATGACAAGTGTCATGGAGCCTTGTGATGACAATACCGTGGAACATTGTGATGGCAGGGATCATGGAGCATTGTTATGACAGGTGTAATGGATCATTGTGATGACAAGGGCATGGATCATTGGTCTGAAATGTTTCATGGAATATTTTGATGAGAGTGGGCATGGAGCATTGTGATGATAAGGGCACGGATCACTGTGATACATGAGTTAGGGAGGATTGTAATGACAAGGGCGTGGAGAATTGTGATTAGAAGGGCATCGTGCATTGTGATGACAAGTGTCATGGAGCATTGTGATGACAACGGCATTGAGCAATGTGATGAGAGGGATCATGGAGCATTGTGATGACAATAGCATGGATCATTGTGATGCCAAGGAACAAGGAGCTTTGTGATGACAAAGGTCATGGAGCATTTTGATGACAAGGGCGTTGTGCATTGTGATGAGAAGGGCATGGAGCTTGCAATGACAGGGGTCATGGAGCATTGCGATTACAAGTGCATGGAGAATTGTGATGACAAGACCATGTAACATTGTGATTAGAAATGTCATGTAGCATTGTTATGAGGAGGACGTGGAGAAATGTGATGACAAGGGACTTGGAGCATTGTGATGATCAGGGAATGGATCATTGTGATGGCAAGACCGTGGAGCATACTGATGAGAAGTCCATGGATTATGTTGATGACGAGTGTCATGGAGCACTCTAATTACAAGAGCCATGGAGCATTGTGATTACAGGTGTCATGGAGCATTTTGATGACAGGTGTCATGGAGCATTGTGATGACACGTGTCATGGAGCATTGTGATGACAAGCTTGTGGAGCATTGTGATGACATATGGATGGAGCATTGTGATGAAAAAGGCATGGAGTCTTTTTATGACAGTGTTCAAGGAGCATTCTGACCACAAATGTCAGGGACCATTGTGATGACAAGTGTATTAAGCATTGTGATGACAATGGTCATGTCACATTGGTATGACAAGGGCATGGAGTATTGTGATGACAGGCATCATGGAGCGTTGTGATGACAAGTGTTATGGAACATTTTGATCACAAGCATTTAGAGCGTTGTGATGAAAGTGGTCATGGATCATTTTGATTTCAAAGAGCATGGAGCATTGTGATGCCAAGATCATGAAGCAATGTGATCCCAGGGTTCATGGAGGATTGTGATGACAAGCACATGGAGCTTTGTGGTGACAAGGTCTTGTAGCATTTTGCTGAAAAAGGCATGGAGCATTGTGATTACAGTAGTCTTGGAGCATTGTGATGAAAAGGGTATGGATCATTGTCATGACATGGTTCAAGTGCATACTGATGGCAAGTGCCAGGGAGCATTGTGATGACAAGTGTATTGTACATTGTGATGAAAAAGATCATGGAGCATTGTGATGACAAGGGCATGGAGTGTTGTGATGACAGGCATAATGGAGCATTGTGATGACAAGTGTTATGGAACATTGTGATGACAAGGGTTTGGATCATTGTGATGAAAGAGTTCATGGATCATTTTGATTTCAAGGAGCATGGAGCATTGTGATGACAGGGGGATGAAGCAATGTGATCCCAAGTTCCATGGAGGATTGTGATGACAATTGCATGGAGCATTGTGATGACAAGGTCATGTAGCATTTTTCTGACAAAGGCATGGAGCATTGTGATAAAAGGGGTGATGGAGCACTGTGATGACAAGGGTCATGGGGAAGTGTTATGACAAGGCCATGGAATATTGTGATGCCAGGGGTCATGGGGCATTTTTATGACAGGGGCAATGGAGCATTGTGATGACAAGGGCATGGAACATTGGTCTGAAAAATTTCATGGATTATTGTATTGAGAGTGGGCATGGAGCACTGTGATGAAAAGGGCACGGAACACTGTGATACATGGTTCATGGAGCATTGTAATGAGAAGGGCATGAAGCATTGTGATGAGAAGTGCATCAAGCATTGTGATGACAAGCGTCATGGAGCTTTGTGATGAAAAGGGCATGGAGCAATGTGATAAGAGGGTTCATGGAGCATTGTGAAGACAATGGCATGGAGCATTGTGATGCCAAGTGTCATGGAGGTTTGTGAGGACAAAGGTCATGGAGCATTTTGATGACAAGTGTGTGGTGCACAGTGATGAGAAGGGGAGGGAGCTTTGTGATGACAGGGTCATGGAGCAATTTGATGAAAAGGGTCATGGAATATTTGCATGACAAGTGTTATGGAACATTGTGAGGTCAGGAGTGATGGAGCATTGTGACGATAAAGGCATGTAGCATTGTGATGACAGGGGTCATGGAGCTTTGTGATCACAAGGGCATGGAGCATTGTCATTACAGGGGTCTTGGAGCATTGTAATGAAAATGGCATGGATCATTGTGAGGAAATAACAGGGAGCCTTGTCATGACAGGGTTCAAGGAGCATACTGACGACAAGTGTCAGGGAGCATTGTGATGACAAGTGTATTGAGCATTGTGATGACAAAGGCATGGAGCATTGTGATGAGAACACCAATGATAATTGTGATGAGGAGCATCATGGGGCGTTGTGATGACAAGTGTTATGGAACATTGTGATCACAAGGTTTTGGAGCATTATGATGACAGCGGTCTTGGTGCATTTTGATTTCATTGTGATGGCAATAGCATGAAGCATTATGATGAAGGGCATGGTGCATTTTGATGACAGGGTTCATGGAGAATTGAGATGAAAAGTGGCATGCAGCTTTGTGATTACATGGGTCTTGAACCATTGTTATGAAAAGGACATGGAGCATTGTGATGAGAAAGCCATGGAGCATACTGATGACATGCGTCATGCAGCTTTGTGATGATAAGGGCATGGAGGATTGTGATAACAGGGGTCTTGGAGCATTGTGATGACAAGGGTCATGGAGCCTTGTGATGACAAGGCCGTGGAACATTGTGATGTCAGGGGTCATGGAGCATAAGTCTGAAATGTTTCATGGATTATTATGATGAGCGTGGACATGGAGCATTGTGATGAAAAGGCCACGGAACACTGTGATACATGGGTCATGGAGGTTTGTAATGCCAAAGCCATGGAGTATTTTGATGAGAAGGGCATCGAGCATTGTGATGACAAGCGTCATGGAGCATTGTGATGACAAGGGTCCTGGAGCTTTGTGATGACAAAGGTTATGGAGCATTTTGATGACAAGGGCGTTGTGCATTGTGATGAGAAGGGCAGGAAGCATTGTGATGACAGGATCAAGGAGCAATTTGATGAAAAGTGTCAAGGAATATTTTGATGACAGAGGTTATGGAACATTGTGATGTCAGGGTTCATGGAGCACTGTGAAGATAAGGGTATGTAGCATTCTGATGACAGGGGTCATGGAACAGTGTGATGACAGGGGTGAGGGATTATTGTGATGACTAGTGATGGAACCTTGTGATATCAGTTGTCAGAGAGCATTATGATGAGAAGTGAATGGAGCATTGTGATGACAATGTTGTAGAGCATTGTGTTGACAAGCACATGGCTTATTGTGATGAAATGGTTCATGGAGCGTTTTGCTGACATGGGCATGTAGCATTGTGATGATAAGGGCATCGTGCGTTGTGATGACAAGCGTCATGGAGCGTTGTGATGACAAGGGCAAGGAGCAATGTGATGAGAGGGTTCATGGAGCATTGTGATGACAATGGCATGGAGCATTGTGATACCAAGGGTCATGGAGCTTTGTGATGACCAATGACTTGGAGCATTTTGATGACAAGGTCGTGGTGCATTGTGATGAGAAAGGCCTGGAGCATTCTGATGAGAAGTCCATGGAGCATACTGATGACATGTGTCATGGAGCTTTTTTTTTTTTTTTTTTTTTTTTTTTTTCTTTTTGCGGTATGCGGGCCTCTCACTCTTGTGGCCTCTCCCGTTGCGGAGCACAGGCTCCGGATGCGCAGGCCCAGCAGCCATGGCTCACGGGCCCAGCCGCTCCGCGGCATATGGGATCCTCCCAGACTGGGGCACGAACCCGCATCCCCTGCATCGGCAGGTGGACTCTCAACCACTGCGCCACCAGGGAGGCCCTGTCATGGAGCTTTTTGATGACAACGTCATGGAGCATTTTGATTACAGGTGTCTTGGAGCATTGTGATGAAAAGGGCATGGATCTTTGTGATGAAAAAGGCATGGAGCCTTGTCATGACAGGGTTCAAGGAGCATACTGATGAAAAGTGGCAGGGAGCATTGTGATGACAAGTGTATTGAGCATTGTGATGACAATGTTCATGGAGCATTGTGATGAGAAGACCATGGATAATTGTAATGACGAGCATCATGGGGCGATGAGATAACAAATGTTATGGAACATTCTGATCACAACGGTTTGGAGCATTGTGAAGACAGAGGTAATGGAGCATTTTGATTTCATTGTGATGACAATAGCATGAAGCATTATGATGATGGGCTTGGTGCATTGTGATGACAATGTTCAAGGAGTTTTGAAATGAAAAAGGGCATGGAGCATTGGTCTGACAAGTTTCATGGATTATTGTGATGACAGTGGGCATGGCGCATTGTGATAACAAGGGCATGGAACATTGTGATGACAAGGTCACGGAATATTGTGAAGACAGGTTTCAGGGAGCATTGTGATGCCATATGTCATGGTCCATTGTGATGACAATGGGATGAAGCACTGTAATGCCATATGTCATGGAGGATTGTGATGACAAAGGTAATGAAGCATTGTGATGACAAGGGCTAGGAGCATTGTGATGACAAGGGTCATGGAGCATTGGGCTGATAAAGGAATGGAGCATTGTGATGATATGGGTCAAGGAGCTTAGTGATGAAAAGTTCATGGAGCATTGTGGTGACAAATGTCACAGAGCCTTGTGATGACGAGGGCATGGACCATTGTGATGACAAAAGTCATGAAGCATTGTGATGACTGGAGTCATGGAACATTGTGATGACAGCGGTCATGGAGCATTGTGATGACAAGGGCATGGAGTATTGTGATGAGAAGTTCATGGAGTATTGTGATGACAGATGTCAGGGAGCATTGTGATGACATATGTCATGCTCCAGTGTGATGACAATGAATGGAGCATTGTGATGCCAAGTGTCATGGAGGATTGTGATATCAAATGTTATGGAGCATTGTGATGACAGGGGCTTCGATCAATGTGATGAGAAGGCCATGGAGCCTTCTGATGACATGCGTCATGGAACTTTGTGATGAAAAGGGCATGGAGCATTGTGATTACAGGGGTCTTGGAGCATTGTGATGACAAGTGTCATGGAGCCTTGTGAAGACAAGACCGTGCAACATTGTGATGGCAGGGATCATGGAGTATTGTTATGACATGTGTAATGGAGCATTGTGATGACAAGGGCATGGATCATTGGTCTGAAATGTTTCATGGATTATATTGATGAGAGTGGGCATGGAGCATTGTGATGACAAGGTCACGGATCACTGTGATACATGAGTCAGGGAGGATTGTAATGACAAGGGCGTGGAGAATTGTGTTGAGAAGTGAATCGAGTATGTTGAAGACAGGTGTCATGGAGCATGGTGACGACAAAGGCATTGAGCAATGTGATGAGAGGGTTCATGGATCATTGTGATGACAATAGCATGGAGCATTGTGATGCCAAGGATCAAGGAGCTTTGTGATGACAAAGGTCATGGAGCATTTTAATGACAAGGGCGTGGTGCATTGTGATGAGAAGGGCATGGAGCATTTTTCTGACAAAGGCATGGAGCATTGTGATGACAAGGGTGATGGAGCACTGTGAAGACAAGCGTCACGGAGCATTGTGATTAAAAGGGACATGGAACATTGGGATGACATGAGCATGGATCTTGTGATGACAAGTGTCATGGAGTATTTTGATGACAAGAGTCCAGGATCATTGTGTTGTCAGGGGTCATGGAGCATTGTGATTACTGTGGTCATGGAGCATTGTGATGACAGGCGTCAAGGAGCATTGTGATGAGAAGGTCATGGAGCATTGAGCTGAAAATATTCATGGAGTATTGAGATGACAAGGGAGTGGAGCATTTTGATGACAATGTCCTGGATCATTTTTATGAGCGGACCATGGAGCCTTGTGATGACAATTATCAAGGAGCATTCTCACTAAAAGAGGCGTGGGGCATTGTGATTACAGGGTTCTTGGAGCATTGTGATGACAAGTGCTAATATCATTGTGAGGAGAAGGCCATGGAGCATTCTGATTACATGCATCATGGAGCTTTGTGATGACAAGGACATGGGACATTGTGATTACAGGGGCCTTGGAGTACTGTGATGAAAAGGGCATGGATCATTGTGATGAAAAAAGCATGGAGCATTGTCATGACAGGGTTCAAGGAGCATACTGACGACAAGTGTCAGGCAACATTGTGATGACAAGTGTATTGAGCACTGTGATGACAAAGTTTATGGAGCATTGTGATGAGAAGACCATTGATTACTGTGATGACGAGCGTCATTCGGCAATGTGATGACAAGTGTTATGGAACACTGTGATCACTAGTGTTTGGAGTATGGTAATGATAGAGGTCATGGAGCATTTTGATTTCATTGTGATGACAATATCATGAAGCATTATTATGATGGGCATGGTGCATTGCGATGACAGGGTTCATGGAGCATTGAGATGAAAAGCGGCAAGGAGCATTGTGATTATAGCGGTCTTGGAGCATTGTGATGAGAAGGCCATGGAGCATTATGATGAGAAGACCATGGATCATAGTGATGACATGCGTCATGGATCTTTGTGATGACAAGGGCATGGAGCATTGTGATTACAGGGGTCTTGGAGCATTGTGATGACAAGGGTCATGGAGCCATGTGTTGACAAGGCCGTGGAACACTGTGATGGCAGGGTTCATGGAGCATTGTTATGACAGTGATAATGGAGCATTGTGATGATAAGGTTATGGAGCATTGGTCTGAAAAGTTTCACGGATTATTGTGATGAGATTGGGCATGGAGCATTGTGATGACAAGGGCACGGAACACTGTGATACATGAGTCATGGAGGATTGTAATGACAAGGGCATGGAGCATTGTGATGAGAAGGGCATCATGCGTTGTGATGACAAGCGTCATGGAGCGTTGTGATGACAAGGGCATGGATCAATGTGATGAGAGGGTTCATGGAGCATTGTGATGACAATGGCATGGAGCACTGTTAAACCAAGGGTCGTGGAGCTTTGTGATGACCAATGTCATGGAGCATTTTGATGACAAGTTCGTGGTGCATTGTGATGAGAAGGGCATGGAGCATTGTGATGAGAAGGCCATGGAGCATACTGATGACATGCGTCATGGAGCTTTGTGATGAAAACGTCATGGAGCATTTTGATTACAGGTGTCTTGGAGCATTGTGCTGAAAAGGGCATGGATCATTGTGATGAAAAAGGCATGGAGCATTGTCATGATACGGTTCAAGTGCATACTGATGGCAAGTGCCAGGGAGCATTGTGATGACGAGTGTATTGTGCATTGTGATGACAAAGGTCACGGAGCATTGTGATGACAAGGGGATGGAGTATTGTGATGACAGGCATCATGGAGCATTGTGATGACAAGTGTTATGGAACATTGTGATCACAAGGGTTTGGATCATTGTGATGACAGAGTTCATGGATCATTTTGATTTCAAGGAGCATGGAGCATTGTGATGACAAGTGCATGAAGCAATGTGATCCCAAGGTTCATGGAGGATTGTGATGACAAGCGCATGGAGCATTGTGATGACAAGTTCATGTAGCATTTTTCTGACAAATGAATGGAGCATTGTGAAGACAAATGTGATGGAGCACTGTGATGACAAGCGTCAAGGAGCATTGTGATTACAGGGGACATGGAACATTGGGATGACAAGGGCATGGACCTTTTGATGAAAATTGTCATGGAGTATTTTGATGACAAGTGTCCAGGATAATTGTGTTGTCAGGGGTCATGGAACATTGTGATTACTGTGGTCATGGAGCATTGTGATGACAGGCGTCATGGAGCATTGTGAGGAGAAGGTCATGGAGCATTGAGTTGAAAATATTCATGGAGCATTGAGATGACAAGGGAATGGATCATTTTGTTGACCACGTCCTGGAGCATTGTGATGAGTGGACCATGGAGCCTTGTGATGACAATTTTCATGGAGCGTTCTCACTAAAATAAGCATGGGGCATTGTGATTCCAGTGGTCTTGGAGCATTGTGATGACAAGTGCTAATAGCATTGTGATGAGAAGTCCATGGAGCATTCTGATAACATGCATCATGGAGCTTTGTGATGAAGAGGGAATGGGATATTGTGATTACAGGGGTCTTGGTGTACTGTGATGGAAAGGGCATGGATCATTGTGATGAAAAAGGCATGGAGCCTTGTTATGACAGGGTTCAAGGAGCATACAGACGACAAGTGTCAGGCAACATTGTGATGACAAGTGTATTGAGCATTGTAATGACAATATTTATGGAGCATTGTGAAGAGAAGGCCATTGATAATTGTGTTGACGAGCGTCATTGGGCATTGTGATGACAAGTGTTATGGAACACTGTGATCACTAGGGTTTGGAGCATGGTAATGACAGAGGTCATGGAGCATTGTGATTTCATTGTGATGACAATAGCATGAAGCATTATGATGATGGGCATGGTGCATTGTGATGACAGGGTTCATGGAGCATTGAGATGAAAAGCGTCAAGGAGCATTGTGATTATAGTGGTCTTGGAGCATTGTGATGAGAAGGCCATGGAGCATTATGATGAGAAGACCATGGAGCATAGTGATGACATGCGTCATGGAGCATTGTGATGACATGGGTCACGGGGCATTGTGCTGACAAAGGAATGGAGCATTGTGATGACATGGGTCATGGAACATTGTGATGACAGGGGTGAGGGATTATTGTGATGACTAGTGATGGAACCTTGTGATATCAGTTGTCAGAATTTTGATGAGGAGTGATTGGAGCATTGTGATGACAAGTTTTATGGAGCATTGTGATGACAATGTTGTAGAGCATTGTGTTGACAAGCGCATGGCTTATTGTGATGACATGGGTCATGGAGCATTTTGCTGACATGGGCATGGAGCATTGTGATGACAAGGGTCATGGAGCATTGGGCTGATAAAGGAATGGAGCATTGTGATGATATGGGTCAAGGAGCTTAGTGATGAAAAGTTCATGGAGCATTGTGGTGACAAATGTCACAGAGCCTTGTGATGACGAGGGCATGGACCATTGTGATGACAAAAGTCATGAAGCATTGTGATGACTGGAGTCATGGAACATTGTGATGACAGCGGTCATGGAGCATTGTGATGACAAGGGCATGGAGTATTGTGATGAGAAGTTCATGGAGTATTGTGATGACAGATGTCAGGGAGCATTGTGATGACATATGTCATGCTCCAGTGTGATGACAATGAATGGAGCATTGTGATGCCAAGTGTCATGGAGGATTGTGATATCAAATGTTATGGAGCATTGTGATGACAGGGGCTTCGATCAATGTGATGAGAAGGCCATGGAGCCTTCTGATGACATGCGTCATGGAACTTTGTGATGAAAAGGGCATGGAGCATTGTGATTACAGGGGTCTTGGAGCATTGTGATGACAAGTGTCATGGAGCCTTGTGAAGACAAGACCGTGCAACATTGTGATGGCAGGGATCATGGAGTATTGTTATGACATGTGTAATGGAGCATTGTGATGACAAGGGCATGGATCATTGGTCTGAAATGTTTCATGGATTATATTGATGAGAGTGGGCATGGAGCATTGTGATGACAAGGTCACGGATCACTGTGATACATGAGTCAGGGAGGATTGTAATGACAAGGGCGTGGAGAATTGTGTTGAGAAGTGAATCGAGTATGTTGAAGACAGGTGTCATGGAGCATGGTGACGACAAAGGCATTGAGCAATGTGATGAGAGGGTTCATGGATCATTGTGATGACAATAGCATGGAGCATTGTGATGCCAAGGATCAAGGAGCTTTGTGATGACAAAGGTCATGGAGCATTTTAATGACAAGGGCGTGGTGCATTGTGATGAGAAGGGCATGGAGCATTTTTCTGACAAAGGCATGGAGCATTGTGATGACAAGGGTGATGGAGCACTGTGAAGACAAGCGTCACGGAGCATTGTGATTAAAAGGGACATGGAACATTGGGATGACATGAGCATGGATCTTGTGATGACAAGTGTCATGGAGTATTTTGATGACAAGAGTCCAGGATCATTGTGTTGTCAGGGGTCATGGAGCATTGTGATTACTGTGGTCATGGAGCATTGTGATGACAGGCGTCAAGGAGCATTGTGATGAGAAGGTCATGGAGCATTGAGCTGAAAATATTCATGGAGTATTGAGATGACAAGGGAGTGGAGCATTTTGATGACAATGTCCTGGATCATTTTTATGAGCGGACCATGGAGCCTTGTGATGACAATTATCAAGGAGCATTCTCACTAAAAGAGGCGTGGGGCATTGTGATTACAGGGTTCTTGGAGCATTGTGATGACAAGTGCTAATATCATTGTGAGGAGAAGGCCATGGAGCATTCTGATTACATGCATCATGGAGCTTTGTGATGACAAGGACATGGGACATTGTGATTACAGGGGCCTTGGAGTACTGTGATGAAAAGGGCATGGATCATTGTGATGAAAAAAGCATGGAGCATTGTCATGACAGGGTTCAAGGAGCATACTGACGACAAGTGTCAGGCAACATTGTGATGACAAGTGTATTGAGCACTGTGATGACAAAGTTTATGGAGCATTGTGATGAGAAGACCATTGATTACTGTGATGACGAGCGTCATTCGGCAATGTGATGACAAGTGTTATGGAACACTGTGATCACTAGTGTTTGGAGTATGGTAATGATAGAGGTCATGGAGCATTTTGATTTCACTGTGATGACAATATCATGAAGCATTATTATGATGGGCATGGTGCATTGCGATGACAGGGTTCATGGAGCATTGAGATGAAAAGCGGCAAGGAGCATTGTGATTATAGCGGTCTTGGAGCATTGTGATGAGAAGGCCATGGAGCATTATGATGAGAAGACCATGGATCATAGTGATGACATGCGTCATGGATCTTTGTGATGACAAGGGCATGGAGCATTGTGATTACAGGGGTCTTGGAGCATTGTGATGACAAGGGTCATGGAGCCATGTGTTGACAAGGCCGTGGAACACTGTGATGGCAGGGTTCATGGAGCATTGTTATGACAGTGATAATGGAGCATTGTGATGATAAGGTTATGGAGCATTGGTCTGAAAAGTTTCACGGATTATTGTGATGAGATTGGGCATGGAGCATTGTGATGACAAGGGCACGGAACACTGTGATACATGAGTCATGGAGGATTGTAATGACAAGGGCATGGAGCATTGTGATGAGAAGGGCATCATGCGTTGTGATGACAAGCGTCATGGAGCGTTGTGATGACAAGGGCATGGATCAATGTGATGAGAGGGTTCATGGAGCATTGTGATGACAATGGCATGGAGCACTGTTAAACCAAGGGTCGTGGAGCTTTGTGATGACCAATGTCATGGAGCATTTTGATGACAAGTTCGTGGTGCATTGTGATGAGAAGGGCATGGAGCATTGTGATGAGAAGGCCATGGAGCATACTGATGACATGCGTCATGGAGCTTTGTGATGAAAACGTCATGGAGCATTTTGATTACAGGTGTCTTGGAGCATTGTGCTGAAAAGGGCATGGATCATTGTGATGAAAAAGGCATGGAGCATTGTCATGATACGGTTCAAGTGCATACTGATGGCAAGTGCCAGGGAGCATTGTGATGACGAGTGTATTGTGCATTGTGATGACAAAGGTCACGGAGCATTGTGATGACAAGGGGATGGAGTATTGTGATGACAGGCATCATGGAGCATTGTGATGACAAGTGTTATGGAACATTGTGATCACAAGGGTTTGGATCATTGTGATGACAGAGTTCATGGATCATTTTGATTTCAAGGAGCATGGAGCATTGTGATGACAAGTGCATGAAGCAATGTGATCCCAAGGTTCATGGAGGATTGTGATGACAAGCGCATGGAGCATTGTGATGACAAGTTCATGTAGCATTTTTCTGACAAATGAATGGAGCATTGTGAAGACAAATGTGATGGAGCACTGTGATGACAAGCGTCAAGGAGCATTGTGATTACAGGGGACATGGAACATTGGGATGACAAGGGCATGGACCTTTTGATGAAAATTGTCATGGAGTATTTTGATGACAAGTGTCCAGGATAATTGTGTTGTCAGGGGTCATGGAACATTGTGATTACTGTGGTCATGGAGCATTGTGATGACAGGCGTCATGGAGCATTGTGAGGAGAAGGTCATGGAGCATTGAGTTGAAAATATTCATGGAGCATTGAGATGACAAGGGAATGGATCATTTTGTTGACCACGTCCTGGAGCATTGTGATGAGTGGACCATGGAGCCTTGTGATGACAATTTTCATGGAGCGTTCTCACTAAAATAAGCATGGGGCATTGTGATTCCAGTGGTCTTGGAGCATTGTGATGACAAGTGCTAATAGCATTGTGATGAGAAGTCCATGGAGCATTCTGATAACATGCATCATGGAGCTTTGTGATGAAGAGGGAATGGGATATTGTGATTACAGGGGTCTTGGTGTACTGTGATGGAAAGGGCATGGATCATTGTGATGAAAAAGGCATGGAGCCTTGTTATGACAGGGTTCAAGGAGCATACAGACGACAAGTGTCAGGCAACATTGTGATGACAAGTGTATTGAGCATTGTAATGACAATATTTATGGAGCATTGTGAAGAGAAGGCCATTGATAATTGTGTTGACGAGCGTCATTGGGCATTGTGATGACAAGTGTTATGGAACACTGTGATCACTAGGGTTTGGAGCATGGTAATGACAGAGGTCATGGAGCATTGTGATTTCATTGTGATGACAATAGCATGAAGCATTATGATGATGGGCATGGTGCATTGTGATGACAGGGTTCATGGAGCATTGAGATGAAAAGCGTCAAGGAGCATTGTGATTATAGTGGTCTTGGAGCATTGTGATGAGAAGGCCATGGAGCATTATGATGAGAAGACCATGGAGCATAGTGATGACATGCGTCATGGAGCATTGTGATGACATGGGTCACGGGGCATTGTGCTGACAAAGGAATGGAGCATTGTGATGACATGGGTCAAGGAGTTTTGTGATGAAAAGATCATGGAGCATTGTGGTGACAAATGTCACAGAGCCTTGTGATGACGAGGGCATGGACCATTGTGATGACAAAATTCATGAAGCATTGTGATGACTGGAGTCACGGAACATTGTGATGACAGCGGTCATGGAGCATTGTGATGACAAGGGCATGGAGTATTGTGATGACAAGTTCATGGAATATTGTGAAGACAGTTGTCAGGGAGCATTGTGATGACATATGTCATGCTCCATTGTGATGACAATGGAATGGAACATTGTGATGCCAAGTGTCATGGAGGATTGTGATGACAAAGGTTATGGAGCATTATGATGACAAGGGCGTCGAGCAATGTGATGAGAAGTCCATGGTGCATTCTGATGACATGCGTCATGGAGCTTTGTGATGAAGAGGGCATGGGACATTGTGATTACAGGGGTCTTGGAGTACTGTGATGAAAAGGGCATGGATCATTGTGATGAAAAAGGCATGGAGCCTTGTTATGACAGTGTTCAAGGAGCATACTGACGACAAGTGTCAGGCAACATTGTGATGACAAGTGTATAGAGCATTCTGATGACAAAGTTTATGGAGCATTGTGAAGAGAAGACCATTGATAATTGTGTTGACGAGCGACATTGGGCATTGTGATGACAAGTGTTATGGAACACTGTGATCACTAGGGTTTGGAGCACGGTAATGACAGAGGTCATGGAGCATTTTGATTGCATTGTGATGACAATAGCATGAAGCATTATGATGATGGGCATGGTGCATTGTGATGACAGGGTTCATGGAGCATTGAGATGAAAAGCGGCAAGGAGCATTGTGATTATACAGGTCTTGGAGAATTGTGATGAGATGGCCATGGAGCATTATGATGAGAAGACCATGGAGCATAGTGATGTCATGCGTCATGGAGCTTTCTCATGACAAGGGCATGGAGAATTGTGATTACCGGGCTCTTGGAGCATTGTGATGACAAGGGTCATGGAGCCATGTGATGACAAGGCCCTGGAACACTGTGATGGCAGGATTCATGGGGCATTGTGATGACTGTGATAATGGAGCATTGTGATGATAAGGTTATGGAGCATTGGTCTGAAAAGTTTCATGGATTATTGTGATGAGATTGGGCATGGAGCATTGTGATGACAAGGGCATGGAACACTGTGCTACATGGGTCATGGAGGGTTGTAATGATTAGGGCATGGAGCATTGTGATGAGAAGGGCATCGTGTGTTGTGATGACAAGCATCATGGAGCATTGTGATGAAAGGGCATGAAGCAATGTGATGAGAGAGTTCATGGAGCATTGTGATGACAATGGCATGGAGCATTGTGATACCAAGGGTCATGGAGCTTTGTGAAGACCAATGTCATGGAGCATTTTGATGACAAGTTCGTGGTGCATTGTGATGAGAAGAGCATGGAGCATTGTGATGAGAAGTCCATGGAGCTTACTGATGACATGCGTCATGGAGCATTGTGATGACAATGTCATGGAGCATTTTGCTTACAGGTGTCTTGGAGCACTGTGATGACAGGGGTCATGGAGCATTCTGATGACAAGGCTCATGGAGCATTCTGATGACAAGCTTGTGGAGTATTGTGATGACAATGGCATGGAGCATTGTGATGACAAGGGCATGGAACACTGTGATACATGGGTCACGGAGGATTTTAATGACTAGGGCATGGAGCATTGTGATGAGAAGGGCATCGTGCGTTGTGATGACAAGCATCATGGAGCATTGTGATGACAAGGGCATGAAGCAATGTGATGAGAGAGTTCATGGAGCATTGTGATGACAATGGCATGGAGCATTGTGATACCAAGGGTCATGGAGCTTTGTGAAGACCAATGTCATGGAGCATTTTGATGACAAGTTCGTGGTGCATTGTGATGAGAAGAGCATGGAGCATTGTGATGAGAAGTCCATGGAGCATACTGATGACATGCGTCATGGAGCATTGTGATGACAATGTCATGGAGCATTTTGCTTACAGGTGTCTTGGAGCATTGTGATGTCAGGGGTCATGGAGCATTCTGATGACAAGGCTCATGGAGCATTCTGATGACAAGCTTGTGGAGTATTGTGATGACCATGGCATGGAGCATTGTGATGAAAAGGGCATGGAGCATTGTGATGAAAAAGGCATGGAGACTTTTCATGATAGGTTTCAAGGACCATTTTGATGACAAGTGTCATGGAGCATTGTGATGACTTGTGTATTGAGCATTGTGATGACAAAATTCATGGAGCATTGTGATGACAAGTGCATGGAGTATTGTCATGAAAGGTATCATGGAGCGTTTTGATGACAAGTGTTATGGAAAATTCTGATCACAAGGGTTTGGAGCATTGTGATGACAGAGGTCATGGATCACTTTGATTTCAAGGAGCATGGAGCATTGTGATGACAAGGGCATGAAGTATTGTGATGCCAATGTTCATGGAGGATTCTGAAAGACAATGGTAAAGAAGTATTGTGATGACAAGCACATGGAGCATTGTGATGACAAGTCATGTAGCATTTTGCTGACATAGGCATGGAGCATTGTGATGACAAGGGTCATGGTACACTGCGATGACAATTGTCAGAGAGCATTGTGATTAGAGGGGTTATGGAACATTGTGATGACAAATGTCATGGAGCATTGTGATGAGAAGACCATGGATAATTGTGATGATGAGAGTCATGGGGCGTTGTCATGACAAGTGATATGGAACATTTTGATCACAAGGGTTTGGGGCATTGTGACGACAGAGGTCATGGAGCATGTTGATTTCATTGTGATGACAATAGCATGAAGCATTATGATGATGGGCATGGTGCATTGTGATGACAGGGTTCATGGAGCATTGAGATGACAAGGGCATGGAGCATTGAGATGAGAAAGCCATGGAGTATACTGATGACATGCGTCATGGAGCTTTGTGATGATAAGAGCATGGAGCATTGTGATAACAGGGGTCTTGGAGCATTTTGATGACAAGGGTCATGGAGCCATGTGATGACAAGGCCGTGGAACACTGTGATGGCAGGATTCATGGGGCATTGTGATGACTGTGATAATGGAGCATTGTGATGATAAGGTTATGGAGCATTGGTCTGAATAGTTTCATGGATTATTGTGATGAGATTGGGCATGGAGCATTGTGATGACAAGGGCATGGAACACTGTGATACATGAGTCATGGAGGATTGTAATGACAAGGGCATGGAGCATTGTGATGAGAAGGGCATCGTGCGTTGTGATGACAAGCATCATGGAGCATTGTGATGACAAGGGCATGAAGCAATGTGATGAGAGAGTTCATGGAGCATTGTGATGACAATGGCATGGAGCATTGTGATACCAAGGGTCATGGAGCTTTGTGAAGACCAATGTCATGGAGCATTTTGATGACAAGTTCGTGGTGCATTGTGATGAGAAGAGCATGGAGCATTGTGATGAGAAGTCCATGGAGCATACTGATGACATGCGTCATGGAGCATTGTGATGACAATGTCATGGAGCATTTTGCTTACAGGTGTCTTGGAGCATTGTGATGACAGGGGTCAGGGAGCATTCTGATGACAAGGCTCATGGAGCATTCTGATGACAAGCTTGTGGAGTATTGTGATGACAATGGCATGGAGCATTGTGATGAAAAGTGCATGGAGCATTGTGATGAAAAAGGCATGGAGACTTTTCATGATAGGTATCAAGGACCATTTTGATGACAAGTGTCATGGAGCATTGTGATGACATGTGTATTGTGCATTGTGATGACAAAATTCATGGAGCATTGTGATGACAAGTGCATGGAGTATTGTCATGAAAGGAATCATGGAGCGTTTTGATGACAAGTGTTATGGAAAATTCTGATCACAATGGTTTGGAGCATTGTGATGACAGAGGTCATGGATCACTTTGATTTCAAGGAGCATGGAGCATTGTGATGACAAGGGCATGAAGTATTGTGGTGCCAATGTTCATGGAGGATTCTGAAAGACAATGTTAAAGAAGTATTGTGATGACAAGCACATGGAGCATTGTGATGACAAGTCATGTAGCATTTTGCTGACATAGGCATGGAGCATTGTGATGACAATGGTCATGGTACACTGCGATGACATTTGTCAGAGAGCATTGTGATTAGAGGGGTTATGGAATATTGTGATGACAAATGTCATGGAGCACTGTGATGAGAAGACCATGGATAATTGTGATGATGAGAGTCATGGGGCGTTGTCATGACAAGTGATATGGAACATTTTGATCACAAGTGTTTGGGGCATTGTGATGACAAAGGTCATGGAGCATGTTGATTTCATTGTGATGACAATAGCATGAAGCATTATGATGATGGGCATGGTGCATTGTGATGACAGGGTTCATGGAGCATTGAGATGACAAGGGCATGGAGCATTGAGATGAGAAAGCCATGGAGTATACTGATGACATGCGTCATGGAGCTTTGTGATGATAAGAGCATGGAGCATTGTGATAACAGGGGTCTTGGAGCATTGTGATGACAAGGGTCATGGAGCCTTGTGATGACAAGGCCGTGGAACATTGTGATGTCACGGGTCATGGAGCATAAGTCTGAAATGTTTCATGGATTATTATGATGAGCGTGGACATGGAGCATTGTGATGAAAAGGCCAGGAAAAACTGTGATACATGGGTCATGGAGGATAGTAATGACAAAGCCATGGAGTATTTTGATGAGAAGCGCATCGAGCATTTTGATGACAAGCGTCATGGAGCATTGTGATGCCAAGGGTCATGGAGCTTTGTGATGCCAAAGGTTATTGAGAATTTTGATGACAAGGGCATTGTGCATTGTGATGAGAAGGGCAGGAAGCATTGTGATGACAGAATCAAGGAGCAATTTGATGAAAAGTGTCAAGGAATATTTTGATGACAGAGGTTATGGAACATTGTGATGTCAGGGGTCATGGAGCATTGTGAGGATAAGGGCATGTAGCATTGTGATATCAGGGGCCATGGAACATTGTGATGACAGGGGTGAAGGATTATTGTGATGACTAGTGATGGAACCTTGTGATATCAGTTGTCAGAAAGCATTTTGATGAGAAGTGAATGGAGCATTCTGATGACAAGTTTTATGGAGCATTGTGATGACAATGTTGTAGAGCATTGTGTTGACAAGTGATGGCTTATTGTGATGACATAGGTCATGGAACATTTTGCTGACATGGGCATGGAGCATTGTGATGACAAGGGTCACGGGGCATAGTTCTGACAAAGGAATTGAGCATTGTGATGACATGGGTCAAGGAGCTTTGTGATGAAAAGTTCATGGAGCATTGTGGTGACAAATGCCAAAGAGCCTTGTGATGACGCGAGCATGGACAATTGTGATGACAAAAATCATGAAGCGTTGTTATGACTGGAGTCACGGAACATTGTGATGACAGCCGTCATGGAGCATTGTGATGACAAGGGCATGGAGTATTGTGATGACCAGGTCATGGAATATTGTGAAGACAGGTGTCAGGGAAGATTGTGATGACATATGTCATGCTGCATTGTGATGACAATGGAATGGAACATTTTGATGCCAAGTGTCATGGAGGATTGTGATGACAAAGGTTATGGAGCATTGTGATGACAAGGGCGTCGAGCATTGTGATGAGAAGTCCATGGAGCCTTCTGATGACATGCGTCATTGAGCTTTGTGACGAAAAGGGCATAGAGCATTTTGATTACAGGGGTCTTGGAGCATTGTGATGACAAGTGTCATGGAGCCTTGTGATGACAATACCGTGGAACATTGTGATGGCAGGGATCATGGAGCATTGTTATGACAGGTGTAATGGATCATTGTGATGACAAGGGCATGGATCATTGGTCTGAAATGTTTCATGGAATATTTTGATGAGAGTGGGCATGGAGCATTGTGATGATAAGGGCACGGATCACTGTGATACATGAGTTAGGGAGGATTGTAATGACAAGGGCGTGGAGAATTGTGATTAGAAGGGCATCGTGCATTGTGATGACAAGTGTCATGGAGCATTGTGATGACAACGGCATTGAGCAATGTGATGAGAGGGATCATGGAGCATTGTGATGACAATAGCATGGATCATTGTGATGCCAAGGAACAAGGAGCTTTGTGATGACAAAGGTCATGGAGCATTTTGATGACAAGGGCGTTGTGCATTGTGATGAGAAGGGCATGGAGCTTGCAATGACAGGGGTCATGGAGCATTGCGATTACAAGTGCATGGAGAATTGTGATGACAAGACCATGTAACATTGTGATTAGAAATGTCATGTAGCATTGTTATGAGGAGGACGTGGAGAAATGTGATGACAAGGGACTTGGAGCATTGTGATGATCAGGGAATGGATCATTGTGATGGCAAGACCGTGGAGCATACTGATGAGAAGTCCATGGATTATGTTGATGACGAGTGTCATGGAGCACTCTAATTACAAGAGCCATGGAGCATTGTGATTACAGGTGTCATGGAGCATTTTGATGACAGGTGTCATGGAGCATTGTGATGACACGTGTCATGGAGCATTGTGATGACAAGCTTGTGGAGCATTGTGATGACATATGGATGGAGCATTGTGATGAAAAAGGCATGGAGTCTTTTTATGACAGTGTTCAAGGAGCATTCTGACCACAAATGTCAGGGACCATTGTGATGACAAGTGTATTAAGCATTGTGATGACAATGGTCATGTCACATTGGTATGACAAGGGCATGGAGTATTGTGATGACAGGCATCATGGAGCGTTGTGATGACAAGTGTTATGGAACATTTTGATCACAAGCATTTAGAGCGTTGTGATGAAAGTGGTCATGGATCATTTTGATTTCAAAGAGCATGGAGCATTGTGATGCCAAGATCATGAAGCAATGTGATCCCAGGGTTCATGGAGGATTGTGATGACAAGCACATGGAGCTTTGTGGTGACAAGGTCTTGTAGCATTTTGCTGAAAAAGGCATGGAGCATTGTGATTACAGTAGTCTTGGAGCATTGTGATGAAAAGGGTATGGATCATTGTCATGACATGGTTCAAGTGCATACTGATGGCAAGTGCCAGGGAGCATTGTGATGACAAGTGTATTGTACATTGTGATGAAAAAGATCATGGAGCATTGTGATGACAAGGGCATGGAGTGTTGTGATGACAGGCATAATGGAGCATTGTGATGACAAGTGTTATGGAACATTGTGATGACAAGGGTTTGGATCATTGTGATGAAAGAGTTCATGGATCATTTTGATTTCAAGGAGCATGGAGCATTGTGATGACAGGGGGATGAAGCAATGTGATCCCAAGTTCCATGGAGGATTGTGATGACAATTGCATGGAGCATTGTGATGACAAGGTCATGTAGCATTTTTCTGACAAAGGCATGGAGCATTGTGATAAAAGGGGTGATGGAGCACTGTGATGACAAGGGTCATGGGGAAGTGTTATGACAAGGCCATGGAATATTGTGATGCCAGGGGTCATGGGGCATTTTTATGACAGGGGCAATGGAGCATTGTGATGACAAGGGCATGGAACATTGGTCTGAAAAATTTCATGGATTATTGTATTGAGAGTGGGCATGGAGCACTGTGATGAAAAGGGCACGGAACACTGTGATACATGGTTCATGGAGCATTGTAATGAGAAGGGCATGAAGCATTGTGATGAGAAGTGCATCAAGCATTGTGATGACAAGCGTCATGGAGCTTTGTGATGAAAAGGGCATGGAGCAATGTGATAAGAGGGTTCATGGAGCATTGTGAAGACAATGGCATGGAGCATTGTGATGCCAAGTGTCATGGAGGTTTGTGAGGACAAAGGTCATGGAGCATTTTGATGACAAGTGTGTGGTGCACAGTGATGAGAAGGGGAGGGAGCTTTGTGATGACAGGGTCATGGAGCAATTTGATGAAAAGGGTCATGGAATATTTGCATGACAAGTGTTATGGAACATTGTGAGGTCAGGAGTGATGGAGCATTGTGACGATAAAGGCATGTAGCATTGTGATGACAGGGGTCATGGAGCTTTGTGATCACAAGGGCATGGAGCATTGTCATTACAGGGGTCTTGGAGCATTGTAATGAAAATGGCATGGATCATTGTGAGGAAATAACAGGGAGCCTTGTCATGACAGGGTTCAAGGAGCATACTGACGACAAGTGTCAGGGAGCATTGTGATGACAAGTGTATTGAGCATTGTGATGACAAAGGCATGGAGCATTGTGATGAGAACACCAATGATAATTGTGATGAGGAGCATCATGGGGCGTTGTGATGACAAGTGTTATGGAACATTGTGATCACAAGGTTTTGGAGCATTATGATGACAGCGGTCTTGGTGCATTTTGATTTCATTGTGATGGCAATAGCATGAAGCATTATGATGAAGGGCATGGTGCATTTTGATGACAGGGTTCATGGAGAATTGAGATGAAAAGTGGCATGCAGCTTTGTGATTACATGGGTCTTGAACCATTGTTATGAAAAGGACATGGAGCATTGTGATGAGAAAGCCATGGAGCATACTGATGACATGCGTCATGCAGCTTTGTGATGATAAGGGCATGGAGGATTGTGATAACAGGGGTCTTGGAGCATTGTGATGACAAGGGTCATGGAGCCTTGTGATGACAAGGCCGTGGAACATTGTGATGTCAGGGGTCATGGAGCATAAGTCTGAAATGTTTCATGGATTATTATGATGAGCGTGGACATGGAGCATTGTGATGAAAAGGCCACGGAACACTGTGATACATGGGTCATGGAGGTTTGTAATGCCAAAGCCATGGAGTATTTTGATGAGAAGGGCATCGAGCATTGTGATGACAAGCGTCATGGAGCATTGTGATGCCAAGGGTCCTGGAGCTTTGTGATGACAAAGGTTATGGAGCATTTTGATGACAAGGGCGTTGTGCATTGTGATGAGAAGGGCAGGAAGCATTGTGATGACAGGATCAAGGAGCAATTTGATGAAAAGTGTCAAGGAATATTTTGATGACAGAGGTTATGGAACATTGTGATGTCAGGGTTCATGGAGCACTGTGAAGATAAGGGTATGTAGCATTCTGATGACAGGGGTCATGGAACAGTGTGATGACAGGGGTGAGGGATTATTGTGATGACTAGTGATGGAACCTTGTGATATCAGTTGTCAGAGAGCATTATGATGAGAAGTGAATGGAGCATTGTGATGACAATGTTGTAGAGCATTGTGTTGACAAGCACATGGCTTATTGTGATGAAATGGTTCATGGAGCGTTTTGCTGACATGGGCATGTAGCATTGTGATGATAAGGGCATCGTGCGTTGTGATGACAAGCGTCATGGAGCGTTGTGATGACAAGGGCAAGGAGCAATGTGATGAGAGGGTTCATGGAGCATTGTGATGACAATGGCATGGAGCATTGTGATACCAAGGGTCATGGAGCTTTGTGATGACCAATGACTTGGAGCATTTTGATGACAAGGTCGTGGTGCATTGTGATGAGAAAGGCCTGGAGCATTCTGATGAGAAGTCCATGGAGCATACTGATGACATGTGTCATGGAGCTTTTTTTTTTTTTTTTTTTTTTTTTTTTTCTTTTTGCGGTATGCGGGCCTCTCACTCTTGTGGCCTCTCCCGTTGCGGAGCACAGGCTCCGGATGCGCAGGCCCAGCAGCCATGGCTCACGGGCCCAGCCGCTCCGCGGCATATGGGATCCTCCCAGACTGGGGCACGAACCCGCATCCCCTGCATCGGCAGGTGGACTCTCAACCACTGCGCCACCAGGGAGGCCCTGTCATGGAGCTTTTTGATGACAACGTCATGGAGCATTTTGATTACAGGTGTCTTGGAGCATTGTGATGAAAAGGGCATGGATCTTTGTGATGAAAAAGGCATGGAGCCTTGTCATGACAGGGTTCAAGGAGCATACTGATGAAAAGTGGCAGGGAGCATTGTGATGACAAGTGTATTGAGCATTGTGATGACAATGTTCATGGAGCATTGTGATGAGAAGACCATGGATAATTGTAATGACGAGCATCATGGGGCGATGAGATAACAAATGTTATGGAACATTCTGATCACAACGGTTTGGAGCATTGTGAAGACAGAGGTAATGGAGCATTTTGATTTCATTGTGATGACAATAGCATGAAGCATTATGATGATGGGCTTGGTGCATTGTGATGACAATGTTCAAGGAGTTTTGAAATGAAAAAGGGCATGGAGCATTGGTCTGACAAGTTTCATGGATTATTGTGATGACAGTGGGCATGGCGCATTGTGATAACAAGGGCATGGAACATTGTGATGACAAGGTCACGGAATATTGTGAAGACAGGTTTCAGGGAGCATTGTGATGCCATATGTCATGGTCCATTGTGATGACAATGGGATGAAGCACTGTAATGCCATATGTCATGGAGGATTGTGATGACAAAGGTAATGAAGCATTGTGATGACAAGGGCTAGGAGCATTGTGATGACAAGGGTCATGGAGCATTGGGCTGATAAAGGAATGGAGCATTGTGATGATATGGGTCAAGGAGCTTAGTGATGAAAAGTTCATGGAGCATTGTGGTGACAAATGTCACAGAGCCTTGTGATGACGAGGGCATGGACCATTGTGATGACAAAAGTCATGAAGCATTGTGATGACTGGAGTCATGGAACATTGTGATGACAGCGGTCATGGAGCATTGTGATGACAAGGGCATGGAGTATTGTGATGAGAAGTTCATGGAGTATTGTGATGACAGATGTCAGGGAGCATTGTGATGACATATGTCATGCTCCAGTGTGATGACAATGAATGGAGCATTGTGATGCCAAGTGTCATGGAGGATTGTGATATCAAATGTTATGGAGCATTGTGATGACAGGGGCTTCGATCAATGTGATGAGAAGGCCATGGAGCCTTCTGATGACATGCGTCATGGAACTTTGTGATGAAAAGGGCATGGAGCATTGTGATTACAGGGGTCTTGGAGCATTGTGATGACAAGTGTCATGGAGCCTTGTGAAGACAAGACCGTGCAACATTGTGATGGCAGGGATCATGGAGTATTGTTATGACATGTGTAATGGAGCATTGTGATGACAAGGGCATGGATCATTGGTCTGAAATGTTTCATGGATTATATTGATGAGAGTGGGCATGGAGCATTGTGATGACAAGGTCACGGATCACTGTGATACATGAGTCAGGGAGGATTGTAATGACAAGGGCGTGGAGAATTGTGTTGAGAAGTGAATCGAGTATGTTGAAGACAGGTGTCATGGAGCATGGTGACGACAAAGGCATTGAGCAATGTGATGAGAGGGTTCATGGATCATTGTGATGACAATAGCATGGAGCATTGTGATGCCAAGGATCAAGGAGCTTTGTGATGACAAAGGTCATGGAGCATTTTAATGACAAGGGCGTGGTGCATTGTGATGAGAAGGGCATGGAGCATTTTTCTGACAAAGGCATGGAGCATTGTGATGACAAGGGTGATGGAGCACTGTGAAGACAAGCGTCACGGAGCATTGTGATTAAAAGGGACATGGAACATTGGGATGACATGAGCATGGATCTTGTGATGACAAGTGTCATGGAGTATTTTGATGACAAGAGTCCAGGATCATTGTGTTGTCAGGGGTCATGGAGCATTGTGATTACTGTGGTCATGGAGCATTGTGATGACAGGCGTCAAGGAGCATTGTGATGAGAAGGTCATGGAGCATTGAGCTGAAAATATTCATGGAGTATTGAGATGACAAGGGAGTGGAGCATTTTGATGACAATGTCCTGGATCATTTTTATGAGCGGACCATGGAGCCTTGTGATGACAATTATCAAGGAGCATTCTCACTAAAAGAGGCGTGGGGCATTGTGATTACAGGGTTCTTGGAGCATTGTGATGACAAGTGCTAATATCATTGTGAGGAGAAGGCCATGGAGCATTCTGATTACATGCATCATGGAGCTTTGTGATGACAAGGACATGGGACATTGTGATTACAGGGGCCTTGGAGTACTGTGATGAAAAGGGCATGGATCATTGTGATGAAAAAAGCATGGAGCATTGTCATGACAGGGTTCAAGGAGCATACTGACGACAAGTGTCAGGCAACATTGTGATGACAAGTGTATTGAGCACTGTGATGACAAAGTTTATGGAGCATTGTGATGAGAAGACCATTGATTACTGTGATGACGAGCGTCATTCGGCAATGTGATGACAAGTGTTATGGAACACTGTGATCACTAGTGTTTGGAGTATGGTAATGATAGAGGTCATGGAGCATTTTGATTTCATTGTGATGACAATATCATGAAGCATTATTATGATGGGCATGGTGCATTGCGATGACAGGGTTCATGGAGCATTGAGATGAAAAGCGGCAAGGAGCATTGTGATTATAGCGGTCTTGGAGCATTGTGATGAGAAGGCCATGGAGCATTATGATGAGAAGACCATGGATCATAGTGATGACATGCGTCATGGATCTTTGTGATGACAAGGGCATGGAGCATTGTGATTACAGGGGTCTTGGAGCATTGTGATGACAAGGGTCATGGAGCCATGTGTTGACAAGGCCGTGGAACACTGTGATGGCAGGGTTCATGGAGCATTGTTATGACAGTGATAATGGAGCATTGTGATGATAAGGTTATGGAGCATTGGTCTGAAAAGTTTCACGGATTATTGTGATGAGATTGGGCATGGAGCATTGTGATGACAAGGGCACGGAACACTGTGATACATGAGTCATGGAGGATTGTAATGACAAGGGCATGGAGCATTGTGATGAGAAGGGCATCATGCGTTGTGATGACAAGCGTCATGGAGCGTTGTGATGACAAGGGCATGGATCAATGTGATGAGAGGGTTCATGGAGCATTGTGATGACAATGGCATGGAGCACTGTTAAACCAAGGGTCGTGGAGCTTTGTGATGACCAATGTCATGGAGCATTTTGATGACAAGTTCGTGGTGCATTGTGATGAGAAGGGCATGGAGCATTGTGATGAGAAGGCCATGGAGCATACTGATGACATGCGTCATGGAGCTTTGTGATGAAAACGTCATGGAGCATTTTGATTACAGGTGTCTTGGAGCATTGTGCTGAAAAGGGCATGGATCATTGTGATGAAAAAGGCATGGAGCATTGTCATGATACGGTTCAAGTGCATACTGATGGCAAGTGCCAGGGAGCATTGTGATGACGAGTGTATTGTGCATTGTGATGACAAAGGTCACGGAGCATTGTGATGACAAGGGGATGGAGTATTGTGATGACAGGCATCATGGAGCATTGTGATGACAAGTGTTATGGAACATTGTGATCACAAGGGTTTGGATCATTGTGATGACAGAGTTCATGGATCATTTTGATTTCAAGGAGCATGGAGCATTGTGATGACAAGTGCATGAAGCAATGTGATCCCAAGGTTCATGGAGGATTGTGATGACAAGCGCATGGAGCATTGTGATGACAAGTTCATGTAGCATTTTTCTGACAAATGAATGGAGCATTGTGAAGACAAATGTGATGGAGCACTGTGATGACAAGCGTCAAGGAGCATTGTGATTACAGGGGACATGGAACATTGGGATGACAAGGGCATGGACCTTTTGATGAAAATTGTCATGGAGTATTTTGATGACAAGTGTCCAGGATAATTGTGTTGTCAGGGGTCATGGAACATTGTGATTACTGTGGTCATGGAGCATTGTGATGACAGGCGTCATGGAGCATTGTGAGGAGAAGGTCATGGAGCATTGAGTTGAAAATATTCATGGAGCATTGAGATGACAAGGGAATGGATCATTTTGTTGACCACGTCCTGGAGCATTGTGATGAGTGGACCATGGAGCCTTGTGATGACAATTTTCATGGAGCGTTCTCACTAAAATAAGCATGGGGCATTGTGATTCCAGTGGTCTTGGAGCATTGTGATGACAAGTGCTAATAGCATTGTGATGAGAAGTCCATGGAGCATTCTGATAACATGCATCATGGAGCTTTGTGATGAAGAGGGAATGGGATATTGTGATTACAGGGGTCTTGGTGTACTGTGATGGAAAGGGCATGGATCATTGTGATGAAAAAGGCATGGAGCCTTGTTATGACAGGGTTCAAGGAGCATACAGACGACAAGTGTCAGGCAACATTGTGATGACAAGTGTATTGAGCATTGTAATGACAATATTTATGGAGCATTGTGAAGAGAAGGCCATTGATAATTGTGTTGACGAGCGTCATTGGGCATTGTGATGACAAGTGTTATGGAACACTGTGATCACTAGGGTTTGGAGCATGGTAATGACAGAGGTCATGGAGCATTGTGATTTCATTGTGATGACAATAGCATGAAGCATTATGATGATGGGCATGGTGCATTGTGATGACAGGGTTCATGGAGCATTGAGATGAAAAGCGTCAAGGAGCATTGTGATTATAGTGGTCTTGGAGCATTGTGATGAGAAGGCCATGGAGCATTATGATGAGAAGACCATGGAGCATAGTGATGACATGCGTCATGGAGCATTGTGATGACATGGGTCACGGGGCATTGTGCTGACAAAGGAATGGAGCATTGTGATGACATGGGTCATGGAACATTGTGATGACAGGGGTGAGGGATTATTGTGATGACTAGTGATGGAACCTTGTGATATCAGTTGTCAGAATTTTGATGAGGAGTGATTGGAGCATTGTGATGACAAGTTTTATGGAGCATTGTGATGACAATGTTGTAGAGCATTGTGTTGACAAGCGCATGGCTTATTGTGATGACATGGGTCATGGAGCATTTTGCTGACATGGGCATGGAGCATTGTGATGACAAGGGTCATGGAGCATTGGGCTGATAAAGGAATGGAGCATTGTGATGATATGGGTCAAGGAGCTTAGTGATGAAAAGTTCATGGAGCATTGTGGTGACAAATGTCACAGAGCCTTGTGATGACGAGGGCATGGACCATTGTGATGACAAAAGTCATGAAGCATTGTGATGACTGGAGTCATGGAACATTGTGATGACAGCGGTCATGGAGCATTGTGATGACAAGGGCATGGAGTATTGTGATGAGAAGTTCATGGAGTATTGTGATGACAGATGTCAGGGAGCATTGTGATGACATATGTCATGCTCCAGTGTGATGACAATGAATGGAGCATTGTGATGCCAAGTGTCATGGAGGATTGTGATATCAAATGTTATGGAGCATTGTGATGACAGGGGCTTCGATCAATGTGATGAGAAGGCCATGGAGCCTTCTGATGACATGCGTCATGGAACTTTGTGATGAAAAGGGCATGGAGCATTGTGATTACAGGGGTCTTGGAGCATTGTGATGACAAGTGTCATGGAGCCTTGTGAAGACAAGACCGTGCAACATTGTGATGGCAGGGATCATGGAGTATTGTTATGACATGTGTAATGGAGCATTGTGATGACAAGGGCATGGATCATTGGTCTGAAATGTTTCATGGATTATATTGATGAGAGTGGGCATGGAGCATTGTGATGACAAGGTCACGGATCACTGTGATACATGAGTCAGGGAGGATTGTAATGACAAGGGCGTGGAGAATTGTGTTGAGAAGTGAATCGAGTATGTTGAAGACAGGTGTCATGGAGCATGGTGACGACAAAGGCATTGAGCAATGTGATGAGAGGGTTCATGGATCATTGTGATGACAATAGCATGGAGCATTGTGATGCCAAGGATCAAGGAGCTTTGTGATGACAAAGGTCATGGAGCATTTTAATGACAAGGGCGTGGTGCATTGTGATGAGAAGGGCATGGAGCATTTTTCTGACAAAGGCATGGAGCATTGTGATGACAAGGGTGATGGAGCACTGTGAAGACAAGCGTCACGGAGCATTGTGATTAAAAGGGACATGGAACATTGGGATGACATGAGCATGGATCTTGTGATGACAAGTGTCATGGAGTATTTTGATGACAAGAGTCCAGGATCATTGTGTTGTCAGGGGTCATGGAGCATTGTGATTACTGTGGTCATGGAGCATTGTGATGACAGGCGTCAAGGAGCATTGTGATGAGAAGGTCATGGAGCATTGAGCTGAAAATATTCATGGAGTATTGAGATGACAAGGGAGTGGAGCATTTTGATGACAATGTCCTGGATCATTTTTATGAGCGGACCATGGAGCCTTGTGATGACAATTATCAAGGAGCATTCTCACTAAAAGAGGCGTGGGGCATTGTGATTACAGGGTTCTTGGAGCATTGTGATGACAAGTGCTAATATCATTGTGAGGAGAAGGCCATGGAGCATTCTGATTACATGCATCATGGAGCTTTGTGATGACAAGGACATGGGACATTGTGATTACAGGGGCCTTGGAGTACTGTGATGAAAAGGGCATGGATCATTGTGATGAAAAAAGCATGGAGCATTGTCATGACAGGGTTCAAGGAGCATACTGACGACAAGTGTCAGGCAACATTGTGATGACAAGTGTATTGAGCACTGTGATGACAAAGTTTATGGAGCATTGTGATGAGAAGACCATTGATTACTGTGATGACGAGCGTCATTCGGCAATGTGATGACAAGTGTTATGGAACACTGTGATCACTAGTGTTTGGAGTATGGTAATGATAGAGGTCATGGAGCATTTTGATTTCATTGTGATGACAATATCATGAAGCATTATTATGATGGGCATGGTGCATTGCGATGACAGGGTTCATGGAGCATTGAGATGAAAAGCGGCAAGGAGCATTGTGATTATAGCGGTCTTGGAGCATTGTGATGAGAAGGCCATGGAGCATTATGATGAGAAGACCATGGATCATAGTGATGACATGCGTCATGGATCTTTGTGATGACAAGGGCATGGAGCATTGTGATTACAGGGGTCTTGGAGCATTGTGATGACAAGGGTCATGGAGCCATGTGTTGACAAGGCCGTGGAACACTGTGATGGCAGGGTTCATGGAGCATTGTTATGACAGTGATAATGGAGCATTGTGATGATAAGGTTATGGAGCATTGGTCTGAAAAGTTTCACGGATTATTGTGATGAGATTGGGCATGGAGCATTGTGATGACAAGGGCACGGAACACTGTGATACATGAGTCATGGAGGATTGTAATGACAAGGGCATGGAGCATTGTGATGAGAAGGGCATCATGCGTTGTGATGACAAGCGTCATGGAGCGTTGTGATGACAAGGGCATGGATCAATGTGATGAGAGGGTTCATGGAGCATTGTGATGACAATGGCATGGAGCACTGTTAAACCAAGGGTCGTGGAGCTTTGTGATGACCAATGTCATGGAGCATTTTGATGACAAGTTCGTGGTGCATTGTGATGAGAAGGGCATGGAGCATTGTGATGAGAAGGCCATGGAGCATACTGATGACATGCGTCATGGAGCTTTGTGATGAAAACGTCATGGAGCATTTTGATTACAGGTGTCTTGGAGCATTGTGCTGAAAAGGGCATGGATCATTGTGATGAAAAAGGCATGGAGCATTGTCATGATACGGTTCAAGTGCATACTGATGGCAAGTGCCAGGGAGCATTGTGATGACGAGTGTATTGTGCATTGTGATGACAAAGGTCACGGAGCATTGTGATGACAAGGGGATGGAGTATTGTGATGACAGGCATCATGGAGCATTGTGATGACAAGTGTTATGGAACATTGTGATCACAAGGGTTTGGATCATTGTGATGACAGAGTTCATGGATCATTTTGATTTCAAGGAGCATGGAGCATTGTGATGACAAGTGCATGAAGCAATGTGATCCCAAGGTTCATGGAGGATTGTGATGACAAGCGCATGGAGCATTGTGATGACAAGTTCATGTAGCATTTTTCTGACAAATGAATGGAGCATTGTGAAGACAAATGTGATGGAGCACTGTGATGACAAGCGTCAAGGAGCATTGTGATTACAGGGGACATGGAACATTGGGATGACAAGGGCATGGACCTTTTGATGAAAATTGTCATGGAGTATTTTGATGACAAGTGTCCAGGATAATTGTGTTGTCAGGGGTCATGGAACATTGTGATTACTGTGGTCATGGAGCATTGTGATGACAGGCGTCATGGAGCATTGTGAGGAGAAGGTCATGGAGCATTGAGTTGAAAATATTCATGGAGCATTGAGATGACAAGGGAATGGATCATTTTGTTGACCACGTCCTGGAGCATTGTGATGAGTGGACCATGGAGCCTTGTGATGACAATTTTCATGGAGCGTTCTCACTAAAATAAGCATGGGGCATTGTGATTCCAGTGGTCTTGGAGCATTGTGATGACAAGTGCTAATAGCATTGTGATGAGAAGTCCATGGAGCATTCTGATAACATGCATCATGGAGCTTTGTGATGAAGAGGGAATGGGATATTGTGATTACAGGGGTCTTGGTGTACTGTGATGGAAAGGGCATGGATCATTGTGATGAAAAAGGCATGGAGCCTTGTTATGACAGGGTTCAAGGAGCATACAGACGACAAGTGTCAGGCAACATTGTGATGACAAGTGTATTGAGCATTGTAATGACAATATTTATGGAGCATTGTGAAGAGAAGGCCATTGATAATTGTGTTGACGAGCGTCATTGGGCATTGTGATGACAAGTGTTATGGAACACTGTGATCACTAGGGTTTGGAGCATGGTAATGACAGAGGTCATGGAGCATTGTGATTTCATTGTGATGACAATAGCATGAAGCATTATGATGATGGGCATGGTGCATTGTGATGACAGGGTTCATGGAGCATTGAGATGAAAAGCGTCAAGGAGCATTGTGATTATAGTGGTCTTGGAGCATTGTGATGAGAAGGCCATGGAGCATTATGATGAGAAGACCATGGAGCATAGTGATGACATGCGTCATGGAGCATTGTGATGACATGGGTCACGGGGCATTGTGCTGACAAAGGAATGGAGCATTGTGATGACATGGGTCATGGAACATTGTGATGACAGGGGTGAGGGATTATTGTGATGACTAGTGATGGAACCTTGTGATATCAGTTGTCAGAATTTTGATGAGGAGTGATTGGAGCATTGTGATGACAAGTTTTATGGAGCATTGTGATGACAATGTTGTAGAGCATTGTGTTGACAAGCGCATGGCTTATTGTGATGACATGGGTCATGGAGCATTTTGCTGACATGGGCATGGAGCATTGTGATGACAAGGGTCATGGAGCATTGGGCTGATAAAGGAATGGAGCATTGTGATGATATGGGTCAAGGAGCTTAGTGATGAAAAGTTCATGGAGCATTGTGGTGACAAATGTCACAGAGCCTTGTGATGACGAGGGCATGGACCATTGTGATGACAAAAGTCATGAAGCATTGTGATGACTGGAGTCATGGAACATTGTGATGACAGCGGTCATGGAGCATTGTGATGACAAGGGCATGGAGTATTGTGATGAGAAGTTCATGGAGTATTGTGATGACAGATGTCAGGGAGCATTGTGATGACATATGTCATGCTCCAGTGTGATGACAATGAATGGAGCATTGTGATGCCAAGTGTCATGGAGGATTGTGATATCAAATGTTATGGAGCATTGTGATGACAGGGGCTTCGATCAATGTGATGAGAAGGCCATGGAGCCTTCTGATGACATGCGTCATGGAACTTTGTGATGAAAAGGGCATGGAGCATTGTGATTACAGGGGTCTTGGAGCATTGTGATGACAAGTGTCATGGAGCCTTGTGAAGACAAGACCGTGCAACATTGTGATGGCAGGGATCATGGAGTATTGTTATGACATGTGTAATGGAGCATTGTGATGACAAGGGCATGGATCATTGGTCTGAAATGTTTCATGGATTATATTGATGAGAGTGGGCATGGAGCATTGTGATGACAAGGTCACGGATCACTGTGATACATGAGTCAGGGAGGATTGTAATGACAAGGGCGTGGAGAATTGTGTTGAGAAGTGAATCGAGTATGTTGAAGACAGGTGTCATGGAGCATGGTGACGACAAAGGCATTGAGCAATGTGATGAGAGGGTTCATGGATCATTGTGATGACAATAGCATGGAGCATTGTGATGCCAAGGATCAAGGAGCTTTGTGATGACAAAGGTCATGGAGCATTTTAATGACAAGGGCGTGGTGCATTGTGATGAGAAGGGCATGGAGCATTTTTCTGACAAAGGCATGGAGCATTGTGATGACAAGGGTGATGGAGCACTGTGAAGACAAGCGTCACGGAGCATTGTGATTAAAAGGGACATGGAACATTGGGATGACATGAGCATGGATCTTGTGATGACAAGTGTCATGGAGTATTTTGATGACAAGAGTCCAGGATCATTGTGTTGTCAGGGGTCATGGAGCATTGTGATTACTGTGGTCATGGAGCATTGTGATGACAGGCGTCAAGGAGCATTGTGATGAGAAGGTCATGGAGCATTGAGCTGAAAATATTCATGGAGTATTGAGATGACAAGGGAGTGGAGCATTTTGATGACAATGTCCTGGATCATTTTTATGAGCGGACCATGGAGCCTTGTGATGACAATTATCAAGGAGCATTCTCACTAAAAGAGGCGTGGGGCATTGTGATTACAGGGTTCTTGGAGCATTGTGATGACAAGTGCTAATATCATTGTGAGGAGAAGGCCATGGAGCATTCTGATTACATGCATCATGGAGCTTTGTGATGACAAGGACATGGGACATTGTGATTACAGGGGCCTTGGAGTACTGTGATGAAAAGGGCATGGATCATTGTGATGAAAAAAGCATGGAGCATTGTCATGACAGGGTTCAAGGAGCATACTGACGACAAGTGTCAGGCAACATTGTGATGACAAGTGTATTGAGCACTGTGATGACAAAGTTTATGGAGCATTGTGATGAGAAGACCATTGATTACTGTGATGACGAGCGTCATTCGGCAATGTGATGACAAGTGTTATGGAACACTGTGATCACTAGTGTTTGGAGTATGGTAATGATAGAGGTCATGGAGCATTTTGATTTCATTGTGATGACAATATCATGAAGCATTATTATGATGGGCATGGTGCATTGCGATGACAGGGTTCATGGAGCATTGAGATGAAAAGCGGCAAGGAGCATTGTGATTATAGCGGTCTTGGAGCATTGTGATGAGAAGGCCATGGAGCATTATGATGAGAAGACCATGGATCATAGTGATGACATGCGTCATGGATCTTTGTGATGACAAGGGCATGGAGCATTGTGATTACAGGGGTCTTGGAGCATTGTGATGACAAGGGTCATGGAGCCATGTGTTGACAAGGCCGTGGAACACTGTGATGGCAGGGTTCATGGAGCATTGTTATGACAGTGATAATGGAGCATTGTGATGATAAGGTTATGGAGCATTGGTCTGAAAAGTTTCACGGATTATTGTGATGAGATTGGGCATGGAGCATTGTGATGACAAGGGCACGGAACACTGTGATACATGAGTCATGGAGGATTGTAATGACAAGGGCATGGAGCATTGTGATGAGAAGGGCATCATGCGTTGTGATGACAAGCGTCATGGAGCGTTGTGATGACAAGGGCATGGATCAATGTGATGAGAGGGTTCATGGAGCATTGTGATGACAATGGCATGGAGCACTGTTAAACCAAGGGTCGTGGAGCTTTGTGATGACCAATGTCATGGAGCATTTTGATGACAAGTTCGTGGTGCATTGTGATGAGAAGGGCATGGAGCATTGTGATGAGAAGGCCATGGAGCATACTGATGACATGCGTCATGGAGCTTTGTGATGAAAACGTCATGGAGCATTTTGATTACAGGTGTCTTGGAGCATTGTGCTGAAAAGGGCATGGATCATTGTGATGAAAAAGGCATGGAGCATTGTCATGATACGGTTCAAGTGCATACTGATGGCAAGTGCCAGGGAGCATTGTGATGACGAGTGTATTGTGCATTGTGATGACAAAGGTCACGGAGCATTGTGATGACAAGGGGATGGAGTATTGTGATGACAGGCATCATGGAGCATTGTGATGACAAGTGTTATGGAACATTGTGATCACAAGGGTTTGGATCATTGTGATGACAGAGTTCATGGATCATTTTGATTTCAAGGAGCATGGAGCATTGTGATCACAAGTGCATGAAGCAATGTGATCCCAAGGTTCATGGAGGATTGTGATGACAAGCGCATGGAGCATTGTGATGACAAGTTCATGTAGCATTTTTCTGACAAATGAATGGAGCATTGTGAAGACAAATGTGATGGAGCACTGTGATGACAAGCGTCAAGGAGCATTGTGATTACAGGGGACATGGAACATTGGGATGACAAGGGCATGGACCTTTTGATGAAAATTGTCATGGAGTATTTTGATGACAAGTGTCCAGGATAATTGTGTTGTCAGGGGTCATGGAACATTGTGATTACTGTGGTCATGGAGCATTGTGATGACAGGCGTCATGGAGCATTGTGAGGAGAAGGTCATGGAGCATTGAGTTGAAAATATTCATGGAGCATTGAGATGACAAGGGAATGGATCATTTTGTTGACCACGTCCTGGAGCATTGTGATGAGTGGACCATGGAGCCTTGTGATGACAATTTTCATGGAGCGTTCTCACTAAAATAAGCATGGGGCATTGTGATTCCAGTGGTCTTGGAGCATTGTGATGACAAGTGCTAATAGCATTGTGATGAGAAGTCCATGGAGCATTCTGATAACATGCATCATGGAGCTTTGTGATGAAGAGGGAATGGGATATTGTGATTACAGGGGTCTTGGTGTACTGTGATGGAAAGGGCATGGATCATTGTGATGAAAAAGGCATGGAGCCTTGTTATGACAGGGTTCAAGGAGCATACAGACGACAAGTGTCAGGCAACATTGTGATGACAAGTGTATTGAGCATTGTAATGACAATATTTATGGAGCATTGTGAAGAGAAGGCCATTGATAATTGTGTTGACGAGCGTCATTGGGCATTGTGATGACAAGTGTTATGGAACACTGTGATCACTAGGGTTTGGAGCATGGTAATGACAGAGGTCATGGAGCATTGTGATTTCATTGTGATGACAATAGCATGAAGCATTATGATGATGGGCATGGTGCATTGTGATGACAGGGTTCATGGAGCATTGAGATGAAAAGCGTCAAGGAGCATTGTGATTATAGTGGTCTTGGAGCATTGTGATGAGAAGGCCATGGAGCATTATGATGAGAAGACCATGGAGCATAGTGATGACATGCGTCATGGAGCATTGTGATGACATGGGTCACGGGGCATTGTGCTGACAAAGGAATGGAGCATTGTGATGACATGGGTCAAGGAGTTTTGTGATGAAAAGATCATGGAGCATTGTGGTGACAAATGTCACAGAGCCTTGTGATGACGAGGGCATGGACCATTGTGATGACAAAATTCATGAAGCATTGTGATGACTGGAGTCACGGAACATTGTGATGACAGCGGTCATGGAGCATTGTGATGACAAGGGCATGGAGTATTGTGATGACAAGTTCATGGAATATTGTGAAGACAGTTGTCAGGGAGCATTGTGATGACATATGTCATGCTCCATTGTGATGACAATGGAATGGAACATTGTGATGCCAAGTGTCATGGAGGATTGTGATGACAAAGGTTATGGAGCATTATGATGACAAGGGCGTCGAGCAATGTGATGAGAAGTCCATGGTGCATTCTGATGACATGCGTCATGGAGCTTTGTGATGAAGAGGGCATGGGACATTGTGATTACAGGGGTCTTGGAGTACTGTGATGAAAAGGGCATGGATCATTGTGATGAAAAAGGCATGGAGCCTTGTTATGACAGTGTTCAAGGAGCATACTGACGACAAGTGTCAGGCAACATTGTGATGACAAGTGTATAGAGCATTCTGATGACAAAGTTTATGGAGCATTGTGAAGAGAAGACCATTGATAATTGTGTTGACGAGCGACATTGGGCATTGTGATGACAAGTGTTATGGAACACTGTGATCACTAGGGTTTGGAGCACGGTAATGACAGAGGTCATGGAGCATTTTGATTGCATTGTGATGACAATAGCATGAAGCATTATGATGATGGGCATGGTGCATTGTGATGACAGGGTTCATGGAGCATTGAGATGAAAAGCGGCAAGGAGCATTGTGATTATACAGGTCTTGGAGAATTGTGATGAGATGGCCATGGAGCATTATGATGAGAAGACCATGGAGCATAGTGATGTCATGCGTCATGGAGCTTTCTCATGACAAGGGCATGGAGAATTGTGATTACCGGGCTCTTGGAGCATTGTGATGACAAGGGTCATGGAGCCATGTGATGACAAGGCCCTGGAACACTGTGATGGCAGGATTCATGGGGCATTGTGATGACTGTGATAATGGAGCATTGTGATGATAAGGTTATGGAGCATTGGTCTGAAAAGTTTCATGGATTATTGTGATGAGATTGGGCATGGAGCATTGTGATGACAAGGGCATGGAACACTGTGCTACATGGGTCATGGAGGGTTGTAATGATTAGGGCATGGAGCATTGTGATGAGAAGGGCATCGTGTGTTGTGATGACAAGCATCATGGAGCATTGTGATGAAAGGGCATGAAGCAATGTGATGAGAGAGTTCATGGAGCATTGTGATGACAATGGCATGGAGCATTGTGATACCAAGGGTCATGGAGCTTTGTGAAGACCAATGTCATGGAGCATTTTGATGACAAGTTCGTGGTGCATTGTGATGAGAAGAGCATGGAGCATTGTGATGAGAAGTCCATGGAGCTTACTGATGACATGCGTCATGGAGCATTGTGATGACAATGTCATGGAGCATTTTGCTTACAGGTGTCTTGGAGCACTGTGATGACAGGGGTCATGGAGCATTCTGATGACAAGGCTCATGGAGCATTCTGATGACAAGCTTGTGGAGTATTGTGATGACAATGGCATGGAGCATTGTGATGACAAGGGCATGGAACACTGTGATACATGGGTCACGGAGGATTTTAATGACTAGGGCATGGAGCATTGTGATGAGAAGGGCATCGTGCGTTGTGATGACAAGCATCATGGAGCATTGTGATGACAAGGGCATGAAGCAATGTGATGAGAGAGTTCATGGAGCATTGTGATGACAATGGCATGGAGCATTGTGATACCAAGGGTCATGGAGCTTTGTGAAGACCAATGTCATGGAGCATTTTGATGACAAGTTCGTGGTGCATTGTGATGAGAAGAGCATGGAGCATTGTGATGAGAAGTCCATGGAGCATACTGATGACATGCGTCATGGAGCATTGTGATGACAATGTCATGGAGCATTTTGCTTACAGGTGTCTTGGAGCATTGTGATGTCAGGGGTCATGGAGCATTCTGATGACAAGGCTCATGGAGCATTCTGATGACAAGCTTGTGGAGTATTGTGATGACCATGGCATGGAGCATTGTGATGAAAAGGGCATGGAGCATTGTGATGAAAAAGGCATGGAGACTTTTCATGATAGGTTTCAAGGACCATTTTGATGACAAGTGTCATGGAGCATTGTGATGACTTGTGTATTGAGCATTGTGATGACAAAATTCATGGAGCATTGTGATGACAAGTGCATGGAGTATTGTCATGAAAGGTATCATGGAGCGTTTTGATGACAAGTGTTATGGAAAATTCTGATCACAAGGGTTTGGAGCATTGTGATGACAGAGGTCATGGATCACTTTGATTTCAAGGAGCATGGAGCATTGTGATGACAAGGGCATGAAGTATTGTGATGCCAATGTTCATGGAGGATTCTGAAAGACAATGGTAAAGAAGTATTGTGATGACAAGCACATGGAGCATTGTGATGACAAGTCATGTAGCATTTTGCTGACATAGGCATGGAGCATTGTGATGACAAGGGTCATGGTACACTGCGATGACAATTGTCAGAGAGCATTGTGATTAGAGGGGTTATGGAACATTGTGATGACAAATGTCATGGAGCATTGTGATGAGAAGACCATGGATAATTGTGATGATGAGAGTCATGGGGCGTTGTCATGACAAGTGATATGGAACATTTTGATCACAAGGGTTTGGGGCATTGTGACGACAGAGGTCATGGAGCATGTTGATTTCATTGTGATGACAATAGCATGAAGCATTATGATGATGGGCATGGTGCATTGTGATGACAGGGTTCATGGAGCATTGAGATGACAAGGGCATGGAGCATTGAGATGAGAAAGCCATGGAGTATACTGATGACATGCGTCATGGAGCTTTGTGATGATAAGAGCATGGAGCATTGTGATAACAGGGGTCTTGGAGCATTTTGATGACAAGGGTCATGGAGCCATGTGATGACAAGGCCGTGGAACACTGTGATGGCAGGATTCATGGGGCATTGTGATGACTGTGATAATGGAGCATTGTGATGATAAGGTTATGGAGCATTGGTCTGAATAGTTTCATGGATTATTGTGATGAGATTGGGCATGGAGCATTGTGATGACAAGGGCATGGAACACTGTGATACATGAGTCATGGAGGATTGTAATGACAAGGGCATGGAGCATTGTGATGAGAAGGGCATCGTGCGTTGTGATGACAAGCATCATGGAGCATTGTGATGACAAGGGCATGAAGCAATGTGATGAGAGAGTTCATGGAGCATTGTGATGACAATGGCATGGAGCATTGTGATACCAAGGGTCATGGAGCTTTGTGAAGACCAATGTCATGGAGCATTTTGATGACAAGTTCGTGGTGCATTGTGATGAGAAGAGCATGGAGCATTGTGATGAGAAGTCCATGGAGCATACTGATGACATGCGTCATGGAGCATTGTGATGACAATGTCATGGAGCATTTTGCTTACAGGTGTCTTGGAGCATTGTGATGACAGGGGTCAGGGAGCATTCTGATGACAAGGCTCATGGAGCATTCTGATGACAAGCTTGTGGAGTATTGTGATGACAATGGCATGGAGCATTGTGATGAAAAGTGCATGGAGCATTGTGATGAAAAAGGCATGGAGACTTTTCATGATAGGTATCAAGGACCATTTTGATGACAAGTGTCATGGAGCATTGTGATGACATGTGTATTGTGCATTGTGATGACAAAATTCATGGAGCATTGTGATGACAAGTGCATGGAGTATTGTCATGAAAGGAATCATGGAGCGTTTTGATGACAAGTGTTATGGAAAATTCTGATCACAATGGTTTGGAGCATTGTGATGACAGAGGTCATGGATCACTTTGATTTCAAGGAGCATGGAGCATTGTGATGACAAGGGCATGAAGTATTGTGGTGCCAATGTTCATGGAGGATTCTGAAAGACAATGTTAAAGAAGTATTGTGATGACAAGCACATGGAGCATTGTGATGACAAGTCATGTAGCATTTTGCTGACATAGGCATGGAGCATTGTGATGACAATGGTCATGGTACACTGCGATGACATTTGTCAGAGAGCATTGTGATTAGAGGGGTTATGGAATATTGTGATGACAAATGTCATGGAGCACTGTGATGAGAAGACCATGGATAATTGTGATGATGAGAGTCATGGGGCGTTGTCATGACAAGTGATATGGAACATTTTGATCACAAGTGTTTGGGGCATTGTGATGACAAAGGTCATGGAGCATGTTGATTTCATTGTGATGACAATAGCATGAAGCATTATGATGATGGGCATGGTGCATTGTGATGACAGGGTTCATGGAGCATTGAGATGACAAGGGCATGGAGCATTGAGATGAGAAAGCCATGGAGTATACTGATGACATGCGTCATGGAGCTTTGTGATGATAAGAGCATGGAGCATTGTGATAACAGGGGTCTTGGAGCATTGTGATGACAAGGGTCATGGAGCCTTGTGATGACAAGGCCGTGGAACATTGTGATGTCACGGGTCATGGAGCATAAGTCTGAAATGTTTCATGGATTATTATGATGAGCGTGGACATGGAGCATTGTGATGAAAAGGCCAGGAAAAACTGTGATACATGGGTCATGGAGGATAGTAATGACAAAGCCATGGAGTATTTTGATGAGAAGCGCATCGAGCATTTTGATGACAAGCGTCATGGAGCATTGTGATGCCAAGGGTCATGGAGCTTTGTGATGCCAAAGGTTATTGAGAATTTTGATGACAAGGGCATTGTGCATTGTGATGAGAAGGGCAGGAAGCATTGTGATGACAGAATCAAGGAGCAATTTGATGAAAAGTGTCAAGGAATATTTTGATGACAGAGGTTATGGAACATTGTGATGTCAGGGGTCATGGAGCATTGTGAGGATAAGGGCATGTAGCATTGTGATATCAGGGGCCATGGAACATTGTGATGACAGGGGTGAAGGATTATTGTGATGACTAGTGATGGAACCTTGTGATATCAGTTGTCAGAAAGCATTTTGATGAGAAGTGAATGGAGCATTCTGATGACAAGTTTTATGGAGCATTGTGATGACAATGTTGTAGAGCATTGTGTTGACAAGTGATGGCTTATTGTGATGACATAGGTCATGGAACATTTTGCTGACATGGGCATGGAGCATTGTGATGACAAGGGTCACGGGGCATAGTTCTGACAAAGGAATTGAGCATTGTGATGACATGGGTCAAGGAGCTTTGTGATGAAAAGTTCATGGAGCATTGTGGTGACAAATGCCAAAGAGCCTTGTGATGACGCGAGCATGGACAATTGTGATGACAAAAATCATGAAGCGTTGTTATGACTGGAGTCACGGAACATTGTGATGACAGCCGTCATGGAGCATTGTGATGACAAGGGCATGGAGTATTGTGATGACCAGGTCATGGAATATTGTGAAGACAGGTGTCAGGGAAGATTGTGATGACATATGTCATGCTGCATTGTGATGACAATGGAATGGAACATTTTGATGCCAAGTGTCATGGAGGATTGTGATGACAAAGGTTATGGAGCATTGTGATGACAAGGGCGTCGAGCATTGTGATGAGAAGTCCATGGAGCCTTCTGATGACATGCGTCATTGAGCTTTGTGACGAAAAGGGCATAGAGCATTTTGATTACAGGGGTCTTGGAGCATTGTGATGACAAGTGTCATGGAGCCTTGTGATGACAATACCGTGGAACATTGTGATGGCAGGGATCATGGAGCATTGTTATGACAGGTGTAATGGATCATTGTGATGACAAGGGCATGGATCATTGGTCTGAAATGTTTCATGGAATATTTTGATGAGAGTGGGCATGGAGCATTGTGATGATAAGGGCACGGATCACTGTGATACATGAGTTAGGGAGGATTGTAATGACAAGGGCGTGGAGAATTGTGATTAGAAGGGCATCGTGCATTGTGATGACAAGTGTCATGGAGCATTGTGATGACAACGGCATTGAGCAATGTGATGAGAGGGATCATGGAGCATTGTGATGACAATAGCATGGATCATTGTGATGCCAAGGAACAAGGAGCTTTGTGATGACAAAGGTCATGGAGCATTTTGATGACAAGGGCGTTGTGCATTGTGATGAGAAGGGCATGGAGCTTGCAATGACAGGGGTCATGGAGCATTGCGATTACAAGTGCATGGAGAATTGTGATGACAAGACCATGTAACATTGTGATTAGAAATGTCATGTAGCATTGTTATGAGGAGGACGTGGAGAAATGTGATGACAAGGGACTTGGAGCATTGTGATGATCAGGGAATGGATCATTGTGATGGCAAGACCGTGGAGCATACTGATGAGAAGTCCATGGATTATGTTGATGACGAGTGTCATGGAGCACTCTAATTACAAGAGCCATGGAGCATTGTGATTACAGGTGTCATGGAGCATTTTGATGACAGGTGTCATGGAGCATTGTGATGACACGTGTCATGGAGCATTGTGATGACAAGCTTGTGGAGCATTGTGATGACATATGGATGGAGCATTGTGATGAAAAAGGCATGGAGTCTTTTTATGACAGTGTTCAAGGAGCATTCTGACCACAAATGTCAGGGACCATTGTGATGACAAGTGTATTAAGCATTGTGATGACAATGGTCATGTCACATTGGTATGACAAGGGCATGGAGTATTGTGATGACAGGCATCATGGAGCGTTGTGATGACAAGTGTTATGGAACATTTTGATCACAAGCATTTAGAGCGTTGTGATGAAAGTGGTCATGGATCATTTTGATTTCAAAGAGCATGGAGCATTGTGATGCCAAGATCATGAAGCAATGTGATCCCAGGGTTCATGGAGGATTGTGATGACAAGCACATGGAGCTTTGTGGTGACAAGGTCTTGTAGCATTTTGCTGAAAAAGGCATGGAGCATTGTGATTACAGTAGTCTTGGAGCATTGTGATGAAAAGGGTATGGATCATTGTCATGACATGGTTCAAGTGCATACTGATGGCAAGTGCCAGGGAGCATTGTGATGACAAGTGTATTGTACATTGTGATGAAAAAGATCATGGAGCATTGTGATGACAAGGGCATGGAGTGTTGTGATGACAGGCATAATGGAGCATTGTGATGACAAGTGTTATGGAACATTGTGATGACAAGGGTTTGGATCATTGTGATGAAAGAGTTCATGGATCATTTTGATTTCAAGGAGCATGGAGCATTGTGATGACAGGGGGATGAAGCAATGTGATCCCAAGTTCCATGGAGGATTGTGATGACAATTGCATGGAGCATTGTGATGACAAGGTCATGTAGCATTTTTCTGACAAAGGCATGGAGCATTGTGATAAAAGGGGTGATGGAGCACTGTGATGACAAGGGTCATGGGGAAGTGTTATGACAAGGCCATGGAATATTGTGATGCCAGGGGTCATGGGGCATTTTTATGACAGGGGCAATGGAGCATTGTGATGACAAGGGCATGGAACATTGGTCTGAAAAATTTCATGGATTATTGTATTGAGAGTGGGCATGGAGCACTGTGATGAAAAGGGCACGGAACACTGTGATACATGGTTCATGGAGCATTGTAATGAGAAGGGCATGAAGCATTGTGATGAGAAGTGCATCAAGCATTGTGATGACAAGCGTCATGGAGCTTTGTGATGAAAAGGGCATGGAGCAATGTGATAAGAGGGTTCATGGAGCATTGTGAAGACAATGGCATGGAGCATTGTGATGCCAAGTGTCATGGAGGTTTGTGAGGACAAAGGTCATGGAGCATTTTGATGACAAGTGTGTGGTGCACAGTGATGAGAAGGGGAGGGAGCTTTGTGATGACAGGGTCATGGAGCAATTTGATGAAAAGGGTCATGGAATATTTGCATGACAAGTGTTATGGAACATTGTGAGGTCAGGAGTGATGGAGCATTGTGACGATAAAGGCATGTAGCATTGTGATGACAGGGGTCATGGAGCTTTGTGATCACAAGGGCATGGAGCATTGTCATTACAGGGGTCTTGGAGCATTGTAATGAAAATGGCATGGATCATTGTGAGGAAATAACAGGGAGCCTTGTCATGACAGGGTTCAAGGAGCATACTGACGACAAGTGTCAGGGAGCATTGTGATGACAAGTGTATTGAGCATTGTGATGACAAAGGCATGGAGCATTGTGATGAGAACACCAATGATAATTGTGATGAGGAGCATCATGGGGCGTTGTGATGACAAGTGTTATGGAACATTGTGATCACAAGGTTTTGGAGCATTATGATGACAGCGGTCTTGGTGCATTTTGATTTCATTGTGATGGCAATAGCATGAAGCATTATGATGAAGGGCATGGTGCATTTTGATGACAGGGTTCATGGAGAATTGAGATGAAAAGTGGCATGCAGCTTTGTGATTACATGGGTCTTGAACCATTGTTATGAAAAGGACATGGAGCATTGTGATGAGAAAGCCATGGAGCATACTGATGACATGCGTCATGCAGCTTTGTGATGATAAGGGCATGGAGGATTGTGATAACAGGGGTCTTGGAGCATTGTGATGACAAGGGTCATGGAGCCTTGTGATGACAAGGCCGTGGAACATTGTGATGTCAGGGGTCATGGAGCATAAGTCTGAAATGTTTCATGGATTATTATGATGAGCGTGGACATGGAGCATTGTGATGAAAAGGCCACGGAACACTGTGATACATGGGTCATGGAGGTTTGTAATGCCAAAGCCATGGAGTATTTTGATGAGAAGGGCATCGAGCATTGTGATGACAAGCGTCATGGAGCATTGTGATGCCAAGGGTCCTGGAGCTTTGTGATGACAAAGGTTATGGAGCATTTTGATGACAAGGGCGTTGTGCATTGTGATGAGAAGGGCAGGAAGCATTGTGATGACAGGATCAAGGAGCAATTTGATGAAAAGTGTCAAGGAATATTTTGATGACAGAGGTTATGGAACATTGTGATGTCAGGGTTCATGGAGCACTGTGAAGATAAGGGTATGTAGCATTCTGATGACAGGGGTCATGGAACAGTGTGATGACAGGGGTGAGGGATTATTGTGATGACTAGTGATGGAACCTTGTGATATCAGTTGTCAGAGAGCATTATGATGAGAAGTGAATGGAGCATTGTGATGACAATGTTGTAGAGCATTGTGTTGACAAGCACATGGCTTATTGTGATGAAATGGTTCATGGAGCGTTTTGCTGACATGGGCATGTAGCATTGTGATGATAAGGGCATCGTGCGTTGTGATGACAAGCGTCATGGAGCGTTGTGATGACAAGGGCAAGGAGCAATGTGATGAGAGGGTTCATGGAGCATTGTGATGACAATGGCATGGAGCATTGTGATACCAAGGGTCATGGAGCTTTGTGATGACCAATGACTTGGAGCATTTTGATGACAAGGTCGTGGTGCATTGTGATGAGAAAGGCCTGGAGCATTCTGATGAGAAGTCCATGGAGCATACTGATGACATGTGTCATGGAGCTTTTTTTTTTTTTTTTTTTTTTTTTTTTCTTTTTGCGGTATGCGGGCCTCTCACTCTTGTGGCCTCTCCCGTTGCGGAGCACAGGCTCCGGATGCGCAGGCCCAGCAGCCATGGCTCACGGGCCCAGCCGCTCCGCGGCATATGGGATCCTCCCAGACTGGGGCACGAACCCGCATCCCCTGCATCGGCAGGTGGACTCTCAACCACTGCGCCACCAGGGAGGCCCTGTCATGGAGCTTTTTGATGACAACGTCATGGAGCATTTTGATTACAGGTGTCTTGGAGCATTGTGATGAAAAGGGCATGGATCTTTGTGATGAAAAAGGCATGGAGCCTTGTCATGACAGGGTTCAAGGAGCATACTGATGAAAAGTGGCAGGGAGCATTGTGATGACAAGTGTATTGAGCATTGTGATGACAATGTTCATGGAGCATTGTGATGAGAAGACCATGGATAATTGTAATGACGAGCATCATGGGGCGATGAGATAACAAATGTTATGGAACATTCTGATCACAACGGTTTGGAGCATTGTGAAGACAGAGGTAATGGAGCATTTTGATTTCATTGTGATGACAATAGCATGAAGCATTATGATGATGGGCTTGGTGCATTGTGATGACAATGTTCAAGGAGTTTTGAAATGAAAAAGGGCATGGAGCATTGGTCTGACAAGTTTCATGGATTATTGTGATGACAGTGGGCATGGCGCATTGTGATAACAAGGGCATGGAACATTGTGATGACAAGGTCACGGAATATTGTGAAGACAGGTTTCAGGGAGCATTGTGATGCCATATGTCATGGTCCATTGTGATGACAATGGGATGAAGCACTGTAATGCCATATGTCATGGAGGATTGTGATGACAAAGGTAATGAAGCATTGTGATGACAAGGGCTAGGAGCATTGTGATGACAAGGGTCATGGAGCATTGGGCTGATAAAGGAATGGAGCATTGTGATGATATGGGTCAAGGAGCTTAGTGATGAAAAGTTCATGGAGCATTGTGGTGACAAATGTCACAGAGCCTTGTGATGACGAGGGCATGGACCATTGTGATGACAAAAGTCATGAAGCATTGTGATGACTGGAGTCATGGAACATTGTGATGACAGCGGTCATGGAGCATTGTGATGACAAGGGCATGGAGTATTGTGATGAGAAGTTCATGGAGTATTGTGATGACAGATGTCAGGGAGCATTGTGATGACATATGTCATGCTCCAGTGTGATGACAATGAATGGAGCATTGTGATGCCAAGTGTCATGGAGGATTGTGATATCAAATGTTATGGAGCATTGTGATGACAGGGGCTTCGATCAATGTGATGAGAAGGCCATGGAGCCTTCTGATGACATGCGTCATGGAACTTTGTGATGAAAAGGGCATGGAGCATTGTGATTACAGGGGTCTTGGAGCATTGTGATGACAAGTGTCATGGAGCCTTGTGAAGACAAGACCGTGCAACATTGTGATGGCAGGGATCATGGAGTATTGTTATGACATATGTAATGGAGCATTGTGATGACAAGGGCATGGATCATTGGTCTGAAATGTTTCATGGATTATATTGATGAGAGTGGGCATGGAGCATTGTGATGACAAGGTCACGGATCACTGTGATACATGAGTCAGGGAGGATTGTAATGACAAGGGCGTGGAGAATTGTGTTGAGAAGTGAATCGAGTATGTTGAAGACAGGTGTCATGGAGCATGGTGACGACAAAGGCATTGAGCAATGTGATGAGAGGGTTCATGGATCATTGTGATGACAATAGCATGGAGCATTGTGATGCCAAGGATCAAGGAGCTTTGTGATGACAAAGGTCATGGAGCATTTTAATGACAAGGGCGTGGTGCATTGTGATGAGAAGGGCATGGAGCATTTTTCTGACAAAGGCATGGAGCATTGTGATGACAAGGGTGATGGAGCACTGTGAAGACAAGCGTCACGGAGCATTGTGATTAAAAGGGACATGGAACATTGGGATGACATGAGCATGGATCTTGTGATGACAAGTGTCATGGAGTATTTTGATGACAAGAGTCCAGGATCATTGTGTTGTCAGGGGTCATGGAGCATTGTGATTACTGTGGTCATGGAGCATTGTGATGACAGGCGTCAAGGAGCATTGTGATGAGAAGGTCATGGAGCATTGAGCTGAAAATATTCATGGAGTATTGAGATGACAAGGGAGTGGAGCATTTTGATGACAATGTCCTGGATCATTTTTATGAGCGGACCATGGAGCCTTGTGATGACAATTATCAAGGAGCATTCTCACTAAAAGAGGCGTGGGGCATTGTGATTACAGGGTTCTTGGAGCATTGTGATGACAAGTGCTAATATCATTGTGAGGAGAAGGCCATGGAGCATTCTGATTACATGCATCATGGAGCTTTGTGATGACAAGGACATGGGACATTGTGATTACAGGGGCCTTGGAGTACTGTGATGAAAAGGGCATGGATCATTGTGATGAAAAAAGCATGGAGCATTGTCATGACAGGGTTCAAGGAGCATACTGACGACAAGTGTCAGGCAACATTGTGATGACAAGTGTATTGAGCACTGTGATGACAAAGTTTATGGAGCATTGTGATGAGAAGACCATTGATTACTGTGATGACGAGCGTCATTCGGCAATGTGATGACAAGTGTTATGGAACACTGTGATCACTAGTGTTTGGAGTATGGTAATGATAGAGGTCATGGAGCATTTTGATTTCATTGTGATGACAATATCATGAAGCATTATTATGATGGGCATGGTGCATTGCGATGACAGGGTTCATGGAGCATTGAGATGAAAAGCGGCAAGGAGCATTGTGATTATAGCGGTCTTGGAGCATTGTGATGAGAAGGCCATGGAGCATTATGATGAGAAGACCATGGATCATAGTGATGACATGCGTCATGGATCTTTGTGATGACAAGGGCATGGAGCATTGTGATTACAGGGGTCTTGGAGCATTGTGATGACAAGGGTCATGGAGCCATGTGTTGACAAGGCCGTGGAACACTGTGATGGCAGGGTTCATGGAGCATTGTTATGACAGTGATAATGGAGCATTGTGATGATAAGGTTATGGAGCATTGGTCTGAAAAGTTTCACGGATTATTGTGATGAGATTGGGCATGGAGCATTGTGATGACAAGGGCACGGAACACTGTGATACATGAGTCATGGAGGATTGTAATGACAAGGGCATGGAGCATTGTGATGAGAAGGGCATCATGCGTTGTGATGACAAGCGTCATGGAGCGTTGTGATGACAAGGGCATGGATCAATGTGATGAGAGGGTTCATGGAGCATTGTGATGACAATGGCATGGAGCACTGTTAAACCAAGGGTCGTGGAGCTTTGTGATGACCAATGTCATGGAGCATTTTGATGACAAGTTCGTGGTGCATTGTGATGAGAAGGGCATGGAGCATTGTGATGAGAAGGCCATGGAGCATACTGATGACATGCGTCATGGAGCTTTGTGATGAAAACGTCATGGAGCATTTTGATTACAGGTGTCTTGGAGCATTGTGCTGAAAAGGGCATGGATCATTGTGATGAAAAAGGCATGGAGCATTGTCATGATACGGTTCAAGTGCATACTGATGGCAAGTGCCAGGGAGCATTGTGATGACGAGTGTATTGTGCATTGTGATGACAAAGGTCACGGAGCATTGTGATGACAAGGGGATGGAGTATTGTGATGACAGGCATCATGGAGCATTGTGATGACAAGTGTTATGGAACATTGTGATCACAAGGGTTTGGATCATTGTGATGACAGAGTTCATGGATCATTTTGATTTCAAGGAGCATGGAGCATTGTGATCACAAGTGCATGAAGCAATGTGATCCCAAGGTTCATGGAGGATTGTGATGACAAGCGCATGGAGCATTGTGATGACAAGTTCATGTAGCATTTTTCTGACAAATGAATGGAGCATTGTGAAGACAAATGTGATGGAGCACTGTGATGACAAGCGTCAAGGAGCATTGTGATTACAGGGGACATGGAACATTGGGATGACAAGGGCATGGACCTTTTGATGAAAATTGTCATGGAGTATTTTGATGACAAGTGTCCAGGATAATTGTGTTGTCAGGGGTCATGGAACATTGTGATTACTGTGGTCATGGAGCATTGTGATGACAGGCGTCATGGAGCATTGTGAGGAGAAGGTCATGGAGCATTGAGTTGAAAATATTCATGGAGCATTGAGATGACAAGGGAATGGATCATTTTGTTGACCACGTCCTGGAGCATTGTGATGAGTGGACCATGGAGCCTTGTGATGACAATTTTCATGGAGCGTTCTCACTAAAATAAGCATGGGGCATTGTGATTCCAGTGGTCTTGGAGCATTGTGATGACAAGTGCTAATAGCATTGTGATGAGAAGTCCATGGAGCATTCTGATAACATGCATCATGGAGCTTTGTGATGAAGAGGGAATGGGATATTGTGATTACAGGGGTCTTGGTGTACTGTGATGGAAAGGGCATGGATCATTGTGATGAAAAAGGCATGGAGCCTTGTTATGACAGGGTTCAAGGAGCATACAGACGACAAGTGTCAGGCAACATTGTGATGACAAGTGTATTGAGCATTGTAATGACAATATTTATGGAGCATTGTGAAGAGAAGGCCATTGATAATTGTGTTGACGAGCGTCATTGGGCATTGTGATGACAAGTGTTATGGAACACTGTGATCACTAGGGTTTGGAGCATGGTAATGACAGAGGTCATGGAGCATTGTGATTTCATTGTGATGACAATAGCATGAAGCATTATGATGATGGGCATGGTGCATTGTGATGACAGGGTTCATGGAGCATTGAGATGAAAAGCGTCAAGGAGCATTGTGATTATAGTGGTCTTGGAGCATTGTGATGAGAAGGCCATGGAGCATTATGATGAGAAGACCATGGAGCATAGTGATGACATGCGTCATGGAGCATTGTGATGACATGGGTCACGGGGCATTGTGCTGACAAAGGAATGGAGCATTGTGATGACATGGGTCAAGGAGTTTTGTGATGAAAAGATCATGGAGCATTGTGGTGACAAATGTCACAGAGCCTTGTGATGACGAGGGCATGGACCATTGTGATGACAAAATTCATGAAGCATTGTGATGACTGGAGTCACGGAACATTGTGATGACAGCGGTCATGGAGCATTGTGATGACAAGGGCATGGAGTATTGTGATGACAAGTTCATGGAATATTGTGAAGACAGTTGTCAGGGAGCATTGTGATGACATATGTCATGCTCCATTGTGATGACAATGGAATGGAACATTGTGATGCCAAGTGTCATGGAGGATTGTGATGACAAAGGTTATGGAGCATTATGATGACAAGGGCGTCGAGCAATGTGATGAGAAGTCCATGGTGCATTCTGATGACATGCGTCATGGAGCTTTGTGATGAAGAGGGCATGGGACATTGTGATTACAGGGGTCTTGGAGTACTGTGATGAAAAGGGCATGGATCATTGTGATGAAAAAGGCATGGAGCCTTGTTATGACAGTGTTCAAGGAGCATACTGACGACAAGTGTCAGGCAACATTGTGATGACAAGTGTATAGAGCATTCTGATGACAAAGTTTATGGAGCATTGTGAAGAGAAGACCATTGATAATTGTGTTGACGAGCGACATTGGGCATTGTGATGACAAGTGTTATGGAACACTGTGATCACTAGGGTTTGGAGCACGGTAATGACAGAGGTCATGGAGCATTTTGATTGCATTGTGATGACAATAGCATGAAGCATTATGATGATGGGCATGGTGCATTGTGATGACAGGGTTCATGGAGCATTGAGATGAAAAGCGGCAAGGAGCATTGTGATTATACAGGTCTTGGAGAATTGTGATGAGATGGCCATGGAGCATTATGATGAGAAGACCATGGAGCATAGTGATGTCATGCGTCATGGAGCTTTCTCATGACAAGGGCATGGAGAATTGTGATTACCGGGCTCTTGGAGCATTGTGATGACAAGGGTCATGGAGCCATGTGATGACAAGGCCCTGGAACACTGTGATGGCAGGATTCATGGGGCATTGTGATGACTGTGATAATGGAGCATTGTGATGATAAGGTTATGGAGCATTGGTCTGAAAAGTTTCATGGATTATTGTGATGAGATTGGGCATGGAGCATTGTGATGACAAGGGCATGGAACACTGTGCTACATGGGTCATGGAGGGTTGTAATGATTAGGGCATGGAGCATTGTGATGAGAAGGGCATCGTGTGTTGTGATGACAAGCATCATGGAGCATTGTGATGAAAGGGCATGAAGCAATGTGATGAGAGAGTTCATGGAGCATTGTGATGACAATGGCATGGAGCATTGTGATACCAAGGGTCATGGAGCTTTGTGAAGACCAATGTCATGGAGCATTTTGATGACAAGTTCGTGGTGCATTGTGATGAGAAGAGCATGGAGCATTGTGATGAGAAGTCCATGGAGCTTACTGATGACATGCGTCATGGAGCATTGTGATGACAATGTCATGGAGCATTTTGCTTACAGGTGTCTTGGAGCACTGTGATGACAGGGGTCATGGAGCATTCTGATGACAAGGCTCATGGAGCATTCTGATGACAAGCTTGTGGAGTATTGTGATGACAATGGCATGGAGCATTGTGATGACAAGGGCATGGAACACTGTGATACATGGGTCACGGAGGATTTTAATGACTAGGGCATGGAGCATTGTGATGAGAAGGGCATCGTGCGTTGTGATGACAAGCATCATGGAGCATTGTGATGACAAGGGCATGAAGCAATGTGATGAGAGAGTTCATGGAGCATTGTGATGACAATGGCATGGAGCATTGTGATACCAAGGGTCATGGAGCTTTGTGAAGACCAATGTCATGGAGCATTTTGATGACAAGTTCGTGGTGCATTGTGATGAGAAGAGCATGGAGCATTGTGATGAGAAGTCCATGGAGCATACTGATGACATGCGTCATGGAGCATTGTGATGACAATGTCATGGAGCATTTTGCTTACAGGTGTCTTGGAGCATTGTGATGTCAGGGGTCATGGAGCATTCTGATGACAAGGCTCATGGAGCATTCTGATGACAAGCTTGTGGAGTATTGTGATGACCATGGCATGGAGCATTGTGATGAAAAGGGCATGGAGCATTGTGATGAAAAAGGCATGGAGACTTTTCATGATAGGTTTCAAGGACCATTTTGATGACAAGTGTCATGGAGCATTGTGATGACTTGTGTATTGAGCATTGTGATGACAAAATTCATGGAGCATTGTGATGACAAGTGCATGGAGTATTGTCATGAAAGGTATCATGGAGCGTTTTGATGACAAGTGTTATGGAAAATTCTGATCACAAGGGTTTGGAGCATTGTGATGACAGAGGTCATGGATCACTTTGATTTCAAGGAGCATGGAGCATTGTGATGACAAGGGCATGAAGTATTGTGATGCCAATGTTCATGGAGGATTCTGAAAGACAATGGTAAAGAAGTATTGTGATGACAAGCACATGGAGCATTGTGATGACAAGTCATGTAGCATTTTGCTGACATAGGCATGGAGCATTGTGATGACAAGGGTCATGGTACACTGCGATGACAATTGTCAGAGAGCATTGTGATTAGAGGGGTTATGGAACATTGTGATGACAAATGTCATGGAGCATTGTGATGAGAAGACCATGGATAATTGTGATGATGAGAGTCATGGGGCGTTGTCATGACAAGTGATATGGAACATTTTGATCACAAGGGTTTGGGGCATTGTGACGACAGAGGTCATGGAGCATGTTGATTTCATTGTGATGACAATAGCATGAAGCATTATGATGATGGGCATGGTGCATTGTGATGACAGGGTTCATGGAGCATTGAGATGACAAGGGCATGGAGCATTGAGATGAGAAAGCCATGGAGTATACTGATGACATGCGTCATGGAGCTTTGTGATGATAAGAGCATGGAGCATTGTGATAACAGGGGTCTTGGAGCATTTTGATGACAAGGGTCATGGAGCCATGTGATGACAAGGCCGTGGAACACTGTGATGGCAGGATTCATGGGGCATTGTGATGACTGTGATAATGGAGCATTGTGATGATAAGGTTATGGAGCATTGGTCTGAATAGTTTCATGGATTATTGTGATGAGATTGGGCATGGAGCATTGTGATGACAAGGGCATGGAACACTGTGATACATGAGTCATGGAGGATTGTAATGACAAGGGCATGGAGCATTGTGATGAGAAGGGCATCGTGCGTTGTGATGACAAGCATCATGGAGCATTGTGATGACAAGGGCATGAAGCAATGTGATGAGAGAGTTCATGGAGCATTGTGATGACAATGGCATGGAGCATTGTGATACCAAGGGTCATGGAGCTTTGTGAAGACCAATGTCATGGAGCATTTTGATGACAAGTTCGTGGTGCATTGTGATGAGAAGAGCATGGAGCATTGTGATGAGAAGTCCATGGAGCATACTGATGACATGCGTCATGGAGCATTGTGATGACAATGTCATGGAGCATTTTGCTTACAGGTGTCTTGGAGCATTGTGATGACAGGGGTCAGGGAGCATTCTGATGACAAGGCTCATGGAGCATTCTGATGACAAGCTTGTGGAGTATTGTGATGACAATGGCATGGAGCATTGTGATGAAAAGTGCATGGAGCATTGTGATGAAAAAGGCATGGAGACTTTTCATGATAGGTATCAAGGACCATTTTGATGACAAGTGTCATGGAGCATTGTGATGACATGTGTATTGTGCATTGTGATGACAAAATTCATGGAGCATTGTGATGACAAGTGCATGGAGTATTGTCATGAAAGGAATCATGGAGCGTTTTGATGACAAGTGTTATGGAAAATTCTGATCACAATGGTTTGGAGCATTGTGATGACAGAGGTCATGGATCACTTTGATTTCAAGGAGCATGGAGCATTGTGATGACAAGGGCATGAAGTATTGTGGTGCCAATGTTCATGGAGGATTCTGAAAGACAATGTTAAAGAAGTATTGTGATGACAAGCACATGGAGCATTGTGATGACAAGTCATGTAGCATTTTGCTGACATAGGCATGGAGCATTGTGATGACAATGGTCATGGTACACTGCGATGACATTTGTCAGAGAGCATTGTGATTAGAGGGGTTATGGAATATTGTGATGACAAATGTCATGGAGCACTGTGATGAGAAGACCATGGATAATTGTGATGATGAGAGTCATGGGGCGTTGTCATGACAAGTGATATGGAACATTTTGATCACAAGTGTTTGGGGCATTGTGATGACAAAGGTCATGGAGCATGTTGATTTCATTGTGATGACAATAGCATGAAGCATTATGATGATGGGCATGGTGCATTGTGATGACAGGGTTCATGGAGCATTGAGATGACAAGGGCATGGAGCATTGAGATGAGAAAGCCATGGAGTATACTGATGACATGCGTCATGGAGCTTTGTGATGATAAGAGCATGGAGCATTGTGATAACAGGGGTCTTGGAGCATTGTGATGACAAGGGTCATGGAGCCTTGTGATGACAAGGCCGTGGAACATTGTGATGTCACGGGTCATGGAGCATAAGTCTGAAATGTTTCATGGATTATTATGATGAGCGTGGACATGGAGCATTGTGATGAAAAGGCCAGGAAAAACTGTGATACATGGGTCATGGAGGATAGTAATGACAAAGCCATGGAGTATTTTGATGAGAAGCGCATCGAGCATTTTGATGACAAGCGTCATGGAGCATTGTGATGACAAGGCCCTGGAACACTGTGATGGCAGGATTCATGGGGCATTGTGATGACTGTGATAATGGAGCATTGTGATGATAAGGTTATGGAGCATTGGTCTGAAAAGTTTCATGGATTATTGTGATGAGATTGGGCATGGAGCATTGTGATGACAAGGGCATGGAACACTGTGCTACATGGGTCATGGAGGGTTGTAATGATTAGGGCATGGAGCATTGTGATGAGAAGGGCATCGTGTGTTGTGATGACAAGCATCATGGAGCATTGTGATGAAAGGGCATGAAGCAATGTGATGAGAGAGTTCATGGAGCATTGTGATGACAATGGCATGGAGCATTGTGATACCAAGGGTCATGGAGCTTTGTGAAGACCAATGTCATGGAGCATTTTGATGACAAGTTCGTGGTGCATTGTGATGAGAAGAGCATGGAGCATTGTGATGAGAAGTCCATGGAGCTTACTGATGACATGCGTCATGGAGCATTGTGATGACAATGTCATGGAGCATTTTGCTTACAGGTGTCTTGGAGCACTGTGATGACAGGGGTCATGGAGCATTCTGATGACAAGGCTCATGGAGCATTCTGATGACAAGCTTGTGGAGTATTGTGATGACAATGGCATGGAGCATTGTGATGACAAGGGCATGGAACACTGTGATACATGGGTCACGGAGGATTTTAATGACTAGGGCATGGAGCATTGTGATGAGAAGGGCATCGTGCGTTGTGATGACAAGCATCATGGAGCATTGTGATGACAAGGGCATGAAGCAATGTGATGAGAGAGTTCATGGAGCATTGTGATGACAATGGCATGGAGCATTGTGATACCAAGGGTCATGGAGCTTTGTGAAGACCAATGTCATGGAGCATTTTGATGACAAGTTCGTGGTGCATTGTGATGAGAAGAGCATGGAGCATTGTGATGAGAAGTCCATGGAGCATACTGATGACATGCGTCATGGAGCATTGTGATGACAATGTCATGGAGCATTTTGCTTACAGGTGTCTTGGAGCATTGTGATGTCAGGGGTCATGGAGCATTCTGATGACAAGGCTCATGGAGCATTCTGATGACAAGCTTGTGGAGTATTGTGATGACCATGGCATGGAGCATTGTGATGAAAAGGGCATGGAGCATTGTGATGAAAAAGGCATGGAGATGGGCCTCCCTGGTGGCGCAGTGGTTGGGAGTCCGCCTGCCGATGCAGGGGATACGGGTTCGTGCCCCGGTCTGGGAGGATCCCATATGCCGCGGAGCGGCTGGGCCCGTGAGCCATGGCCGCTGGGCCTGCGCGTCCGGAGCCTGTGCTCCGCGACGGGAGAGGCCGCGGCAGTGAGAGGCCCGCATACCACAAAAAGAAAAAAAAAAAAAAAAAAAAAAAAAAAAAAAAAAAAAAAGGCATGGAGACTTTTCATGATAGGTTTCAAGGACCATTTTGATGACAAGTGTCATGGAGCATTGTGATGACTTGTGTATTGAGCATTGTGATGACAAAATTCATGGAGCATTGTGATGACAAGTGCATGGAGTATTGTCATGAAAGGTATCATGGAGCGTTTTGATGACAAGTGTTATGGAAAATTCTGATCACAAGGGTTTGGAGCATTGTGATGACAGAGGTCATGGATCACTTTGATTTCAAGGAGCATGGAGCATTGTGATGACAAGGGCATGAAGTATTGTGATGCCAATGTTCATGGAGGATTCTGAAAGACAATGGTAAAGAAGTATTGTGATGACAAGCACATGGAGCATTGTGATGACAAGTCATGTAGCATTTTGCTGACATAGGCATGGAGCATTGTGATGACAAGGGTCATGGTACACTGCGATGACAATTGTCAGAGAGCATTGTGATTAGAGGGGTTATGGAACATTGTGATGACAAATGTCATGGAGCATTGTGATGAGAAGACCATGGATAATTGTGATGATGAGAGTCATGGGGCGTTGTCATGACAAGTGATATGGAACATTTTGATCACAAGGGTTTGGGGCATTGTGACGACAGAGGTCATGGAGCATGTTGATTTCATTGTGATGACAATAGCATGAAGCATTATGATGATGGGCATGGTGCATTGTGATGACAGGGTTCATGGAGCATTGAGATGACAAGGGCATGGAGCATTGAGATGAGAAAGCCATGGAGTATACTGATGACATGCGTCATGGAGCTTTGTGATGATAAGAGCATGGAGCATTGTGATAACAGGGGTCTTGGAGCATTTTGATGACAAGGGTCATGGAGCCATGTGATGACAAGGCCGTGGAACACTGTGATGGCAGGATTCATGGGGCATTGTGATGACTGTGATAATGGAGCATTGTGATGATAAGGTTATGGAGCATTGGTCTGAATAGTTTCATGGATTATTGTGATGAGATTGGGCATGGAGCATTGTGATGACAAGGGCATGGAACACTGTGATACATGAGTCATGGAGGATTGTAATGACAAGGGCATGGAGCATTGTGATGAGAAGGGCATCGTGCGTTGTGATGACAAGCATCATGGAGCATTGTGATGACAAGGGCATGAAGCAATGTGATGAGAGAGTTCATGGAGCATTGTGATGACAATGGCATGGAGCATTGTGATACCAAGGGTCATGGAGCTTTGTGAAGACCAATGTCATGGAGCATTTTGATGACAAGTTCGTGGTGCATTGTGATGAGAAGAGCATGGAGCATTGTGATGAGAAGTCCATGGAGCATACTGATGACATGCGTCATGGAGCATTGTGATGACAATGTCATGGAGCATTTTGCTTACAGGTGTCTTGGAGCATTGTGATGACAGGGGTCAGGGAGCATTCTGATGACAAGGCTCATGGAGCATTCTGATGACAAGCTTGTGGAGTATTGTGATGACAATGGCATGGAGCATTGTGATGAAAAGTGCATGGAGCATTGTGATGAAAAAGGCATGGAGACTTTTCATGATAGGTATCAAGGACCATTTTGATGACAAGTGTCATGGAGCATTGTGATGACATGTGTATTGTGCATTGTGATGACAAAATTCATGGAGCATTGTGATGACAAGTGCATGGAGTATTGTCATGAAAGGAATCATGGAGCGTTTTGATGACAAGTGTTATGGAAAATTCTGATCACAATGGTTTGGAGCATTGTGATGACAGAGGTCATGGATCACTTTGATTTCAAGGAGCATGGAGCATTGTGATGACAAGGGCATGAAGTATTGTGGTGCCAATGTTCATGGAGGATTCTGAAAGACAATGTTAAAGAAGTATTGTGATGACAAGCACATGGAGCATTGTGATGACAAGTCATGTAGCATTTTGCTGACATAGGCATGGAGCATTGTGATGACAATGGTCATGGTACACTGCGATGACATTTGTCAGAGAGCATTGTGATTAGAGGGGTTATGGAATATTGTGATGACAAATGTCATGGAGCACTGTGATGAGAAGACCATGGATAATTGTGATGATGAGAGTCATGGGGCGTTGTCATGACAAGTGATATGGAACATTTTGATCACAAGTGTTTGGGGCATTGTGATGACAAAGGTCATGGAGCATGTTGATTTCATTGTGATGACAATAGCATGAAGCATTATGATGATGGGCATGGTGCATTGTGATGACAGGGTTCATGGAGCATTGAGATGACAAGGGCATGGAGCATTGAGATGAGAAAGCCATGGAGTATACTGATGACATGCGTCATGGAGCTTTGTGATGATAAGAGCATGGAGCATTGTGATAACAGGGGTCTTGGAGCATTGTGATGACAAGGGTCATGGAGCCTTGTGATGACAAGGCCGTGGAACATTGTGATGTCACGGGTCATGGAGCATAAGTCTGAAATGTTTCATGGATTATTATGATGAGCGTGGACATGGAGCATTGTGATGAAAAGGCCAGGAAAAACTGTGATACATGGGTCATGGAGGATAGTAATGACAAAGCCATGGAGTATTTTGATGAGAAGCGCATCGAGCATTTTGATGACAAGCGTCATGGAGCATTGTGATGCCAAGGGTCATGGAGCTTTGTGATGCCAAAGGTTATTGAGAATTTTGATGACAAGGGCATTGTGCATTGTGATGAGAAGGGCAGGAAGCATTGTGATGACAGAATCAAGGAGCAATTTGATGAAAAGTGTCAAGGAATATTTTGATGACAGAGGTTATGGAACATTGTGATGTCAGGGGTCATGGAGCATTGTGAGGATAAGGGCATGTAGCATTGTGATATCAGGGGCCATGGAACATTGTGATGACAGGGGTGAAGGATTATTGTGATGACTAGTGATGGAACCTTGTGATATCAGTTGTCAGAAAGCATTTTGATGAGAAGTGAATGGAGCATTCTGATGACAAGTTTTATGGAGCATTGTGATGACAATGTTGTAGAGCATTGTGTTGACAAGTGATGGCTTATTGTGATGACATAGGTCATGGAACATTTTGCTGACATGGGCATGGAGCATTGTGATGACAAGGGTCACGGGGCATAGTTCTGACAAAGGAATTGAGCATTGTGATGACATGGGTCAAGGAGCTTTGTGATGAAAAGTTCATGGAGCATTGTGGTGACAAATGCCAAAGAGCCTTGTGATGACGCGAGCATGGACAATTGTGATGACAAAAATCATGAAGCGTTGTTATGACTGGAGTCACGGAACATTGTGATGACAGCCGTCATGGAGCATTGTGATGACAAGGGCATGGAGTATTGTGATGACCAGGTCATGGAATATTGTGAAGACAGGTGTCAGGGAAGATTGTGATGACATATGTCATGCTGCATTGTGATGACAATGGAATGGAACATTTTGATGCCAAGTGTCATGGAGGATTGTGATGACAAAGGTTATGGAGCATTGTGATGACAAGGGCATCGAGCATTGTGATGAGAAGTCCATGGAGCCTTCTGATGACATGCGTCATTGAGCTTTGTGACGAAAAGGGCATAGAGCATTTTGATTACAGGGGTCTTGGAGCATTGTGATGACAAGTGTCATGGAGCCTTGTGATGACAATACCGTGGAACATTGTGATGGCAGGGATCATGGAGCATTGTTATGACAGGTGTAATGGATCATTGTGATGACAAGGGCATGGATCATTGGTCTGAAATGTTTCATGGAATATTTTGATGAGAGTGGGCATGGAGCATTGTGATGATAAGGGCACGGATCACTGTGATACATGAGTTAGGGAGGATTGTAATGACAAGGGCGTGGAGAATTGTGATTAGAAGGGCATCGTGCATTGTGATGACAAGTGTCATGGAGCATTGTGATGACAACGGCATTGAGCAATGTGATGAGAGGGATCATGGAGCATTGTGATGACAATAGCATGGATCATTGTGATGCCAAGGAACAAGGAGCTTTGTGATGACAAAGGTCATGGAGCATTTTGATGACAAGGGCGTTGTGCATTGTGATGAGAAGGGCATGGAGCTTGCAATGACAGGGGTCATGGAGCATTGCGATTACAAGTGCATGGAGAATTGTGATGACAAGACCATGTAACATTGTGATTAGAAATGTCATGTAGCATTGTTATGAGGAGGACGTGGAGAAATGTGATGACAAGGGACTTGGAGCATTGTGATGATCAGGGAATGGATCATTGTGATGGCAAGACCGTGGAGCATACTGATGAGAAGTCCATGGATTATGTTGATGACGAGTGTCATGGAGCACTCTAATTACAAGAGCCATGGAGCATTGTGATTACAGGTGTCATGGAGCATTTTGATGACAGGTGTCATGGAGCATTGTGATGACACGTGTCATGGAGCATTGTGATGACAAGCTTGTGGAGCATTGTGATGACATATGGATGGAGCATTGTGATGAAAAAGGCATGGAGTCTTTTTATGACAGTGTTCAAGGAGCATTCTGACCACAAATGTCAGGGACCATTGTGATGACAAGTGTATTAAGCATTGTGATGACAATGGTCATGTCACATTGGTATGACAAGGGCATGGAGTATTGTGATGACAGGCATCATGGAGCGTTGTGATGACAAGTGTTATGGAACATTTTGATCACAAGCATTTAGAGCGTTGTGATGAAAGTGGTCATGGATCATTTTGATTTCAAAGAGCATGGAGCATTGTGATGCCAAGATCATGAAGCAATGTGATCCCAGGGTTCATGGAGGATTGTGATGACAAGCACATGGAGCTTTGTGGTGACAAGGTCTTGTAGCATTTTGCTGAAAAAGGCATGGAGCATTGTGATTACAGTAGTCTTGGAGCATTGTGATGAAAAGGGTATGGATCATTGTCATGACATGGTTCAAGTGCATACTGATGGCAAGTGCCAGGGAGCATTGTGATGACAAGTGTATTGTACATTGTGATGAAAAAGATCATGGAGCATTGTGATGACAAGGGCATGGAGTGTTGTGATGACAGGCATAATGGAGCATTGTGATGACAAGTGTTATGGAACATTGTGATGACAAGGGTTTGGATCATTGTGATGAAAGAGTTCATGGATCATTTTGATTTCAAGGAGCATGGAGCATTGTGATGACAGGGGGATGAAGCAATGTGATCCCAAGTTCCATGGAGGATTGTGATGACAATTGCATGGAGCATTGTGATGACAAGGTCATGTAGCATTTTTCTGACAAAGGCATGGAGCATTGTGATAAAAGGGGTGATGGAGCACTGTGATGACAAGGGTCATGGGGAAGTGTTATGACAAGGCCATGGAATATTGTGATGCCAGGGGTCATGGGGCATTTTTATGACAGGGGCAATGGAGCATTGTGATGACAAGGGCATGGAACATTGGTCTGAAAAATTTCATGGATTATTGTATTGAGAGTGGGCATGGAGCACTGTGATGAAAAGGGCACGGAACACTGTGATACATGGTTCATGGAGCATTGTAATGAGAAGGGCATGAAGCATTGTGATGAGAAGTGCATCAAGCATTGTGATGACAAGCGTCATGGAGCTTTGTGATGAAAAGGGCATGGAGCAATGTGATAAGAGGGTTCATGGAGCATTGTGAAGACAATGGCATGGAGCATTGTGATGCCAAGTGTCATGGAGGTTTGTGAGGACAAAGGTCATGGAGCATTTTGATGACAAGTGTGTGGTGCACAGTGATGAGAAGGGGAGGGAGCTTTGTGATGACAGGGTCATGGAGCAATTTGATGAAAAGGGTCATGGAATATTTGCATGACAAGTGTTATGGAACATTGTGAGGTCAGGAGTGATGGAGCATTGTGACGATAAAGGCATGTAGCATTGTGATGACAGGGGTCATGGAGCTTTGTGATCACAAGGGCATGGAGCATTGTCATTACAGGGGTCTTGGAGCATTGTAATGAAAATGGCATGGATCATTGTGAGGAAATAACAGGGAGCCTTGTCATGACAGGGTTCAAGGAGCATACTGACGACAAGTGTCAGGGAGCATTGTGATGACAAGTGTATTGAGCATTGTGATGACAAAGGCATGGAGCATTGTGATGAGAACACCAATGATAATTGTGATGAGGAGCATCATGGGGCGTTGTGATGACAAGTGTTATGGAACATTGTGATCACAAGGTTTTGGAGCATTATGATGACAGCGGTCTTGGTGCATTTTGATTTCATTGTGATGGCAATAGCATGAAGCATTATGATGAAGGGCATGGTGCATTTTGATGACAGGGTTCATGGAGAATTGAGATGAAAAGTGGCATGCAGCTTTGTGATTACATGGGTCTTGAACCATTGTTATGAAAAGGACATGGAGCATTGTGATGAGAAAGCCATGGAGCATACTGATGACATGCGTCATGCAGCTTTGTGATGATAAGGGCATGGAGGATTGTGATAACAGGGGTCTTGGAGCATTGTGATGACAAGGGTCATGGAGCCTTGTGATGACAAGGCCGTGGAACATTGTGATGTCAGGGGTCATGGAGCATAAGTCTGAAATGTTTCATGGATTATTATGATGAGCGTGGACATGGAGCATTGTGATGAAAAGGCCACGGAACACTGTGATACATGGGTCATGGAGGTTTGTAATGCCAAAGCCATGGAGTATTTTGATGAGAAGGGCATCGAGCATTGTGATGACAAGCGTCATGGAGCATTGTGATGCCAAGGGTCCTGGAGCTTTGTGATGACAAAGGTTATGGAGCATTTTGATGACAAGGGCGTTGTGCATTGTGATGAGAAGGGCAGGAAGCATTGTGATGACAGGATCAAGGAGCAATTTGATGAAAAGTGTCAAGGAATATTTTGATGACAGAGGTTATGGAACATTGTGATGTCAGGGTTCATGGAGCACTGTGAAGATAAGGGTATGTAGCATTCTGATGACAGGGGTCATGGAACAGTGTGATGACAGGGGTGAGGGATTATTGTGATGACTAGTGATGGAACCTTGTGATATCAGTTGTCAGAGAGCATTATGATGAGAAGTGAATGGAGCATTGTGATGACAATGTTGTAGAGCATTGTGTTGACAAGCACATGGCTTATTGTGATGAAATGGTTCATGGAGCGTTTTGCTGACATGGGCATGTAGCATTGTGATGATAAGGGCATCGTGCGTTGTGATGACAAGCGTCATGGAGCGTTGTGATGACAAGGGCAAGGAGCAATGTGATGAGAGGGTTCATGGAGCATTGTGATGACAATGGCATGGAGCATTGTGATACCAAGGGTCATGGAGCTTTGTGATGACCAATGACTTGGAGCATTTTGATGACAAGGTCGTGGTGCATTGTGATGAGAAAGGCCTGGAGCATTCTGATGAGAAGTCCATGGAGCATACTGATGACATGTGTCATGGAGCTTTTTTTTTTTTTTTTTTTTTTTTTTTTTCTTTTTGCGGTATGCGGGCCTCTCACTCTTGTGGCCTCTCCCGTTGCGGAGCACAGGCTCCGGATGCGCAGGCCCAGCAGCCATGGCTCACGGGCCCAGCCGCTCCGCGGCATATGGGATCCTCCCAGACTGGGGCACGAACCCGCATCCCCTGCATCGGCAGGTGGACTCTCAACCACTGCGCCACCAGGGAGGCCCTGTCATGGAGCTTTTTGATGACAACGTCATGGAGCATTTTGATTACAGGTGTCTTGGAGCATTGTGATGAAAAGGGCATGGATCTTTGTGATGAAAAAGGCATGGAGCCTTGTCATGACAGGGTTCAAGGAGCATACTGATGAAAAGTGGCAGGGAGCATTGTGATGACAAGTGTATTGAGCATTGTGATGACAATGTTCATGGAGCATTGTGATGAGAAGACCATGGATAATTGTAATGACGAGCATCATGGGGCGATGAGATAACAAATGTTATGGAACATTCTGATCACAACGGTTTGGAGCATTGTGAAGACAGAGGTAATGGAGCATTTTGATTTCATTGTGATGACAATAGCATGAAGCATTATGATGATGGGCTTGGTGCATTGTGATGACAATGTTCAAGGAGTTTTGAAATGAAAAAGGGCATGGAGCATTGGTCTGACAAGTTTCATGGATTATTGTGATGACAGTGGGCATGGCGCATTGTGATAACAAGGGCATGGAACATTGTGATGACAAGGTCACGGAATATTGTGAAGACAGGTTTCAGGGAGCATTGTGATGCCATATGTCATGGTCCATTGTGATGACAATGGGATGAAGCACTGTAATGCCATATGTCATGGAGGATTGTGATGACAAAGGTAATGAAGCATTGTGATGACAAGGGCTAGGAGCATTGTGATGACAAGGGCCATTGAGAATTTTGATGACAAGGTCGTGAATCATTGAGATTACAAACGCATAGATCTTGCTATGACAGGGGTCAAGGAGCATTGCGATGACAAGAGCTTGGAGAATTGTGATGTCAGGAGCATGAAACATTGTGATGAGTAGTGTCATGGAACATTGTGATGAAAAGGACGTGGGGAATTTTGATAACAAAGGACATGTAGAATTGTGATGACCAGGGCATGGAGCATTGTGATGGCAAAATCGTGGAGCATTGTGATGAGAAGACCATGGATAATCATTATGATGGGCGTCCTGGAGCACTGTAATGACAAGGGACATGAAGCATTGTGATGATAGGTGTCATGGAGCATTGTGATGACAGGGGTCATGGAGCATTCTGATGACAAGGCTCAAGGAGCATTCTGAGGACAAGCTTGTGGAGTATTGTGATGACAATGGCATGGAGCATTGTGATGAAAAGGGCATAGAGCATTGTGCTGAAAATTGCATGGACACTCTTCATGATAGGTTTCAAGGAGCATTTTGATGACAAGTGTCAGGGTGCATTGTGATGACATGTGTATTGAACGTTGTGATGACGAAGTTCATGGAGCATTCTGATGAGAGAGGTCATGGATCATTTTGATTTCAAGGAGCATGGAGCATTGTGATGACAAGGACTTGAAGTAATGTGATGCCAATGTTCATGGAGGATTGTGAATGACAATGGTAAAGAAGTACTGTGATGACAAGCACATGGGGCATTTTGATGATAACTCATGTAGCATTTTGCTGACATAGGCATGGTGCATTTTGATGACAGGGTTCATGAAGCATTGAGATGAAAACCGGCATGGAGCTTTGTGATTACAGGGGTCTTGAAGCATTGTGATGAAAAGGGCTTGGAGCATTGTGATGAGAAAGCCATGGAGCATACTGATGACATGCGGCATGGAGCTTTGTGATGATAAGGGCATGGAGCATTGTGATAACAGGGGTCTTGGAGCATTGTGATGACAAAGGTCATGGAGCCTTGTGATGACAAGGCCGTGGATCATTGCGATATCAGTGGTCATGGAGCATAAGTCTGAAATGTTTCATGGATTATTATGATGAGCCTGGACATGGAGCATTGTGATGAAAAGGCCACGGAACACTGTGATATATGGGTCATGGAGGATTGTAATGCCAAAGCCATGGAGTATTTTGATGAGAAGGGCATCGAGCATTGTGATGTCAAGCGTCATGGAGCATTGTGATGCCAAGGTTCATGGAGCGTTGTGATGACAAAGGTTATGGAGCATTTTGATGACAAGGGTGTTGTGCATTTTGATGAGAAGGGCGGGAAGCATTGTGATGACAGGATCAAGGAGCAATTTGATGAAAAGTGTCAAGGAATATTTTGATGACAGAGGTTATGGAACACTGTCATGTCAGGGGTCATGGAGCATTGTGAGGATAAGGGCATGTAGCATTGTGATGACAGGGGTCATGGAACATGGTGATGACAGGAGTGAGCGATTATGGTGATGACTAGTGATGGAAACTTGTGATATCAGTTGTCAGAGAGCATTTTGATGAGAAGTGAATGGAGCATTGTGATGACAAGTTTTATGGACCATTGCGATGACAATGTTGTAGAGCATTGTGTTGACAAGTGCATGGTTTATTGTGAGGACATGGGTCATGGAGCATTTTGCTGACAAGGTTCATGGAGCATTGTGATGACAAGGGTCATGGAGCATTGTGCTGACAAAGGAATGGAGCATTGTGATGACAGGGGTCAAGGAGATTTTTGATGAAAAGTTCATGGAGCATTGTGGTGACAAATGTCAAAGAGCATTGTGATGACGAGGGCATGGACCATTGTGATGACAATAGTCATGAAGCATTGTGATGACTGGAGTCACGGAACATTGTGATGACAATGGTCATGGAGCATTGTGATGACAAGGGCATGGAGTATTGTGATGACAAGGTCATGGAGTATTGTGAAGACAGGTGTCAGGGAGGATTGTGATGACATATGTCATGCTCCATTCTGATGACTATGGAATGGAGCATTGTGATGACAAGGGCTTTGAGCAATGTGATGAGAAGTCCATGGAGCCTACTGATGACATTTGTCATGGAGCTTTGTGATGAAAAGGGCATGGAGCATTGTGATTACAGGGGTCTTGGAGCATTGTGATGACAAGTGTCATGGAGCCTTGTGATGACTAAACCGTGGAACATTGTGATGGCAGGGATTATGGAGCATTGTTATGACAGGGGTAATGGAGCATTGTGATGATAAGGGCATGGATCATTGGTGTGAAATGTTTCATGGATTATTTTGATGACACTGGGCATGGAGCATTGTGATGACAAGGGCATGGATCACTGTGATACATGAGTCAGGGAGGATTGTAATGACAAAGGCGTGGAGAATTGTGATGAGAAGTGAATCGAGCTTTTTGATGACAAGCGTCATGGGGCTTTGTGATGACAACGGCATTGAGCAATGTGATGAGAGGGTTCATGGAGCATTGTGATGACAATAGCATGGAGCATTGTGATGCCAAAGATCAAGGAGATTTGTGATGACAAAGGTCATGGAGCATTTTGATGACAAGGGCGTGGTGCATTGTGATGAGAAGGGCATGGAGCTTGCTATGACAGGGGTCATGGAGCATTGCAATGACAAGTGCATGGAAAATTGTGATGACAAGAGCATGTAACATTGTGATGAGAAATGTAATGTTGCAATGTTATGAGGAGGACGTGGAGAAATGTGATGACAAGGGACTTGGAGCATTGTGATGAACAGTGAATGGATCATTGTGATAGCAAGACCGTGGAGCATAGTGATGAGAAGTCAATGGACTTTGTTGATGACGAGTGTCATGGAGCACTCTAATTACAAGAGCCATGGAACATTGTGATTACAGGTGTCATGGAGCATTGTGATGACAGGGGTCATGGAGCATTGTGATGACAAGCTTGTGGAGTATTGTGATGACATTTGGATGGAGCACTGTGATGAAAAAGGCATGGAGTCTTTTTATGAGAGTGTTCAAGGAGCATTCTGACGACAAATGTCGGGGAGCATGGTGATGACAAGTGTATTGAGCATTGTGATGACAATGGTCATGGCACATTGTGATGACAAGGGCATGGAGTATTTTGATGACAGCCACCATGGAGCGTTGTGATGACAAGTGTTATGGAACATTGTGATCACAAGCATTTAGAGCATTGTGATGAAAGTGGTCATGGATCATTTTTATTTCAAGGAGCATGGAGCATTGTGATGCCAAGATCATGAAGCAATGTGATCCCAAAGTTCATGGAGGATTGTGATGACAAGCACATGGAGCTTTGTGTTGACAAGGTCTTGTAGCATTTTGCTGAAAATGGCATGGAGCATTGTGATTACAGGGTTCTTGGAGCATTGTGATGAAAAGGGCATGGATCATTGTGATGAAAAAGGCACGGAGCATTGTCATGACGTGGTTCAAGTGCATACTGAAGGCAAGTTCCAGGGAGCATTGTGATTACGAGTGTATTGTGCATTGTGATGACAAAGGTCATGAAGCATTGTGATGACAAGGGCATGGAGTATTGTGATGACAGGCATCATGGAGCTTTGTGATGACAAGTGTTTTGGAACATTGTGATCACAAGGGTTTGGATCATTGTGATGACAGATTTCATGGATCATTTTGCTTTCAAGGAGCATGGAGCATTGTGATGACAAAGTCATGTAGCATTTTTATGACAAAGGCATGGAGCATCGTGATGACAAATGTGATGGAGCACTGTGATGACAAGCGTCACGGAGCATTGTGATTACAGGGGCCATGGAACATTGGGATGACATGAGCATGGATCTTGTGATGACAAGTGTCATGGAGTATTTTGATGACAAGAGTCCAGGATCATTGTGTTGTCAGGGGTCATGGAGCATTGTGATTACTGTGGTCATGGAGCATTGTGATGAGAAGGTCATGGAGCATTGAGCTGAAAATATTCATGGAGTATTGAGATGACAATGGAATGGACCATTTTGATGACAACATCCAGGAGCATTGTGATGAGCGGACCATGGAGCCTTGTGATAACAATTATCATGGAGAATTCTCACTAAAAGAGTCATGGGGCATTGTGATTACAGGGGTTTTGGAGCACTGTGATGACAAGTGCTAATAGCGTTGTGATGAGACAGCCGTGGAGCATTCTGATAACATGCATCATGGAGGTTTGTGATGACAAGGGCATGGGACATTGTGATTACACGGGTCTTGGAGTACTGTGATGAAAAGGCCATGGATCATTGCGATGAAAATGGCATGGAGCCTTGTCATGACAGGGTTCATGGAGCATACTGAAGAAAAGAGTCACGCTACATTGTGATGACAAGTGTATTGCGCATTGTGATGACAAAGTTTATGGAGCACTGTGATGAGAAGACCATTGATAATTGTGATGATGAGCATCATTGGGCATTGTGATGACAAGTGTTATGGAACACTGTGATCACTAGGGTTTGGGGCATTATGATGACAGAGGTCTTGGTGCATTTTGATTTCATTGTGATGGAAATAGCATGAAGTATTATGATGAAGGGCATGGTGCATTGTGATGACAGAGTTCATGGAGCATTGAGATGAAAAGCGGCAAGGAACATTGTGATTATAGTGGTCTTGGAGCATTGTGATGTGAAGGCCATGGAACTTTATGATGAGAAGACCATGGAGCATACTGATGACATGCGTCATGGAGCTTTGTGATGACAAGGGCATGGAGCATTGTGATTACAGGGGTCTTGGAGCATTGTGATGACAAGGATCATGGAGCCATGTGATGACAAGTCCGTGGAACACTGTGATGGCAGGGTTCATGGAGCATTGTTATAACAGTGATAATGGAGCATTGTGACGATAAGGTTATGGAGCATTAGTCTGATAAGCTTTACGCATTATTGTGATGAGATTGGCTTGGAGCATTGTGATGACAAGGGCATGGAACACTGTGATACATGGGTCATGGAGGATTGTAATGACAAGGTCATGGAACATTGTGATGAGAAGGGCATCATGCATTGTGATGACAAGCATCATGGAGCGTTGTGATGACAAGGGCATGGAACAATGTGATGAGAAGTTTCATGGAGCATTGTGATGACAATGGCATGGAGCATTGTGATACCAAGGGTCATGGAGATTTGTGATGACCAATGTCATGGAGCATTTTGATGAAAAGTTCGTGGTGCATTGTGATGAGAAGGGCATGGAGCATTGTGATGAGAAGGCCATGGAGCATGCTGATTACATGCGTCATGGAGCTTTGTGATGACAACGTCATGGATCATTTTGATTACAGGTGTCTTGGAGCATTGTGATGAAAACGGCATGGATCATTGTGATGAAAAACGCATGGAGCCTTGTCATGACAGGGTTCAAGGAGCATACTGATGAAAAGTGGCAGGGAGCATTGTGATGACAAGTGTATTGAGCATTGTGATGACAAAGGTCATGGAGCATTGTGACGAGAAGACCATGGATAATTGTAATGACGAGCATCATGGGGCGAGGTGATAACAAGTGTTATGGAACATTGTGATGACAAGGGTTTGGAGCATTGTGAAGACAGAGGTCATGGAGCATTTTGATTTCATTGTGAGGACAATAGCATGAAGCATTATGATGATGGGCATGGTGCATTGTGATGACAATGTTCAAGGAGTTTTGAGATGAAAAAGGGCATGGAGCATTGGTCGGACAAGTTTCATGGATTATTGTGATGACAGTGGGCATGGCGCATTGTGATGACAAGGGCATGGAACATTGTGATGACAAGGTCACGGAATATTGTGAAGACAGGTGTCAGGGAGCATTGTGATGCCATAGGTCATGGTCCATTGTGATGACAATGGCATGAAGCATTGTAATGCCATGTGTCATGGAGGATTGTGATGACAAAGGTAATGGAGCATTGTGATGACAAGGGGTAGGAGCATTGTGATGACAAGGGCCACTGAGAATTTTGATGACAAGGTCGTGAAGCATTGAGATTACAAACGCATTGAGCTTGCTATGACAGTGGTCAAGGAGCATTGTGATGACAAGAGCATGGAGAATTGTGAGGTCAAGAGCATGAAACATTGTGATGAGTAGTGTCATGGAACATTGTGATGAAAAGGACGTGGGGAATTTTGATGACAAAGGACATGTAGAATTGTGATGACCAGGGCATGGAGCATTGTGATGGCAAAATCGTGGAGCATTGTGATGAGAAGACCATGGATAATTGTTATGACGAGCGTCATGGAGCACTGTAATGACAAGGGACATGAAGCATTGTGATGATATGTGTCATGGAGCATTGTGATGACAGGGGTCATGGAGCATTCTGATGACAAGGCTCATGGAGCATTCTGATGACAAGCTTGTGGAGTATTGTGATGACAATGGCATGGAGCACTGTGATGAAAAGTGCATGGAGCACTGTGATGAAAATGGCATGGAGACTTTTCAAGATAGGTTTCAAGGAGCATTTTGACGACAAGTGTCAGGGAGCATTGTGATGACATGTGTATTGAGCATTGTGATGACAAAGTTCATGGAGCATTCTGATGACAGAGATCATGGATCATTTTGATTTCAAGGAGCATGGAGCATTGTGAGGACAAGGGCATGAAGTAATGTGATGCCAGTGTTCATGGATGATTGTGAATGACAATAGTAAAGAAATACTGTGATGACAAGCACATGGAGCATTTTGATGACAAGTCATGTAGCATTTTGCTGACATAGGCATGGTTCATTGTGATAACAGGATTCATGGAGCATTGAGAAGAAAAGCGGCATGGAGCTTTATGATTACAGGTGTCTAGAAGCATTGTGATGACAAGGGCATGGAGCATTGTGATGAGAAAGCCATGGAGCATACTGAAGACATGCGTCATGGAGCTTTGTAATGATAAGGGCATGGAGCATTGTGATAACAGGGGTCTTGGAGCATTGTGATGACAAAAGTCATGGAGCCTTGTGGTGACAAGGCCGTGGAACATTGTGATGTCAAGGGTCATGGAGCATAAGTCTGAAATATTTCATGGATTATTATGATGAGCGTGGACATGGAGCATTGTGATGAAAAGGCCACGGAACACTGTGATACATGGATCATGGAGGATTGTAATGCCAAAGCCATGGAGTATTTTGATGAGAAGGGCATCGAGCATTGTGATGACAAGCGTCATGGAGCATTGTGATGCCAAGGGTCAAGGAGCTTTGTGATGACAAAGGTTATGGAGCATTTTGATGACAAGGGCATTGTGCATTGTGATGAGAAAGGCGGGAAGCATTGTGATGACAGGATCAAGGAGCAATTTGATGAAAAGTGTCAAGGAATATTTTGATGACAGAGGTTATGGAACACTGTGATGTCAGGGATCATGGAGCATTGTGAGGATAAGGGCATGTAGCATTGTGATGACAGGGGTCATGGAACATTTTGATGACAGGGGTGAGCGATTATTGTGATGACTAGTGATGGAACCTTGTGATACCAGTTGTCAGAGAGCATTTTGATGAGAAGTGAATGGAGCATTGTGATGGCAAATTTTATGGAGCATTGAGATGACAATGTTGTATAGCGTTGTGTTGACAAGCTCATGGCTTATTGTGATGACATGTGTCATAGAGCATTTTGCTGACAAGGGTCATGGAGCATTGTGATGACAAGGGTCATGGAACATTGTGCTGACAAAGGAATGGAACATTGTGATGACATGGGTCAAGGAGCTTTGTGATGATAAGTTCATGGAGCATTGTCGTGACAAATGTCAAAGAGCCCTGTGATGCCGAGGGCATGGACAATTGCGATGACAAAATTCATGAAGCATTGTGATGACTGGAGTCAAGGAACAGTGTGATGACAGCGGTCATGGAGCATTGTGATGACAAGGGCATGGGTTATTGTGATGACAAGGTCATTGAGTATTGTGAAGACAGGTGTCAGGGAGGATTGTGATGACATATGTCATGCTCCATTCTGTTGACATTGGAATGGAGCATTGTGATGACAAGGGCTTCGAGCAATGTAATGAGAAGTCCATGGAGCCTTCTGATGACATGCGTCATGGAGCTTTGTGATGAAAAGGGCATGGAGCATTGGGATTACAGGGGTCTTGGAGCATTGTGATGACAAGTGTCATGGAGCCTTGTGATGACTAAACCGTGGAACATTATGATGGCAGGGATTATGGAGCATTGTTATGACAGGGGTAATGGAGCATTGTGATGATAAGGGCATGGATCATTGGTGTGAAATGTTTCATGGATTATTTTGATGACACTGGGCATGGAGCATTGTGATGACAAGGGCATGGATCACTGTGATACATGAGTCAGGGAGGATTGCAATGACAAGGGCGTGGAGAATTGTGATGGGCAGTGAATCGAGCATTTTTATGAAAAGCGTCATTGAGCATTGTGATGACAACGGCATTGAGCAATGTGATGAGAGGGTTCATGGAGCGTTGTGATGACAATAGCATGGAGCATTGTGATGCCAAGGATCAAGGAGCTTTGTGATGACAAAGGTCATGGAGCATTTTGATGACAAGGGCGTGATGCATTGTGATGAGAAGGGCATGGAGCTTGCTATGACAGGGGTCATGGAGCATTGCAATGACAAGTGCATGGAAAATTGTGATGACAAGAGCATGTAACATTGTGATGAGAAATGTCATGTTGCCTTGTTATGAGGAGGTCGTGGAGAAATGTGATGACAAGGCACTTGGAGCCTTGTGATGAACAGGGAATGGATCATTGTGATGGCAAGACCATGGAGCATAGTGATGAGAAGTCCATGGACTTTGTTGATGACGAGTGTCATGGAGCGCTCTAATTAGAAGATCCATTGAGCATTGCATTTACAGATGTCATGCAGCATTGTGATGACAGGGGTCATGGAGCATTGTGATGAAAATTGTCATGGTGCTTTTTGATGACAAGCTTGTGGAGTATTTTGATGACATTTGGATGGAACATTGTGATGAAAAAGGCATGGAGTCTTTTTATGAGAGTGTTCAAGGAGCATTCTGACGACAAATGTCAGGGAGCATTCTGATGACAAGTGTATTGAGCATTGTGATGACAATCTTCATGGCGCTTTGTGATGACAAGGTCATGGAGTATTGTGATGACTGGCACCATGGAGCTTTGTGATGACAAGTGTTATGGAACATTGTGATCACAATCATTTCGAGCATTGTGATGAATGTGGTCATGGATCATTTTGATTTCAAGGAGCATGGAGCATTGTGATGCCAAGATCATGAAGCAATGTGATCCCAAGGTTCATGGAGGATTGTGATGAAAAGCGCATGGAGCATTGTGGTGACAAGGTCTTGTAGCATTTTGCTGAAAAAGGCATGGAGCCTTGTGATTACAGGAGTCTTGGAGCATCGTGATGAAAATGGCATGGATCATTGTGATGAAAAAGGCATTGAGCCTTTTCATGACATTGTTCAAGTGCATACTGATGGAAAGTGCCAGGGAGCATTGTGATGACACGTGTATTGTGCATTGTGATGACAGAGGTCATGGAGCATTGTGATGACAGTGGTCATGGAGCATTGTGATGTGAAGGTCATGGAGCATTGAGCTGAAAATATTCATGGAGTATTGAGATGACAAGGGAATGGAGCATTTTGATGACAACGTCCTGGAGCCTTGTGATGACCATTATCATGAAGCATTCTCACTAAAAGAGGCAAGGGGCATTGTGATTACAGGGGTCTTGAAGCATTGTGACGACAAGTGCTAATAGCAGTGTGATGAGAAAGCCATGGAGCATTCTGATAACATGCATCATGGAGCTTTGTAATGACAAGGGCATGGGACATTGTGATTACAGGGGTCTTGGAGTACTGTGATGAAAAGTGCATGGATCATTGTGATGAAAAAGGCATGGAGCCTTGTCATGACAGGTTTCAAGGATCATACTGACGACAAGTGTCAGGCAACATTTTGATGACAAGTGTATTGAGCATTGTGATGACAAAGTTTATGGAGCGTTGAGATGAGAAGACCATTGATCATTGTGATGATGAGCATCATTGGGCATTGTGATGACAAGTGTTATGGAATACTTTGATCACTAGGGTCTGGAGCATGATAATGACAGAGGTCTTGGAACTTTTTTATTTCATTGTGATGACAATAGCATGAAGAATTACGATGATGGGCATGGTGCATTTTGATGACAGGGTTCATGGAGCATTGAGATGAAAAGCGGCAAGGAACATGGTGATTATAGGGGTCTTGGAGCATTGTGAAGAGAAGGCCATGGAGCATTATGATGAGAAGACCATGGAGCATACTGATGACATGCGTCATGGAGCTTTGTGATGACAAGGGCATGGAGCATTGTGATTACAGGGGTCTTGGAGCATTGTGATGACAAGTGCTAATAGCATTGTGATCCGAAGGCCATGGAGCATTCTTATAACATGCATCATGCAGCTTTGTGATGACAAGGGCATGGGACATTGTGATTACAGGGGTCTTGGAGTTCTGTGATGAAAAGGGAATGGATCTTTGTGATGAAAAAGACTTGGAGCCTTGTCATGACACGGTTCAAGGAGCATACTGATGAAAAGTGGCAGGGAGCATTGTCATGACAGGAGTATTGAGCATTGTGATGACAAATGTCATGGAGCATTGTGATGAGAAGACCATGGATAATTGTAATGACGAGCGTCATGGCGCGATGTGATAACAAGTGTTTTGAAACATTGTGATCACAAGGGTTTGGAGCATTGTGAAGACAGATGTCATGGAGCATTTTGATTTCATTGTGATGACAATAGCATGAAGCATTATGATGATGGGCATGGTGCATTGTGATGACAGGGTTCATGGTATTTTGAGATGAAAAGGGGCATGAAACATTGGTCTCACAAGTTTCCTGGATTATTGTGATGACCGTGCGCATGGCGCATTGTGATGACAAGGGCATGGGACATTGAGATGACAAGGTCAAGGAGTATTGTGAAGACAGGTGTCAGGGAGCATTGTGATGAAATAGGTCATGGTCCATTGTGATGACAATGGCATGAAGCATTGTGATGCCATGTGTCATGGAGGATTGTGATGACAAAGGTAATGGAGCATTGTGATGACAAGGGCCATTGAGAATTTTGATGACAAGTTTGTGAAGCATTGAGATTACAAGCGCATGGAGCTTGCTATGACAGTGGTCATGGAGCATTGCGATGACAAGTGCATGGAGAATTGTGTGGTCAAGAGCATGAAACATTGTGATGAGTAGTGTCATGGAACATTGTGAAGCAAAGGACGTGGGGAATTTTGATGACAAAGGACATGTAGCATTGTGATGACCAGGGCATGGAGCATTGTGATGGCAAAATCGTGGAGCATTGTGATGAGAATACCATGGATAATTGTAATGACGAGCATCATGGAACACTGTAATGACAAGGGGCATGAAGCATTGTGATGATAGGTGTCATGGAGCATTGTGATGACAGGGGTCATGGGGCATTCTGATGACAAGCTCGTGGAGTATTGTGATGACAATGGCATGGAGCATTGTGATGAAAAAGGTATGGAGCATTGTGATGAAAAAGGCATGGAGACTTTTCATGATAGGTTTCAAGGAGCATTTTGACGACAAGTGTCAGGGAGCATTGTGATGACATGTGTATTGAGCATTGTGATGACAAAGTTCATGGAGCATTGTGATGACAAGTGCATGGAGTATTGTGATGAAAGGATTCATGGAGCGTTTTGATGACAAGTGTTATGGAAAATTGAGATCACAAGGGTTTGGAGCATTGTGATGACAGAGGTCATGGATCATTTTGATTTCAAGGAGCATGGAGCATTGTGATGACAAGGGCATGAAGTAATGTGATGCCAATGTTCATGGAGGATTGTGAATGACAATGGTAAAGAAGTATTGTGATGACAAGTGCATGGAGCATTGTGATGACAAATCATGTAGCATTTTGCTGACATAGGCATGGAGAATTTTGATGACAAGGCTCATGGTACAGTGCGATGACAATTGTCAGAGAGCATTATGATTAGAGGGGTTATGGAACATTGTGATGATAAATGTCATGGAGCATTGTGATGAGAAAACCATGGATAATTGTGATGATGAGCGTCGTGTGGCGTTGTGATGACAAGTGATATGGAATATTTTGATCACAAGGGCATGGAGCATTGTCATTACAGGCGTCTTGGAGCATTGTGATGAAAAGTGCATGGATCATTGTGATGAAATAACACGGAGCCTTGTCATGACAGGGTTCAAGGAGAATACTGACGACAAGTGTCAGGGAACATTGTGATGACAAGTGTATTGAGCATTGTGATGACAAAGTTTATGGAGCATTGTGATGACTGGACCATGGAGCCTTGTGATAAGAATTATCATGGAGCATTCTCACTAAAAGAGGCATGGGGCATTGTGATTACAGGGGTCTTGGAGCATTGTGATGACAAGTGCTAATAGCATTGTGATTAAAAGGCCATAGAGCATTCTGATAACTTGCATCATGGAAATTTATGATGAAAAGGGCATGGAACATTGTGATTACAGGGCTCTTTGAGTACTGTGATGAAAAGGGCATGGATCATTGTGATGAAAAATGCATGGAGCCTTGTCATGACAGGGATCAAGGAGCATACTGACGACAAGTGTCAGGCAACATTGTGATGACAAGTGTTTTTTTTTTTTTTTTTTTTTTTTTTTTTGCTTTACGTGGGCCTCTCACTGTTGTGGCCTCTCCCATTGCGGAGCACAGGCTCCGGACGCACAGGCTCAGCGGCCATGGCTCACGGGCCCAGCTGCTCCGCAGCATGTGGGATCTTCTCAGACCGGGGCACGAACCCGTGTCCCCTGCATCGGCAGGCGGGCTCTCAACCACTGCGCCACCAGGGAAGCCCGATGACAAGTGTTTTGAGCATTGTGATGACAAAGTTTATGGAGCATTGTGATGAGAAGACCATGGAGCATACTGATGACATGCGTCATGGAGCTTTATGATGACATGGGCATGGAACATTGTGATTACAGGTGTCTTGGAGCATTGTGATGACAAGGGTCATGGTGCCTTGTGATGAAAAGGCCGTGGAACATTGTGATGTCAGGGGTCATGGAGCATAAGTCTGAAATGTTTCATGGATTATTATGATGAGATTGCGCATGGAGCATTTTGATGAATAGGCCACGGAACACTGTGATACATGGGTCATGGATGATTGTAATGACAAAGCCACGGTGTATTTTGATGAGAAAGGCATCGAGCATTGTGATGACAAGCGTCATGGAGCATTGTGATGCCAAGGGTCATGGAGCTTTGTGATGACAAAGGTTATGGAGCATTTTGATGACAATGGCGTTGTGCATTGTGATGAGAAGGGCAGGAAGCATTGTGATGACTGGATCAAGGAGCAATTTGATGAAAAGTGTCAAGGAATATTTTGATGACAGAGGTTATGGAACACTGTGATGTCAGGGGTCATGGAGCATTGTGAGGATAAGGGCATGTAGCATTGTGATGACAGGGGTCATGGAACATTGTGATGACAGGGGTGAGGGATTATTCTGATGACTAGTGATGGAACCTTGTGATATCAGTGGTCAGAGAGCATTTTGATAAGAAGTGAATGGAGCATTGTGATGACAAATTTTATGGAGCATTGTGATGACAATGTTGCAGAGCATTGTGTTGACAAGTGCATGGCTTATTGTGATGACATGGGTAATGGAGCATTTTGCTGAGATGGGCATGGAGCATTGTGATGGCAAGAGTAATGGAGCATTGTGCTGTCAAAGGAATGGAGCATTGTGATGATATGGGTCAAGGAGCTTTGGGATGAAAAGTTCATGGAGCATTGTGGTGACAAATGTCAAAGAGCCTTGTGATGACGAGGGCATGGACCATTGTGTTGACAAAAGTCATGAAGCATTGTGATGACTGGAGTCACGGAACATTGTGATGACAGCAGTCATGGCGCATTGTGATGACAAGGGCATGGAGCATTGTGATGACAAGGTCATGGAGTATTGTGAAGACATGTGTCAGGGAGCATTGTGATGACATATGTCATGCTCCATTCTGATGACAATGGAATGGAGCATTGTGATGCCAAGTGTCATGGAGGATTGTGATGACAAAGATTATGGAGCATTGTGATGACACGGTCTTCAAGCAATGTGATGAGAAGGTCATGGAGCCTTTTGATGACATGTGTCATGGAGCTTTGTGATGAAAAGGTCATGGAGCATTGTGATTACAGGGTTCTTGGAGCATTGTGATGACAAGTCTCATGGAGCCTTGTGATGACAAGACAGTGGAACATTGTGATGGCAGGGATCATGGAGCATTGTTATGACAGCGGTAATGGAGCATTGTGACGACAAGGACATGGATCATTGGTCTGAAATGTTTCATGGATTATTTTGATGAGAGTGGGCATGGAGTATTGTGATGACAAGGACACGGATCACTGTGATACATGAGTCAGGGAGGATTGTAATGACAAGGGCGTGGAGAATTGTGATGAGAAGTGAATCGAGCATTTTGATGACAAGCGTCATGGAGCATTGTGATGACAACGGCATTGAGCCATGTGATGAGAGGGTTCATGGAGCATTATGATGACAATAGCATGGAGCATTGTGATGACAAGTGTCATGGAGCATTGTGATGACAAGCTTGTGGAGTATTGTGATGACATTTGGATGGAGCATTTTGATGAAAAATGCATGGAGTCTTTTTATGAGAGTGTTCAAGGAGCATTCTGATGACAAATGTCAGGGAGCATTGTGATGACAAGTGTATTGAGCATTGTGATGACAATGGTCATGGCCCATTGTGATGACAATGGCATGGAGTATTGTGATTACAGGCATCATGGAGCGTTGTGATGACAGGTGTTATGTATGGAACATTGTGATCACAAGCATTTAGAGCATTGTGTTAAAAGTGGTCATGGTTCATTTTGATTTCAAGGAGCATGGAGCATTGTGATGCCAAGATCATGAACTAATGTGATCCCAAGGTTCATGGAGGATTGTGATGACAAGCGCATGGAGCTTTGTGCTGACAAGGTCTTGTATCATTTTGCTGAAAAATGCATGGAGCCTTGTGATTACAGGAGTCTTGGAGCATTGTGATGAAAAGGGCATGGATCATTGTGATGAAAAAGGCACGGAACATTGTCATGACATGGTTCAAGTGCATACTGAAAGCAAGTGTCAGGGAGCATTGTGATGACAAGTGTATTGTGCATTGTGATGACAAGGGTCATGGAGCATTGTGATGACAAGTGCATGGAGTATTGTGATGACAGGCATCATGGAGCATTGTGATCACAAGTGTTATGGAACATTGTGATCACAAGGGTTTGGATCATTGTGATCACAGAGTTCATGGATCATTTTGATTTCAAGGAGCATGGAGCATTGTGATGACAAGGGCATGAAGCAATGTGATCCCAAGGTTCATGGAGGATTGTGATGACAAATTCTTGGAGCATTGTGATGACAAGGTCATGTAGCATTTTGCTGACAAAGGCATGAAGCATTGTGATGACAAGGGTCATGGAGCACTGTGATGACAAGCGTTATGGAGCATTGTGATTACATGGGTCATGGAGCACTGGGATGACAAGGGAATGGATCATTGTGATGACAATGGTCATGGAGCATTTTAATGACAAGAATCCCTGATCATTTTGTTTTCAGGGGTCATGGTGCATTGTGATGACAGGGTTCATAGATCACTGAGATGAAAACGGGCATGGAGCATTGTGATTTCATGGGTCTTGGAGCATTGTGATGACAAGGGCTTGGAGCATTCGTCTAAAATATTTGTTGGATTATTGTGATGAGTGTGGACATGGAGCATTGTGATGACAAGGTCATGGAAAACTGTGATACATGGGTCATGGAGGATTGTAATGACAAGGGCGTGGAGCATTGTGATGAGATGGGCAATCGAGCATTGTGATGACAATGATCATGGAGATTTGTGATGACAAGGGCATGGAGCAATGTTATGAGAGTGTTCATGGAGCATTGTGATTACAATGGCATGGTTCATTGTGATGCCAAGGGTCATGTAGTTTTGTGATTACAAAGCTCATGGAGCATTGTGATGAGAAGACCATGGATAATTGTGATGATGAGCGTCATGGGGCATTGTGATGACAAGTGTTATGGAACATTGGTATCACAAGTGTTTGGAGCATTTTGATGACAGAGGTCATGGATCATTTTGATTTCATTGCGATGACAATAGCATTAAGCAATATGATTATGGGCATGGTGCATTGTGATGACAGGGTTCATGGAGCATTGAGATGAAAAAGGGCATGGAGCATTGTGATTACAGGGGTTTTGGAGCATTGCGATGACAAGGGTAATGGAGCCTTGTGATGACAAGTCCGTGGAACATGGTGATGGCAGGGGTCATGGAGCATTGTTATGACAAGGACATGGAACATTGGTCTGAAAATTTTCATGTATTATTGTGATGAGAGAGGGCATGGAGCACTGTGATGACATGGGCACCGAACACTGTTATACATGGGTCATGGTGGATTGTAATGGTAATGGCATGGAGCATTGGGATGAGAAGGGCATCGAGCATTGTGGTGACAAGCGTCATGGAGCTTTGTGATTAAAAGGGCATGGAGCAATGTGACGATCGAGTTCACGGAGCATTGTGATGACAAAGGCATGGAGCATTGTGATGCCAAGGGTCATGGAACATTTTGATGACAAGGCTTATGGAACATTGTGATGTCGTTGGTCATGGAGCATTGTGATGAAAAGTGTCATGGAGGTTTTGAAGACAGGTTTCATGGAACATTGTGATGTCAGGGGTCATGGAGCATTGTGATGATAAGGGCATGTAGTATTGTGTTGCCAGGGGTCTTGTAACATTGTGATGACAGAGGTGACGGAGTATTGTGATGACTCGTGATGAAACATTGTGATATCAGTGGTGAGAGAGCATTTTGATGAGAAGTGCATGGAGTATTGTGATGATAAGTTTTATGGAGCATTGTGAAGACAAGGGTCATGGAGCATTGTGCTGACAAAGGCATGGAGGATTGTGATGACATGGGTCACAGAGCATGGTGATGAAAAGTTCATGGAGCATTGTGGTGACAAAGGTCACAGAGCCATGTGATGACGAGGGCATGGATCATTGTGATGACAATGGTCATGAAGTATTGTGATGACTGGATTCACGAAGCATTGTGATGACCGGTGTCCTGCATCATTTTTGTTTCAAGGAGCATGGAGCATTGTGATGACAGGGGCATGGAGCATTGGTCTGACAAGTTTCATGGATTATTGTGATGACAGTTGGTATGGCGCATTGTGATGACAATGGAATGGAGCATTGTGATGACAAGGTCATGGAGGATTTTGAAGACAGGTGTCACTGAGCATTATGATGACTTATATAATGGTCCATTGTGATGACAATGGCATGGAGCATTGTGATGCCAAGTGTCATGGAGGATTGTGATGACAATGGTAGTGGAGCATTGTGATGACAAGGGCTTGGAGCATTGTGATGACAAGGGTCATGGAGCATTGTGATGACAAGGGCCATTGAGAATTTTGATGACAAGGTCGTGAAGGATTGTGATGGCAAGTGTATGGATCTTGCTGTGACAGGGGTCATGGAGCATTGCGATGACAAGTGCATGGAGAATTGTGATGACAAGAGCATGTAACATTGTGATGAGAAGTGTCATGGAACATTGTGATGACAAGGACGTGGAGAATTGTGATGACAAGGGACATGGAGCATTGTGATGACCAGGGCATGGAGCATTGTGATGGCAAGACCGTGGAGCATTGTGATGAGAAGGCCATTCATAATTGTGATGATGAGCATCATGGAGCACTGTAATGACAAGGGGCATGGAGCATTGTGATGACAGGTTTCATGGAGCATTGTGATGACAGGGGTCATGTAGCATTGTGATGACAAGGGTCATGGAGCATTCTGATGACAAGCTTGTGGAGTATTGTGATGACAATGGAATGGAGCATTTTGATAAAAAGAGCATGTATCATCGTGATGAAAAAGGCATGGAGCCTTTTCATGACAGTTTTCAAAGAGCATTCTGATGACAAGTTTCAGGGAGCATTGTAATGAAATGTTTATTGGGCATTGTGATGACAAAGGTCATACAGAATAGTGATGAGAAGATCATGGATAATTGTGATAACGAGTGTGATGGGGCATTGTGATGAAAAGGGTTATGGAACATTGTGATCACAAGAGTTTGGAGCATTGTGATGATAGAGGTCATCGTGCATTTTGATTTCAAGGAGCATGGAGCATTGTGATGACAAGAGTATGAAGCAATGAGATCCCAAGTTTCATGGAAGATTGTGATGACAAGCACATGGAGCATTGTGTTGACAGAGGTCATGGAGCATTTTGATTTCATTGTGATGACAATAGCATGAAACATTATGATGATGGTCATGGTGCATTTTGATGACAGGATTCATGGAACATTGAGATGCAAGGGGCATGGAGCATAGTGATTACAAGGTTCTTGGAGCATTGTGATGACAAGGGCATGGAGCATTGTGATGAAAATGCCATGGAGCATTCTGATGACATGCGTCATGGAGCTTTGTGATGACAAGGGCATGGAGCATTGTGATTACAGGGTTCTTGGAGCATTGTGATGTCATGGGTCATGAAGCCTTGTGATGACAAGGCTGTGGAACTCTGTGATGGCAGGGGTCATGGAACATTGTTATGACAGGTGTAATGGAGCATTGTGATGACAAGGGCATGGATCATTGTTCTGATAATTTGCATGGATTATTGTGATGAGAATGGGCATGGAGCTTTGTGATGACAAGGGCACAAAACTCTGTGATACATGGGTCATGGAGGATTGTAATGACAAGTGCATGGAGCATTGTTATGAGAAGGACAAGGAGCATTGTGATGACAAGCGTCATGGAGCTTTTTGATGACCAGGGCATGGAGCAATGTGATGAGAGGATTCATGGAGCATTGTTTTGACAGTGGTATGGAGCATTGTGATGAAAAGCTTCTTGGATCATGGTGATGACAATGGCATGAATCATTGTGATGCCAAGTGTCATGGATCTTCGTGATGTCAAACGTCATGGAGCATTTTGATGACAAGGGCGTGGTGCATTGTGGTGAGAAGGGCAGCGTACATTTTGATGACCGGGTCATGGACCAATTTGACGAAAAGTGTCATGGAACATTTTGATGACATGGGTTATGGAACACTGTGATGTCTGGGGTCATGGAGAATTCTGCTGAAAAGGGCATGTAACGTTGTGATGACTTGGGTCATGGAACATAGTGATGACAGGGCTGAGGGAGTATTGTGATGACTAGTGATGGAACATTGTGATGACATATGTCATTGTCCATTGTGATGACAAAGGTAATGGACCATTGTGATGACAAGTGCATGACGCATTGTGATGACATTTGTCATGTAGCATTGTGCTGACAATCACATGGAGTATTGTGATGACATGTTTCATGGAGCATTGTGCTGACAAAGGCATGGAGCATTGTGATGACAAGGGTCACGTAGCATTGTGCTGAGAAGCGCATGGAGCATTGTGATGACAAGGGTCATGGAGCATTTTGATGACAAGTGCGTGGTGCATTGTGATGAGAAGGGCAGGGAGTATTGTGATGACAGGGTTATGGGGCAATTTGATGAAAAGGGTCAAGGAACATTTTGATGAGAGGGGATATTGAACATTGTGATGTCAGGGGTCATGGAGCATTGTGATGAAAACGGTCATGGAGCATTTTGATTACAGGGGTTATGGAACATTGTGATGTCAAGGGTCATGGAGCATTGTGAAGATTAGGGCATGTAGCATTATGATGACAGGGGTCATGGAATATTGTGATGACAGGGGTGACTGACTATTGTGATGACTAGTGATGGAACTTTGTGATATGAGTGGAGAAGGAGCATTTTGATGAGAAGTGCATGGAGCATTGTGATGAAAAGGTTTATGGAGCATTGTGATGACAAGGTTGTGGAGCATTGTGATGACAAACGCATGGTGCATTATGATGATATGTGTCCTGGAGCATTGTGCTGACAAGCACATGGAGCATTGTGATGACAAGGGTCATTGAGCATTGTGCTGACAAAGGCATGGAACACTGTGGTGACAAGGGTCAGAGAGCTTTGTGATGAAAAGTTCATGGAGCATTGTGTTGACACTGTCACAGAGCCTTGTGATGACGAGGGTATGGACCATTGTGATGACAAAGGTCATGAAGCATTGTGATGACTGGAGTCATGGAGCATTGTGATGACAGTGGTCATGGAGCATTGTGATGACAAGAGGATGGAGCATTGTGGTGACATGGGCGTGGTGCATTGTGATGAGAATGGCAGGGAGCATTGTGATGACAGGGTCCTGGAGCAATTTGATGAAAAGTGTCATGGAACATTTTGATGACAGGGGTTATGGAACATTGTGATGTCAGGGGTCATGGAGAATTGTGATGAAAAGGGTCATGGGTCATTTTGATGACAGGGTTTAGGGAACATTGTGATGGTAGGGGTCATGGAGCATTGTGATGATAAGGGCATGTAGCATTGTGATGACGGTGTCATGGAACAATGTGATGACAGGGATGAGGGAGTATGGTGATGACTAGTGAAGGAACATTGTGATGTCAGTGGTGAGAGAGCATTTTGATGAGAAGTGCATGGAGCATTGTGATGACAAGGTTTATGGAGCATTGTGATGACAAGGTTGTGGAGCATTGAGACGACAAGAGCATGGTGCATTTTAATGGCAATTGTCATTGAGCATTGTGCTGATAAAAGCATGGAGCATTGTGATGACAAGGGTCAGAGAGCATTGTGATGAAAAGTTTACGGAACATTGTGGTGACAAATGTCACAGAGACTTGTGATGATGAGGGCATGGACCATTTTGATGGCAAAGGTCATGAAGCATTGTGATGATTGGAGTCATGGAGCATTGCGATAACAGGGGTCATGGAGCATTGTGATGACAAAGGTCATGGAGCATTTTGATGACAGGTGTTATGGAACATTGTGATGTCAGGGGTCATGAAGCATTGTGATGATAAGGGCACGTAGCTTTGTGATGATGGGGTCATGGATCATTGTGATGACAGGGGTGAGGGAGTATTGTGATGACTAGAGATGGAACATTGTGATATCAGTGGTGAGTGAGCATTTTGATGAGAAGTACATGGATCATTGTGATGACAAGGTTTATTTAGCATTGTGATGACTAGGTTGTGGAGCATTGAGATGAGAAGAGCATGGTGCATTGTGATGACATGGGTCATGGAGCATTGTGATGACAAGGGCATGCAGTAATGTGATGAGAAGGCCAAGGAGCATTCTTATGACATGCTTCATGGAGCTTTGTGATGACAAGGGCATTTCACATTGTGATGACAAGGCCGTGGAAAATTGTGATGGCAGCGGTCATGTCGCATTGTTATGACAAGGGTAATGGAGCATTGTGATGCCAAAGGTCATGGAGCATTCTGATGACATGCGCATGGCACATTGTGATGACATGGGTCATGGAGCATTGTGCTAACAAGCGCATGGAGCATTGTGATGACAAGGGTCATGGAGCATTGTGCTGACATATGCATGGAGCACTGTGATGACAAGCGTCACAGAGCATTTTGATGAAAAGTTCATGAAGCATGTTGATGACTGGAGTCACAGAGCATTGTGATGACAGGGGTCATGGAGCATTGTGATGAAAAGGGTCATGAAGCATTTTGATGAAAGGGGTTAGGGAACATTGTGATGTTTGGGGTCATGGAGCATTGTGATGATAAGGGCATGTAGCATTGTGAAGATGGGGCCATGGAACAATGTGATGACAGGGGTGAGGGTGTATGGTGATGACTAGTGAAGGAACATTGTGATATCAGTGGTGAGAGAGCATTCTGATGAGAAGTGCATGGAGCACTGCGATGACAAGGTTTATGGAGCATTGTGATGACAAGGCTGTGGAACAATGTTATGACGAACTCATGGCACATTGTGATGACAAGGGGCATGGAGCATTGTGCTGACAAATGCATGGAGCATTGTGATGACAAGTGTCAAGGAGCATTGCGTTGAAAAGTTCATGGAGCATTTTGGTGACAAATGTCACAGAGCCTTGTGATGATGAGGGCATGGACCATTCTATGACAAATATCATTAAGCATTGTGATGACTGGAGTCACAGAGCATTGTTATGAAAAGGGCATGGAGCTTTGTGATTACAGGGGCATGGAGCATTGGTCTGACAAGTTTCATGGATTATTGTGATGACAGTGGGCATGGCGCATTGTGATGACAAGGGAATGGAGCTTTGTGATGACAAGGTCATGGAGGATTGTGAAGACAGTTATCAGGGAGCATTGTGATGACATATGTCATGGTCCATTGTAATGAAAACGGCATGGAGAATTGTGATGCCAAGTGTCATGGAGGATTGTGATGACAAAGTTAATGGAGCATTGTGATGACAAGGGTCATGGAGCATTGTGATCACAAGCGCATGGAGCATTGTGATGACAAAGGCCATTGAGAAGTTTGATGACAAGTTCATGAAGCATTGTGATGACAAGCACCTGCAGCATGCTATGACAGGAGTCATGGAGCGTTGTGATGACAAGTGCATGGAAAATTGTGATGACAAGAGCATATAACATTGTGATGAGAAGTGTCTTGGAGAATTGTGATGACAAGGTCGTGGAGTATTGCGATGACAAGGAATATGGAGCATTATGATGACCAGGGCATGGAGCCGTGTGATGACAAGTCTCATGGAGCATTCTGATGAAAAGGGGCATGGATCATTGAGATAACAGGGATCTTGGAGCATTGTGATGACAATGGCATGGAGCATTGTGATGAGAAGGTCATGGAGCATTCTGATGACATGCGTCATGGAGCCTTGTGATGACAAGGGCATGGTGCATTGTGATTACAGGGGTCTTTGAGCATTGTGATGAGAATGGCATGGAGGATTGTGATGAAAAAGGCATGGAGCCTTGTCATGACAGGGTTCAAGGAGCATACTGACGACCAGTGTCAGGGAGCATTGTGATGACAAGTGTATTGAGCATTGTGATGACAAAAATCATGGAGCATTGTGATGAGAAGACCATGGACAATTGTGATGACGAGCATCATGGGGTGTTGTGATGACAAGTCTTATGGAACATTGTGATCAGAAGGGTTTGGAGGATTGTGATGACACAGGTCATGGAACATTTTGCTTTTATTGTGATAACAATAGCATGAAGCATTATAATGTTGGGCATGGTGCATTGTGATGACAGGGTTCATGGATAATTGAGATGTAAAGGGGCATGGAGCATTGTGATTACATGGGTCTTGGAGCTTTGTGATGACAAGGTCATGGAGCATTGTGATGAGAAGTCCATGGAGCATTCTGATGACATGCATCATGGAGCTTTGTGATGACAAGGGCATGGAGCTTTGTGATTACAGGAGTCTTGGAGAAATGTGATGACAAGGGTCATGGAGCCTTGTGATGACAAGGCCGTGGAACACTGTGATGGCAGGGGTCATGGAGCATTATTATGACAGGTGTAATGGAGCATTGTCACGACAAGTGCATGGAGCATAGGTCTTAAATGTTTCATTGATTATTGTGATGAGAGCGGACATGGGGCATTGTGAAGACAAGGGCAAAGAACACTGTGATACATGGGTCAAGGAGGATTGTAATGACAAGGGCATGGAGCATTTTGATGAAAATGATATGGAGCATTTTTATGTCAAGAGTCCAAAATCATTATGTTGTCAGTGTTCATGGAGCGTTGTGATGACAATGGTCATGGAGTATTGTGATGACAAGTGTTATGGAACATTGTGATCACAAGGGTTTGGAGCATTGTGATGACAGAGATCATGGAGAATTTTGATTTCATTGTGATGACAATAGCATGTAAGCATTATGATGATGGGCCTGGTTCATTGTGATGACAGGGTTCAAAGGGCATTGAGATGAAAAAGGGCATGGAGCATTGAGATTACAGGGCTCTTGGAGCATTGTGCTGACAAGGGCATGGTGAATTGTGATGAGAAGGCCATGGAGCATTCTGATGACATGTGTCATGGAGCTTTGTGATGACAAGGGAATGGAGCATTGTGAATACAGGGATCTTGGAGCACTGTGATGACAAGGGTCATGGAGCCTTGTGATGACAAGGCCGTGGATTATTGTTTTGGCAGGGGTCATGGAGCATTGTTATGACAGGTGTAATGGAACATTGTGATGAAAAGGGCATGGAGCATAAGGTCTGAAAACTTTCACAGATTATTGTGATGAGAGTGGACATGGAGCATTGTGATGACAAGGGCACGGAACACTGTGATACATGGGTCATGGAGGATTGTAATGACAATGGCATGGAGCATTTTGATGAGAAGTGCATCGAGTAATGTGATGACAAGCGTCTTGGAGCTTTGTGATGACAAGGGATTGGAGAATTCTGATGAAAAAGTCCTGGAGCATTGTGATGAGACGGTCATGGAGCCTTGTGATGACAAGTCTCATGGAGCATTCTGATGAAAATGGGCATGGAACATTGTGATTACAGGGGTCGTGGAGCATTGTGATGACAAGGGAAAGGAGCATTGTGATGAGAAGGCCATGGAGCATTCTGATGACATGCGTCATGGAGATCTGTGATGACAAGGGCTTGGTGCATTGTGATTACAGGGGTCTTGGAGCATTGTGATGACAAGGGTCATGGAGCCTTGTGATGAGAAGGCCGTGGAACATTGTGATGGCAGGGTTCAGGGAGCATTGTTATGACAGGGGTAATGGAGCATTTTGATACAAGGGCATGGTGCATTGGTCTGAAAAATTTCATTGATTATTGTATTGAGATTGGGTAATGAGCATTGTGATGACAAGGGCACAGAACACTGTGATACATGGGTCACGGTGGATTGTATTGACAAGTTCATGGAGCATTTTGATGAGAAGGGTCATAGAGCATTGTGATGAAATGTTCATGGAGCATTGTCGTGACAAAGGGTATAAAGCATTGTGATGACTGGCGTCATGGAGCACTGTGATGACAGCGGTCATGGACCATTGTGATGACACAGGTATGGAGCATTGTGATGACAGGGGCTTGGAGCATTTGTTTGATAAGTTTCATGGATTATTGTGATGACAGTGGGCGTGGCACATTGTGATGACAAGGGCATGGAGCATTGTGATGACAAGTTCATGGATTATTGTGAAGACATGTGTCAGTGAACATTGTGATGATATATGTCATGGTCCATTGTGATGACAATTGCATGGAGCATTGTGATGCCAATTGTCATGGAGGACTGATGACAAAGGTAATGGAGCATTGTGATGACAAGGGCTTGGAGCATTGTGATGAAAAGGGTCATGCAGTATTGTGATGAAAATGGCATGGAACATTGTGATGACAAGGGCCAATGAGAATTTTGATGACAAGGTCGTGAAGCATTGTGATGAGAAGCGCATGGAGCTTGTTATGAATGTGGTCATGGAGCATTGCGATGACAAGTGCATGGAGAATTGTAATGAAAAGCGCATGTAACATTTTGATGAGAAGTGTCATGGAGCATTATGATGACAAGGACGGCGAGAATTGTGATGACAAGGGACATGGAGCATTGTGATGACTAGGGCAAGGAGCATTGTGATGGCAAGACCGTGTAGCCTTTTGATGAGAAAACCATGGATAATTGTGATGACGAGCGTCATGGAGCACTGTAATGACAAGTGGCATTGAGCATTGTGATAACAGGTGTCATGGAGCATTGTGATGACAGTGGACATGGAGCATTGTGATGACAAGTGTCATGGAGCATTCTGATGACAAGCTTGTGGAGTATTGTGATGACAAGGGTCATGGAGCATTGTGATGAAAAGGGCATGGAGCATTGTGATGAAAAAGGCTTATTTTCCAAGAATATTCTTTTGACTTACTAAATCACCTCACTTTTATACGTTTTCTGTTTTATTAAGTTCTGCTCATATATTTATTTATATTTTTTCTATGTTCTCAGGGTTCATTGTTTTGATCATGTGATGTCAAATAAAGCACTTGGTAATTAATTTTAAAAAATCTTTTTAATTATAAAGACTTGAAATTTCTGAAGAATCCAGCTTACTTGTAAGTATCTAAGGTTCAGGTCCTCCATATTATTGCTGGCCTAAGGCTTAGTTCACTATATAGCAATGTATATATTGACATATTTTCCCCTCGACTTTCTGTGTTTCCTACATCTCACCTTTCTTTGCAGACAAGCCATTTGAAATACACTTAACTTATATCACAGCCAATAAGTCTTTGAAATAAGGTGTATTTTTTAGATAATTCTTCTATATATAATTAGGCAGAAAATCTGACCTGCCATATTTTTCAAAACAGCATAATTTCACTCTTCTCAATGATTAATCTGTTGTATTACACAACGTTTGAGTATTTAGCTTTATCAATGACATGTACTTTAAAAAGGTTTTAAAGATCCTTCCTGTCTTTTAAAACATCCTTGCTCCTTGTTTCAGTTCCAGTTGTATGTATATTGTCTACCTTGCAGCTGATTATTCCACCATCTGATGGATGGCCTTGGGAATCTAATTCTGGTATTGATTGCTTTTGCTGATTGTCTCCACTTGTAGCTGATTTCTTCATTATTGTGTAAATTTAGATCATGAGCTCATGTTTAGCTAAACAGCTGACTTTGTAAGAGTCATAGGTGTGAACGCACGTGAGCTTCAGCAGAAAGTCAGCAAAGATTTAGTTGTGACCCACAACTAAATTGCCCACAAAAAAAAACATTTTATAGAAGTGTTGGTCCAATACTCCCTCTAGAGGCATGGGACTCAGACACAGCTGTTTGTGGCCCCCGCTTTGGGGAAGGGGCATCGAGTGGCCCGGGGCCCGGGCAGGAGCCTCTCCGTGAGTTTCCCAGGGACACACCTGCAGCGACATTCAGTCACGTGGCAGGAAGTTACGATACCCAAACCTATGGTTACCTGTGCAGCTTTGTGTACTACGTGGAAAGCTTCCACACACACTTCAAGTAGGAGTGTGGCCTGAGAGGAAAAATGAGACGTCGGGCTGCCATGCAGAGCAAGAATGTTCTCTTTGCCCGGAGCCTTAATGCTTGTGCCACGCCACTGGTCCTGCCATGCTCTGAGGGCCCTGCCCTGGCGCCCCTGCTCCCCTGCCATTTGTTCAGTCACACCAGAGATGGCCACACACACACCCTCAGTAAGGACAGTGTTCCAACCTCCTGCAGCCCCGCCCGCTCTCCACAGGTTGCCATGAACTCCAGAGGCTGCATCCTTAGCCCTGGGCATACAGAGGATGCCAAGGGCACACATGATGGCCTTAAATGAGTACCCCTTGTGTCAGTTTTGGTAAACATTAGGAGCTAGGAAATTGTCCACTTTACAGAAATGTTCAAATTTACTGGCATTTTAATATTCTCTGGTATAACATTGTCCCGATTCTTTCAGTATATTATTTTCTTCTGTTTTGTTTTCCTTAATCAAAGTGTGTTTTTAAAATCTTTTCAAAGAATATTCTTTGACTTACTAAATCACCTCAATTTTATACGTTTTCTGTTTTATTTAGTTCTGCTCATATCTTTATTTATATGTTTTCTTTGTTCTCACGATTTATTGTTTTGATCTTCTAATGTAAAATAAAACAATTGGTTATTAATTTTAATAAATCCTTTTAATTATAAAGAGTTGAAATTTTTGAACATTCCAGCTTACATTTAAGTATCTTAGGGTCAGGTCCTCCACATTGTTGCTGGCCTAAGGCTTAGTTCACCATATAGCAATGTATATTTTGACATATTTTCCCATCGACTTTCTGTGTTTACCTACATCTCACCTTTCTTTGCAGACAAAATACTTGAAATACCCTTAACTTATTTCACAGCCAATAAGTCTTTGAAATCCTGTGTATTTTTTTAGATAAATCTTCTTATATAATTAGGCAGAAAATTTGATCTGCCATATTTTTCAAAACAGCATAATTTCACTCTTCTCCATGATTAATCTGTCGTATTACACAACCTTTGAGTTTTTAGCTTTATCAATGTCATGTAATTTAAATGTGTTTTAAGGATCCTACCAGTCTTATAAAACATCATTGTTCCTTGTTTCAGTTCTAAATTTATGTATATTTTCTGCCTTGAAACTGATTATGCCAACATCTGATGGATGGCCTTGGGAATCTAATTCTGGTATTGATTGTTTTTGTTGATTGTCTCCACTTGTAGCTGATTTCTTCATTATTGTGTAAATTTAGATCATGAGCTCATGTTTAGCTAAACAGCTGTCCCTGAAAGAGGCTTAGGTGTGAACGCTCATAAGCTTCAGCAGAAAGTCGGCAAACGTTTATTTGTGTCCCTCCAGTGATTTGCACGCAATTACCCCGTTATCTACAAGTGTTGGCCAATACTCCCTCTAGAGGCAGGGGACTCAGACAGGGCTGCTTTGATGCCCCCGCTCTGGGGAAGGGGCACTGGGTGGTGAGGGGCCTGGGCAGGAACCTCGCCACGTGTGTCCCAGGGACACTACTGCCTGCTACCTTCGGTCACCTGGCTGGAAATTACGATGCCCAGACCTATGGTTACCTGTGCAGGGAGGCGTACTCTGCGGACAAGTTCCACACACACTTCAACTAGGAGGGCGGCCTGGGTGGATAGGTGAGAGCCTGGGCAGATGTGCATATCAAGAAGGCACTCTTTGGCCTGGGCCTAAATGCTTGTGCCACGCCCCTGGACCTGTCAGCTTCTGATGGCCCTTCCCTGGGCCCCCTGCTCCCCTGCCCTTTGTTCAGTCACAGCAGAGATGGCCACACAAACACCCTCAGTTAGTGTTGTGTTCCAAACTTCTGCAGCCCCGCCCCTTCTCCGCAGGTTGCCATGGACTACAGAAGCTGCATCGTGAGGCCAGGGCGTTCCGAGGATGTCAGGGGCAGACATGATGGCCTTAAATGATTTCCCTTTGTGTCAGTTCTGGTAAACTTTAGGATCTAGGAAATTGTCCACTTTACAGAAATGTTCAAATTTACTGGCATTTTATATATTCTCTACTATAACATTGTCGTGATTCTTTCAGTATATTATTTACTTATGTTTTGTTTTGCTTAATCAAAGTGTGTTTTTTAAATCTTTTCAAAGATATTCTTTTGACTTACTAAATCACCTCAATTTTATACGTTTCCTGTTTTATTAAGTTCTGCTCATATCTTTATTTATATTTTCCCATGTTCTCAGAGTTTATTGTTTTGATCTTCTGATGTCAAATAAAACCCTTGGTTATTAATTTTAGTAAATCTTTTTATTTATAAAGTGTTGAACTTTTTGAAGATTCCAGCTTACTTGTAAGTATCTAAGGGTCAGGACCTCCACATTGTTGCTGGCCTAAGGCTTAGTTCACCATATAGTAATGTATATATTGACATATTTTACACTCAACATTCTGTGTTTCCCTACATCTCACCTTTCTTTGCAGGCAAGACATTTGAAATACCCTTAAATTATTTCACAGCCAATAAGTCTTTGAAATACTGTGTATTTTTAAGATAAATCTTCTTATATAATTAGGCAGAAAATCTGATCTGCCATATTTTTCAAAACAGCATAATTTCACTCATCTCCATGATTAATCTGTTGTATTACACAACCTTCAACTATTTAGCTTTATCAGTGACATGTACTTTAAAATATTTTAAGGATCCTACCATACTTTTTAAACATTCTTGTTCCTTGTTTCAGTTCTAGTTTTATGTATATTTTCTGCCTTGCAGCTGATTATGCCAAGATCTGATGGATGGTCTTGGGAATCTAATTCTGGTATTGATTGTTTTTGCTGATTGTCTCCACTTGTAGCTTATTTCTTCATTATTGTGTAAATTTAGATTATGAGCTCATGTTTAGCTAAACAGCTGTCCCTGAAAAAGGATTAGGTGTGAACGCTCATAAGCTTCAGCAGAAAGTCGGCAAACTTTTATTTGTGTCCCTCCAATGATTTGCACGCCATTACCCCGTTATCTAGAATTGTTGGCCAATACTCCCTCTAGAGGCAGGGGACTCAGGCAGGGCTGCTTTGATGCCCCTGCTCTGGGGAAGGGGCACTGCGTGGTGAGGGGCCCGGGCAGGAGCCTCTCCCCGTGTGTCCCAGGGACACTACCGCCTGCTACCTTCCGTCACCTGGCTGGAAACTACGATGCCCAGACCTATGGTTACCTGTGCAGGGAGGCGTAATCTGCAGACAAGTTCCACACACACTTCAAGTAGGAGGGCGGCCTGGGTGGATAGGTGAGAGCCCGGGCAGATGCACATATCAAGAAGGCACTCTTTGGCCTGGGCCTAAATGCTTGTGCCACACCCCTGGACCTGCCAGCTTCTGATGGCCCTTCCCTGGGCCCCCTGCTCCCCTGCCCTTTGTTCAGTCACAGCAGAGATGGCCATTCAAACACCCTCAGTGAGGGTTGTGTTCCAACCTCCTGCAGCCCTGCCCCTTCTCTGCAGTTTGCCATGGACTACAGAAGCTGCATCCTGATCCCAGGGTGCTCCGAGGATGCCAAGGGCAGACATGATGGCCTTAAATGATTTCCACTTGTTTCAGTTCTGATAAACTATAGGAGCTAGGAAATTGTCCACTTTACAGAAATATTCAAATTTACTGGCATTTTATATATTCTCTGCTATAACATTGTCCTGATTCTTTCTGTATATTCTTTACTTATGTTTTTGTTTTGCTTAATCAAAGTGTGTTTTTTCAATCGTTTCAAAGAATATTCTTTTGACTTCCTAAATCACCTCAATTTTATACGTTTCCTGTTTTATTAAGTTCTGCTCATATCTTTATTTATATTTTTCTATGTTCTCAGAGTTTATTGTTTTGATCTTCTGATGTCAAGTAAATCCCATGGTTATTAATTTTAATAAATCTTCTTAATTATAAAGTGTTGAACTTTTTGAAGATTCCAGCTTACTTGTAAGTAACTAAGGGTCAGGTCCTCCACATTGTTGCTGGCCTAATGCTTAGTTCACCATATAGCAATGTATATATTTACATATTTTACACTCAACATTCTGTGTTTCCCTACATCTCACCTATCTTTGCGGACAAGCCATTTGAAATACACTTAAATTATTTTACAGCCAACAAGTCTGTAAAATAATGTGTATATTTTAAGATAAAACTTCTTATATAATTAGTCAGAATATCTGATATGCCATATTTTTCAAAACATCATACTTTCACTCTTCTCCATGATTAATCTGTTGTATTACATAACCTTTGTGTTTTTAGCTTTATCAATGTCAGGTACTTTAAAAATATTTTAAAGATCCTACCAGTCTTTTAAAACATCCTTGTTCCTTGTTTCAGTTCTAGTTTTATATATATTTTCGGCCTTGAACTTGATTATGCATGAGTGCTGTCATCATGGGCACTGCCACCATGTGCACTGTTACCATGGTCACTATCACCGTGAGCACTGTCACCATGGGAACTACCAACATGGACACTGTCACCATGAGCACTTTCACAATGGGAACTGCCACCATGGTCACTATTAACATGAGCACACTCACCATGGGCACTGTCACCAAGGGCACTGTCAGTTTCTGCACTATCAACATGGGTACTGCAATGATGACCACTGTCACCATAAGCACAGTCACCATTCTCAGTATCACCATGTGCACTGTCAACATGGGCACTATCAACATGAAAACTGTCAGTCTGGGCACTGTCACCATGGGTATTGTGACTTTGGGCACTGTCACCATGAGCACTGTCACCTTGGGCACTGGCACAATGTGGACTGTCACCATGAGCACTGTCATCATGGGCACTATTACCGTTAGAACTGTCACCGTGGTCACTGTCACCATTGGCACTGTCACCATGAGCACTATCACCATGAGGGTTGTAACCATGGGCACTGTCACCATGGACAGTGACCCCATGGACAATTTCACTGTTAGTACTGTCACCATGGACACTATAATTATGGGCACTGTCACCGTGAGCTCTGTCACCATGGGCACTTTCACCATGAGCAATGCCACTCTGACAACTCTCACCTTAAGAACTGCCACCATGGGCATTTTAACGATGGGCGCTTCCAACATTGGCACTATCACCACGAGCACTGTCAACGAGAGCACTGTCAAGGTGGGCAGTGTCACCATGCGCACTATCACCACAAGGACTATCACATTAAGCAATGTCACAATGGGCACTGTCACCATTTTGCACTGCCATCATGTGCACTATCACATTAGGCACTGTGACCATGAGCACTGTATCACTGAGTACTGTCACCATGGGTAATAGCACCATGGGCACTGTCACCGAGAGAACTATCATCGTGAGCAATGCCATGATGGGCAATGGCGCCATGGGTCTTGTCACTATGAGCACTGAAAGAATGGGCACTATCACCGTGAGAAATCTCACCATGCTAACTGTTCCCAAGGGCACTGTCACAGAGAGGAAAGTCACCATGGGCACTGTCACAGTATTCTCACCATTGGCACTCTCATTGTTGGCACTGCCACCATCAGCACAATTACCATGAACACTGCTACCGTGAGCACTACCATGATAAAATCTGTCAACAAGGGCACGGCCACCATGGGCACTCTCACGGTGTGCACTGTCACTACGGGCTCTGTCACCATGGGCACTGTCACCATGAGCACTGTATCAATGGGCAATCTCACCATGGGCACTATCACCATGAGCTATATCACCATGGGCACTATCACTGAGAAAACTGTCACCATAAGTACTGTCTTCATGGGCACTGTCACCAAGGGCACGGCCAACATGTGAACTGTAACCATTGTCAGTATCACTGTGAGAAGTGTCACCATGGGAATTACCAACATAGGCACTGTCATCATGAGCACTTTCAGAACGGGAACTGTCACCATGGGCACTATCACCGTGAGGACTCTCACCATGGGAATTATCGCCATGGGCACTATCAACATTAGAAATGTCACCGTGGTCACTGTCACGATACAATTTGTCACTGTGAGCACTGTCACGATAGGCAAAGTCACGGTTTGCACTGTCCCCTTGGGCCCTGTCACAGTAAGCACTATCACTTTGATGGTGGTGTCCATGGGCACTGCCACCATGGACACTACCAACTTGAGAATTATCACCATTTGTACTCTCACCGTGGTCACGGTCAACAAGTGCACTCTCACTATGCTCACTATGACCATGAGCACTGTCACCATGGGCACCTTAATCATGGGCACTATCACCGTGAGCACTATCACCATCGGCACTATCACTGTGATCACTGTCACCATAGACACTATCATGGTGAGCACAGTTAACATGAGCATTGTAACTGTGAGCACTGTCACAATGGGTAATGCAACCATGAGCACAGTCACGGTGAGCACTGTCAGCATGGGTTGTCACCTTGTGCACGGTCAGCATGAGCACTGTCACCATGGGCACTATAACTATTTTTCAGTGCCACCATGTGCATTACAACCATGTGCACTGT